>NC_141922.1:18590833-18904166 GCF_057802395.1 Ceratotherium simum simum
CCCTGGTAGATAACACTTTACACATTCTTTTTTTTATGCAAGTTTCACCATTTTAAATGCTTAAAGAGAAATTATTAAAAGTTATTAAAATTAATGTGAAAAATACCAAGTGTTGGTGAGAATATGGAGCAACTAGAACCCTCCAATACCGCTTGGTGGGAATATAAATGATTTCAATCAACCACTTGGGAAAACTCTGACAGCATCTATTAAAGCTGAACATATGCATAGCCTGTAAAGCCAGTAATTCCACTACAGTCTATACCCAACAGACACATGTCCTAATGTTCACCAACAGAGATGCACCAAAATGTTCATGGCAGCACTATTTCTAATAGCAAAAATATTAGAAAACTACCCAAATGCCTACCAACTGTAGAATGGATAAAGTTGGTTTATTCACATGCTGGAATTCTATACTACAGCTCTGAGGGAATGATTTACAACTCCATGGATCTCTCAAATATAACATCGAATGAAAGAAGCCAGACACAAAAGACTACAAACTAGATGATCCAATTTATATAAGTACCAAAAAGGCAGAACTACTCTACAGTGTTAAAAGTCAGGAAAGTCGTTATCCTTGGGTAAGGGGGAACGTGTCTGGAAGGGAGCAAGAGAGGGGCTTCTGGGGTGCTGGTAACAGTCCCTTTTGGATGTAGGTGCTGCTAACAGATGTGTTCAGTCTGTAAAAATTGACTGAGCTGTCCATTTATGTGTACTTTTCTGTGTGACTGATTGATTGAATGTCAGTGAGAAGTTTAAAAAGTCCTTGAAAATGTCAGCAACCTCTCTATTAAGATTTACATTTTCTTTCAATTCTAAAGTAGTACATGCTCTTTGCAGAAAATTAGGACAAAACAAAAAGTTTATATAAAGAGGAAAATAAAACTGACTGAAACCCCTTCCCTCCAAGATAATTCTATTAGTATCTTGGTCTTTCTCATGGAGTTTTAAAAATAACACAGAGTACTCATATCCTTTTTAAATCAAATTGATATCCAAGTATATAGTTCTTGGAGCTTGCTTTTTGTATTTAACATACTATAATTATTCCCCTTTCCTCTTAAATATTCTTAGGTTTCTAGTGTAGCTCTACCGCAATTTATATGATTAGTGAGCTACTACTGGACATTTTGGCTGTTTCTAAGTTTTTCTTGAATAAATCACACACACACACACACACACACACACACACTCGCTAACAGATCATCTCAAACAAGGCAAAAAGGCAAACTGGTACATTCTTTTCGAAGAACAATTTGGTGACTACTATCAAAATTTTTATGCACACACTCTGACTTAGGAATTCTACTTCTACAGATACATCTGTGCAAATGTTCAAAGATAAGTGTACAAGGATATCTACTGTATCACAGAGTGTATTAACAGACGACTGACAATACAACCTAAATGCCAACCAGCAGGGTACTAGTTAGATAAATTAAGGTATATTCATAAATACAATACTTTGCAAATATTTTTTGAAATGTTGTAGCACTATATGCACTAATATAAACAGATATTCAATCTGTTAAGTGATAAAAGCAAGTTATAGAATAGTGCTATAGAATGATTCCATCTATGAATAAAAAGCTAACATATGCAGATATAGGTATGTTTACATATGCACAGAAAATTTCTGAAAGGATATCAATAACTATTAGCAATGGCTACCTCTGGAGAGTGTGATCAAGTGTGGGCTAGGGAACAGGGGGGAAGAAAAGTACGCTTTTATCTTTTCCCTTTACCTAGACCAGCATTGTCTAACAGATAACACAAGCCACAAATATAATTTTAAATTATTTTCTAGGAACCACATTAAAAAGGTAAGAAGCAGCAGGTAAAATTAAGTTTAATAGTATATTTTATTTAACCCAATATAATCAAAATATTAGCATTTCAACACATAATCAACATAAAATTATTAAATAATAAGATATTTAACATTCTTTTGTTCATGGTAAGTTGTCAATAACTGATGTGTATTTCATATGTACAGCACACCTCAATTCAGACAGGCCACACCTCAAGGACTCAAGCAGCCGCATGTGGCTAGCAGCCAGGGTCTCGGACAGTGCAATTCTATACTGTTTGATTTTTCGAAAACCATTAACTATGTATTAATTTTATACCATAAAGCTTAAGAAGCATATTACAATTTCAGTTACAATGTTCTCCTCTTCATATAACTTTCCTTTAATTCCTAAGAGAGAGAAGACTGATGGTGGCCTAGAAATCACGAGACTTGTCTACAGCAGAGTCATGACAAAAAAAGTTTAGTTATAATATATTCTTACCTCTTTATTTTCACAATGACCAGTCAGGTCTTGTTTCAATATTCTAGTCTGTATTTTGCTTTCCCTTGCTTTTGCCGGCCGCTGTACTCTTCCTGATGTTACTTTCATCTTAAGATCACCAGCATTCAATTTACTCTTAGGCACATCTTCAATCACTTTCACTAAAGGAGGAGGTGGCTAAAAGGCAAAAAAAAAAAAAAAAAATCCAGTGGCTATCTTTGGAAAATATACCTGTTACATATGATTTACAAAATTTGTTTTAATCAATTTAACAATGTGCCTTAATATATATAATTATTCTTCAGGCAAAAAGTGTAAATAAAATATCCAAGAGTGTTGTTGACTAACAAATCCAAGCAAATTTCTGCCAAATTCCTTTGAAGAACAAGAAAGATACATGATTACAATAATAGATAGAATTTAATTATTCCTTGAAAGCTGGCCTTAAATCTTAGACTATCAATCCATTTCTTACACTTGCATGATAAAGTTAGTAGTATGGTGATGACCTGCAGCAGAGAAGGCACAGTGAGATGTATGGCCCTCTAGAATGCTGAGAGAAGCACCCTCATATTCTTCAGGCTCAAGTGAAATTTCCCTGCCAAATGCCTTTCCTCTGGAAGCAGGGGACCCCTGCCTCTCTATCCTTGGTCACATTTTTTTATCTGCATAGAGACGGCTGTTAGTCCCTTTCTGCTTCAAAGGCTTAAGAGACAGCACAACTTAGATTCCAACCCCTCACTTTGGGGGGGCCCTTTCAAACAGGAAAATAAACCCCAACAACTTCAATTTAGTTAAGGTAAAATGATTCACTGAAACATTTTATCCATGAAAAATACTCTTTGAAATCAAAATATCTTCCTTGTTCAAAGGAAATGAGCAAAGAAGGTATCTCAGGCTTTTTAAGTTCTAAATATGACTAAAATACAATGACCTTCATAGGGTATTTAAATGTTTGAGACCATTATTGCTGAATGTTCCCTTAGTAATTAGCCCAGACCCAAATCAAAGACAAGGTGGATTTGTGACTTAAAAAAAGAAATTTTTTGAAGCCAAAGTGCCGATCCCTTTCGTATGAGAACAAGAACATAAGGAATATCTCAAACGTCCAAATGAACACATTAGATTTCAGAAAACACGTTATTACACCCATGACCTTGAATTCAACTGTCATGAAATCCAAAACAGTATTCTTCCATGATGATGTATAATGAAAATGAATCACCACTCTTTGGGAAAGCTCTTTGAAGCAGAAACAAACTTTTTTGACCTCCTCCCCTCTTATCCCCAAAAGAAATAAATAAAACAAAGCAAACACCTTGACTTTTTTTATAACGTAGACTACTAAAAGACTACTTGGAGGTTTCAAACAAAGATTTTTCTCATGCTGCCTTCAGAGGTTCAGGACTTCTGCTTTCGAAACCTGCAGCCTACTACAGGAGACCAAAAAAGGTATTCCCTATTGTCAACTGCAGTATGTATGAATCCACCACACTGTGAAATGTGTAGAGTAGGTAACGTGATATGTACATGGCACAGATATTGCACTTTTGTTTTAAAATTATTAGGAAAAGTATTTAAAGTTTTAACTTTATAAGGTTTTTTTAATAGTGTTTTTCTAGGATACGCTGTTATTTATTCACATCTAGAAAGATTACAAGGATAATGTAAGACAGAATAACAACAGCTCTGACAGAAGTACAATGACACTTATTCTATGATTTTTCAATTCTTTATCTACGAGATGTAATTAATAGTGGTCTGGCTTCTGAACACTGCCCATCTTTAACGTCGTTGAACCATCTTCTCTCTAAGCTCAATCCATTCTTCTGCATCTCTACTAAAATTTCTATTCTAGTGACACTTTCCCCGCTTGAACCCCAGCTCTTCCATGAAATACAATCTCCCAAAAGTGAGAGCCTGAGATATGACGTGAATCGCCATACCTTAGTGGCGCTAAAACTTCAACACGTAAGTAGAAATTAGCTTACTGTATTAGAACAATACCAGAAATTCTCCGAAGGCAAGAAAACAGGACTGAAGGAATGGGGCATAGGTAAGTGCTGTGGAGACTGTGGACCCGGGCATTTGTACAGACCTGCAATCAAGACACTGGTGGTGTGGGTAAAGTGTCCAAAAGAAAGAGATTACCCTACTTCTGTTATAATTGAGCTTTTCTGGTCAATATGATCTCAAGTTGCCTAATAAATAGCAGAGAGGAAGTCAACGACTCTCTCTTACCTTGATTTTTCTCAGATCTCTCCCTGCTTCTATAAATAACACCTAGCTCTTGTAAAATTCAGCTAGGCCAAAAACTCTCTCATTAAGAGTAAATAATAATATATTATTAAATTTTTTGAAGTTTACAAGAACAGTAGAGGATAATTTCATATGTTTAAAGCAAATTCACACACCACACAGTAGACTCTCATTATTCACAGTAGCTACGTTCTATAAAGTCGCCGCAAATACTGAGTTAGTGAATACCGAATCATCGCTCATAGGGGAAACAGAGTTAGGTCCCTGTGAGCCTCTCTAGTCACAACATTTTTGTCAACCAATCAATACATAACCTTGTTCGGTGTGGGTTTCTATTTAAAGACACTTATTTAATATATATTGTTGACTCATTAACATTGAACTCACGCCAATAACAACGTATGCTAGAATGAAGTTTATCTATCACAGCCGTCTTGTGCTTTGGAACACCACACAGCACTTCAGCACTACACTTGAGGGCCATTTTAAAGAGCAAAATCACCTACAAAAAGCACAAAAATGTGAAAAATGTAGCACTAAATAGACCATGAAAAGGATGCTGTTTACAGTATGAGAGCTGAAATGAGAAGGCAGAGTGTTGCCTTGTTTGACCTCAGCTGGGAACCTGCATGTCAGGCAACTCAAAACTGTTTGCTGCTCTGCGCATGAGAACGTCTGTGAATATGTGGTAAATGTTGACTTTATAGTTACAGATACATTTTCACGAGTAGGTGAATTCACAAATACAGAATCCATAAATAATGAGGATTTATTGTATACATTTACACACACAGAAAGACTGGGAAAATATATATTTCAAAATCATCTGAGGAGGGTAAGACTGTGATTCTTCTTTATCTATTTGCTTATCTGTACCTTTTGATTTTTCTCTGCAAGAACACACTTATTACTTGTCTAATTAAAGAAAAGATAAAAAGAGCAAAGGGGAGCAGACACATAACAAAAAGATTGTCATACTAATAGAACTGGGCCCGCCAATGACAAGCTGCGCGGTTAGGCTGGCGCATGAGCTTCTTCCTCTGTAGAATGAAGTCTCCCCTAGTGCTACCTTGATACAATTCCAGACCTGGAAAGGCTGCACATAGACAACCAGACGTGGCAAGAAGCTGGGGAAATTTTATATAACCATAAAACAGGAGAGGGAAGTCTATTTTAGATGAAATGAATAATGTAGATAACAGATATAGAAATGAGAATGGCATCTATGCTGGACGATGAGGGAAGTTACCAGTATGAAGAAATAAATTAGACACGTAGAGTAGACAGGATTAGAGAGGACCTTGAGAGCCAGGTAGACGAGTCTGGACTTAATGCAACAGGCAAAAGGAAGCCACTAAGGTAGCACTATTTTAGAAATAAGTGATGAAAGTACTATTTTAGAGAAACGTTATATGAAAGATGGATTGATGAGCAGGGGAAGGCGCTGGGGGCTCTGAGTTTTGTTTAAATTACTAAATTATTTAAATTACTGTTATTCAAGAGCAGCTAATGAGGACCAATACAAGGATAGCTAATATAGAGATGGAGAACAGGCAGCACATATACAGATATTCCAAATTTAAGAAATTACATGACTTAGTATTGACTAGATTTAGAAAATGAAGGAACAGGAACAGTCATAGTGCTCCAAGGTTTCTAGCCTACACGATGGGAAGAAAGAGTGAGACAGATATGAAGAGACTGGAATTGAAAGCTTCTTTTGGGAAGCAGATCATGAGGGGCACCTTGAATGGGATAGAGCCAACAAAGAGATGTCCTTAGGAAGGCAGCGATTTAAGAAGGGAGCATAGGTGAGAAATCAAGTCTGGAGATGTGGTTTTGGGAGTAAGGGCAAAAAAAAAAAAAAATCCAGAAAAATGGATAAGGTCCAAGGGAAGTTAGAAAATCATAGCATAAAGATTTTATTTTTGGGGGCTGGCCCCATGGCTTAGCGGTTGGGTGCGCGTGCTCCGCTACTGGTGGCCCGGGTTCGGATCCCGGGCGTGCACTGACACACCGCTTGTCCAGCCACGCTGAGGCAGCGTCTCACATACAGCAACTAGAAGGATCTGCAACTATGACATACAGCTATCTACTGGGGCTTTGGGGAGAAAAGGGGGAAAAAAAAAGGAGGACCGGCAATAGATGTTAGCTCAGGGCCGGTCTTCCTCAGCAAAAAGAGGAGGATTGGCGTGGATGTTAGCTCAGGGCTGATCTTCCTCACAAAAAAAAAAAAAAAAGATTTTATTTTTGATGATACACTTAAATCTTAAAAAAAAAAAATTGATGTTGTTTACTTGATGACATACCTTATTTATTTCTTGCGTTAAAGCCTGAACTGAATATATGTTCAGACTTCCATTTTCCATAATAGATGCAATGTACCGTCCATGTGGGCTAATCGCTGATGAGCTAATTCCTTCATCAAGGCTCCCAACTTCAAAGAGAAGTTTACAAGTCTGTATATTGACAAACCTCATAATACCATCTTGACTTAGCACTCCAAGAACCTAAGAGTGGAGAGAAACAACAGATGAGTTCCTAAAAACACATTTAAGAGTCAAATGTCTGAAAGTCGAACCACATACACACATATGTATGTAGGTGTGTGTATTTTTTTTTTTTGGAGGGGAGGACAGTCAGAGGAGATTATATTCGCAGAGAGCCATTATATATTTTCAAATCCCTAATTATGGCTCATGTAGATTTGCCCTCTTCAGGTCCAGATGAGCTTGGCTCAACCCAAAACCAGCAAGGAGGGCCGGCCTTGTGGCTTAGCGGTTAAGTGCGTGCGCTCTGCTGCTGGCGACCTGGGTTCGGATCCCGGGCATGCACCGAGGCACCACTTCTCCGGCCATGCTGAGGCCATGTCCCACATACAGCAACTAGAAGGATGTGCAGCTATGACATACAACTGTCTACTGGGGCTTTGGGGGAAAAAATAAATAAAATTAAATTAAAAAAAAAAAAAAAAAAAAACCAGCAAGGAGTCCATCCTAGGGGACTATGGAAAGGTCACCTGAGAATCTTTCCTTCCCACAGGCAGGCCACGTCTCCACTAATCCCTACAGAGGGATTACAGATGATTAGACAGTTCTTAACTTTGACCTCCACACCGGCTGTCAGAGGCAAGGAGTGTGGATGGTTTGTGTTCCATCACTCTGTTGAAGTGCAAGATCCAAGATAGTCAATTTAAAATAAAAAAGTTAAGGTTTGACTGTACTCAACTATTAAAAAGAAAAAAGATGTGTGTGGAGGAAAAGCACTTTGTAAACTAAGGCAAGATATAAAGAAAACATGTCTCATGGGATTGAGGCACCCTTGATGGTAGATAAAACACAGCACAACAGAATGAGAAAATTTTAGTTCTAGTCCCACCTTCAATCCTTACAATTAACAAGAGTGTTGACAAGTCACTTTATGTTTCTAAGCTTTAGTGTCACAATCTGTATGATGGTGAGAATACCTTCTCTGCCTATGTTCAAAGAATTCTTTAAGGATCAAATAAAAAATAACATGCTAAAGCGCCCTGTAAACATGAAGTATGACATAAATTTAAAGTATACTGATTTTAGAAAAAGGGTACATTGTCAGCAACATACAGAACCTAAGATTTAAAATTTTTTTTTCAATTTTAGACCCTTCACAAAAATAATACATTAGCAGTTTCAAATCCTTATACCCATCAGGGTACAAGTTAAGTACGAGAGCTAATCTAGTTCAGAAATTGATATGATTTTTCTCAAAAAGTACAACGTTAGTAATACTTATGTTACTAACCTGATTAGAACCAGCATCAAAACTATCAGGAAGAAATTCTAGTTGGCGAATGGCTCGAACTTTAGTAGGCATCTGGATAATTCTAAATAGCTGTTTAGCTTCCAAGCACCACAAATGAAGATGGTTTGATTTGCCTCCAGCAGCCAGCATTCGACCATCTCTATACAACAAAAAGGTGAGACGTAAGACTAGACGAATTGTTTACAACAGCACTGTCCAATATGATCTAAGATGATGATGGAAACATTCTACATCTACGCTGTCCAATATGGTCACTATTTAGGCACAGGTGATTAGTGAGAAGTTGAAATGTGGCTAGTGCTTCTGAGGAAATTCTTAATTTTATCTAATTTTTATTAATTTAAATAGTCCCATGCACCTAGTGGCTACAATATAGGAAAGCTCAGGTTTGTAGCATATATTGTTTTTACCTATTGCGCTACAACACCAGCTTAACAAATATTTGTTTGTTGACTTAATTGGGGGTTTCTGAGTAACATTTATATTTTATAGCATAATCTCAACGTCACTTACCACTATCCAACTTTCTGTATTTCCTATATGACTATATTGAATTGTTACAGCATTGCTATATGAAAAACCAAAAAGCCCAAACATTTTTCCCTGCTCAAAGAAAGCTACTTTATGTTTATAAGGACCAAAAAGAATAAGCTGTATTTCTTTGCAAGGTTGTTGCTCATTCATTCACCAAGAACTTGTCAAGTCTCTACTATAAGCCAGGTATCATTCCAGGTGCCAGGGACACAGTGGTGAACAAGACAGGTAAGATTCTTGCTCTTACGGGATTTTCAGACTACAGGAGGCAAATAAACAAACGAACTTGATCTCAGCTGATGATAAATTCTATAAAGAACTATAAAATGAGGTGATGTTACAGAGCTGGGAAAGGAAGAAGATCTGCTACGTGAATGATGTGAATGGGCCAGTCATGGGATGATTTGGAAGGAGAATTCCATGCTGCTCAGTATTCCAGGCTGGCCAGTACAAAAGTGTTGAGAAAGGAACAGGTTAATATGAAGGAAGAGTGAGAAGCCACACTGAAGTGGGCTGGAACAGTGTCAGGGGAAGGAAAGAAGATGAGGAAAGAGAGGCAGGCCTAGGCCAGATGACAAAAGACCTCAGGGGATGTGGTGGGGAGTTCAGATTTTATTCTAAGTACAGTGGAAAGCCTTTCAAGGGGGTTCAATAGAGAAGTGACATGATTTGACTTAATGCTTTAAAAAGACCACTCTATCTGTGACGTGGAGACTGACTTTAGGAGACAAGATTGAAAACAAGGAGACCAAATAAGGAGGCTATTACCGTAGTCTGAAAGAGACTAGGGTAATAGCTGAGGGTACAGAGAGACAAAAAGGTCTAGTCTGGTCGAGTTGATGGGATCTACTGATGGCTTACAAGAGGGTGAGAGAAAGAGAGGAAATACCTATTTCCTAGCTCTTTCTACTGAAAAGGCCTGGAAATAATGACCAACCTAGCCGCAATGAGAACTCCCAGCATCCAGGTTCATTTCCCACTAAAATGAACCCTAGCTCCTTAGAGAAATGGCTGATTCCAGGTTTGGGACAGGAAATACACAAGATAAGCCTGGAATATCTTGTCAGACCAAAAAGAACAAAAGCTATC
The DNA here is from genome assembly GCF_057802395.1 of Ceratotherium simum simum. Classification (NCBI taxonomy): domain Eukaryota; kingdom Metazoa; phylum Chordata; class Mammalia; order Perissodactyla; family Rhinocerotidae; genus Ceratotherium; species Ceratotherium simum. The sequence goes on from NC_141922.1 coordinate 18,600,817, forward strand.
ACAGACAAATGCAGTTGTATCAAAAGGGTTTAAAGGCAACTTGAAGAGGATCCGACTGCTCAAAGACGAGAGAATTGGAGCATCACTAAGAATAACAACTTGAATGGATCAAATCATGCCAACTATGTTTAAATCCATGAATTTACAAATATTAAAGACAAAAAACTTCATTGGTCACCTTTGAAAGATGCCAATAAACCAATTCATTATTTTGAAAAAAATTTTTTTAAAAAAAGGGGGAAATCAAGCATTTATCCTGCCTTTTCTTTACAAACTATACATCAAAGTAATGAAAGAGTTGATGAGACGAAGTTTCTTTCTACAGGAGTTTCTTTAATAAGGGAAGAAGGAATGCCAGAATTAGAACAGCACCATTTTGCTAATCTCTAATTTAATACTGGATCTAGGTAATAATCATCGATGGCGACTAACATCACATGAGAAAGAGCTCTACGTTCCTCCTGATGAAAGTACACACACCACTCATGATGTCTTCTTGCCCCAAAGTCAAACTTGAATCAGATCAAGCCTCCAATTTATAGGATACAGGTGTAACCAGTTTACAGGAAATACAGATGACAGAGATCACATTAAACAATACCACACGGATGCAAAGAGCAAAATCCAGAATATAGAAAACTCTAGGACAAATGACATTTTACAAATGACATTTAACAAATAAACTGCGAGAAAAAATAAAAAGAGGGCTATATCAACCAAGACAATGTGTGAATCTGGTTTTGTGCCTGACCTGAACAAACAGACCATAAAAAACAATCAGATAAATCAGGGAAATGTGAATAATGACTAGCTATATGACAATATTGAGAAATTATTAATTTTTAAAAAGTGTGAAAACAGTACTATGGTTATGTTTCAAAAAGGGCCCTTATGCTTTAGAAATGCACCTTGGGATATTTATGGATGGAATGATATGCTTGGGCTTTTCTTTAAGACAATGCAGTAGAGAAATAGTAGGCAGAGTTATAGATAAAAAGGAGTGGCTATTAGGATGATTGTTACAGCTAATCAGAGGACTGTACTTAGGGAGTCATGAACTTTTATATTTTTATGTTTACTTTAAATTTCCCACAATAAAGTAAACAAAAAAAAAAACCTTCTATAGATGACATTTAAGTCTGAAGGAAACTTTTCCTCATATGACAATGAGATACGGAATAAAAACTTATAAAACTTCACTGGAAGTTAAATTTCTTAAAAATCCTCAGTATCTTAAGATGCATATTACCTGGTCATAGCAAACACTTTGTATAATATACTAGAGCTTTCCGGTGGAGCTGGCAATTGATATTTGCAAAAAAGAGTATCACATTCCCAGGCAAAGATGGAATTATCTTTAAAACAGCTGAGGATGGTATTACTTAATGGTAGAAAGAAAACCTAGAGGGAGAAAAAAAGTTATTGATCATTTAGCGCTCTTTATTTTTTTATTTTTTTGTGAGGAAGATCAGCCCTGAGCTAACATCTGTTGCCAATCCTCCTCTTTTTTTGCTGAGGAAGATTGGCCCTGGGCTAACATCTGTGCCCGTCTTCCTCCACTTTATATGGGAGGCCGCCACAGCACGGCTTGACAAGCGGTGCGTCAGTGCACGCCCGGGATCCGAACCTGTGAACCCCAGGCCACCAAAGAGAGCGAGCGCACTTACCCACTGCGCCACTGGGCCAGCCCCCATTTAGCCCTCTTTAAATTTAAAAGTATACAAGTAGTCAATTTTTCTTTTTTAAAATTATTTTTTCTTAAACTGGAGAAAAATACATTTATAATATATGACAGGGAATAATACTGATATTTCATATACTATTATAAACTAAAAAAAAAAGGTATTCAACTTTAAATAAAAAATAAGTGACTATAACTAGATAATTCAAAAAATACTAAATAACAATTTATAAATATTTAATCTTATAAAAGATTCAAATGAAAGTAATGAGATACCCTTTTATGTGTATCAAATTTTTTTTCAAAATGCACACACATATACATATACACAAACCATACATATAGTAACATGTGTATTATATTTATAAACCATATACTATGGGCTGGCCCAGTGGCATCATGGTTAACTTTGCCACGCTACACTTCAGCAGCCCGGGGTTCACAGGTTCGGATCCTGGGCGCAAACCTATGCACCACTTATCAAGCCATGTTGTGGCAGGTGTCCCACATACAAAGCAGAGGAATATGGGCACGAATGTTAGCCCAGGGCCAATCTTCCTCAGCAAAAAGAGGAGGATTGGTAACAGATGTTAGCTCAAGGCTAATCTTCCTCACACACACACACACACACAAAACCCATATAATAATATAAACACTGTACTAAATACTAACTACTGATAAATGTTAAAAATACAAAATGCTGGTGAAAGCATAGGAAAAGGCATTGTCATACACTGCTCCTGGTAGTAAAAACTAGTTAAAGATAGTGCACAACATATCTCAACAGCCTTAAAAATATGTATCGCTTCTGAAATAGTCAATTTACTTCTAAGAGTTAAATCCTTCAGAAACAATCAGCAAAGTGCTTTAAGATAAATGTACATAAATGTTAAGCATTATTTATAAAAGTAAAAAGTTGAAAACAAATACATGATCATATTTTCTTAGAAGTTCAATTTATTTAATGGACAAATGAGACAAATTAGTTGAGAGCAAAGTTGAAAATATAATTTTATTCTCCTAATTTCTATTTTTCTATTACATAAGCACTAAACAATGCTTAGTTTTAATAATATAAAATTTTAATTAAAATTGACCAACTTTTTCTCATAAGAGTTTCAATGGCCTCAAATATACATTTTGTGTGTCATCCGTGTAAAACACACAAAGGGAGGAAGGGAAGAAAGGGAGGAAAAGAAAGAAGGAAAGAAAACAGAAGAAATCAATGCCCTAAGGACAAAATACTCCTGCTCGTCCTCTCAAAAGAAATCCCCTCAAATAGCTTGAGACATTTCACATGGTTTGATCACTAGTTACATCTCCAGCTATTTATTCGTTGATTCCCACCTAGAATGACCTTAATTGCATTATAGCTTATCGTAACACTTTATATTTGAACATATTTCGTCATTGTTTCTACTGGTGTGTCTTTACAAGCCTTATTATTATTTTTTAAAATATATGACTGTTTCTATGTTGAAAAGAGAGGAGCAGGGACTCACTGAGGAGGCAGAACACCTTTAAGAATCTCTGGCCTCTCATTCTGATCCCTGACTTGTCACACAGCTTTACAACTTTACTAGTGTCAGGAGGAGGCCTGTTTTCTCTTGGAATGCTGCATTCTTTGGAGATGAGTGGGGCAGCCTTTGTTTTTAACACTGTATTGGAGTGTCTCCTGAGTATCTGGCAGCTGGATACGGCCGTCGTCACAGTACTGAGAGAGCGCAGGCCAGAAGTGACTGTCCAGGGGAAAATCAGGATCAACACCAATCTACCATGGTTTTTCTCATTGTTACAAAAATAATGGGTCAATAAGGTACCTATATGAATACTTCTGCAGTCTTGCATCTAATTTGTGCTACTGTCACCCGGCCTATTATAACACACAGGAAGCGATTCTCAAAGTTAATAATATTACCATCAAAATTTCAGGGTACTGTAAGCCATAATTTTCATAACAATAGTTGTAGGCTCTTATCATAAACTGTTTTTCTCATACACATATAATAGTATCTCTTCTTTCAATAAGAAATAGTGCTTAAAAAACCCCATATATACACATATACATAATGTACTATGGAACATACTGGTTAATTAAAACAATCTACTCAGGATTAACGTTAACAAGACTCAATACAAAATGCTAACTCAACTACATAAGGCGCTGACGGCCTTGCCTGATCCAGTCCCTCACTTCTGTCCTTGGCTCACTTTGTCAAAGGGAATGTCTGGTAGATCTTTTGCCAAAAGATTCATTATGTTAGGAAGATTTATAATACGAAGGTCTTATAGAAAGACTTTGCAATGAACACGCTATAATCTATAACAAATGCACTAAAACACTGTTTCAAAACCAATGTCAAAAAAAGTGACTTAAGATTTTCTTTATAATCAGCAATATTTTTCTAGAAAAGTAACAAAGTTTATTCCTACTGGGAGAAGCAAAAGCTTAAAAGTTAATGAGCATCAAGTGCTATTTTAGGGGAATGGCTGTGATAGATTATTGCCTACATGATTATTCATTACTAGATTTGTGATTTTAATTGCTAGACTTTAATGATTATAAAATTGTTGCTAATGAATCATGTCATTATTTAGATAGTGTCATCTCTTGACAAACATAAAAAGCTTAGAAAAAACTTCAAAAGTACTAACAAAATGTACTTTTTGGAGGGTCGGGTACAAGGATGGGGCTGCAGTTTTTCCCCTTATAAAATATGAAAATCCTAGGCTTTCCAATTCATTTTTGAGAGGTACACGAGCTCTTTTCAAAGAAAGAGTTCAGGATGGTAGTAAGAGCAAGTTAAGGTCAAATGTACACTTCAGCAAAAATTTAGTGAGTGCCCATTGCATACAGAGACTGAATTAAGTTCAGTAACACACTCTATTAAATGCTTTCTGATCTCCATCACAAAATCTTTTCCAATACACACTAAGCCACAGTAATGAGAAATCCCAGGATTTATTCCAAAATTCCTAACAAAAGAGCTAAACATTCTACCTCCAAGCATCAACAAAAAAAACAAAATTTACTACTTTGAAGAGGTGTGATTGGTTTACCTGAGAGACAGGATGGTGTAATGGAACAACTTCGGAGCAAGGCAAGCTTGGATTCAAATTGCAACTCTTTTATAAGCTATGTGATACCTGGCAGGTTACTTAACGTTTCTGAACTTCAGTTTCCCCATTTGTAAAACGAGGATTATAGTATCTACATTTTAGGATTATTTAAGCTTAAAAACAGCTAAACAGAGTATTAGGAACACAGTAAGTACTCAACAATTGGTACCTATTACTATTAGTATTAATTACTGCTATTGCTAGGTACAAAAAACAGTGGAAAGAGGTTGGGATGGTAGGTTCTTTAAAAATATTTTGAAATCAGAGGTCCATAGTTCTTCATCTGAAACACTTGGGATCAGATGTGTTCCAGAATTCAGCACTATGTCTGATTTGAGAAAGGTAATATGATGCGTACTCTGTAATATTAGGTGGAACCCTCAGGTGACCTGCAGCAACACCCCATACTCAAACATATTAATATTTCAGCCTCATGTAATTCAGTTCAGGTTTTGCTGCCAAATGAAATCAAGTCAGATCAGATTTTGCCACCAAGTGAGTTATTTAAAAACTTTTGGGTTTCTGAATTGCTAATAAGGGATTGCGCATCTATTTAATGTATTCAAAAGAAAAACAATACAGCTGCCTTACAGCTTTTTAAGAAGATCTATAACTGCACTGAGTAAGATAATCCCATGATAGGGCTAGATAATAAATGACAATAATTATAGATAATAGTAACAATAACAACAATCATAGAAACAGCAGCAGCTGCAGCTAACTTTCACAAAGCACTTACTATATGACGAGCATTGTGCTAAGCGCCTTCAATACATTACCACATTCAATCCTGAAACCAACCCTAAAGTGCTATTACTATTTTCATCTTACACATAAGGTAGATAGCTTATCAAAAATGTTTAACATGAATCTACTCAAGCCTTTAGAATTAACTTCTAGTTTATAAGAAATACAAGTGAGAGAACAAGTTAAGTGACATAATGATGAAACAGTAAGACAAATCCAGAATGTGCAGCATTTTTCAAGACAACTGGTCTGGTCTCTCTTTCAAAAAAAATTGTGGACATCATGGAAAAAAATGGTGGGAGACTGTTGTAGATTAAAAGAGCCATCATAAAATGAGACCCATAGCATCATGTGTCACCATGTGTCATCAAGACAAAATCACAAAAGTCCTATTTAAAATATAGAAACTGGAATAAAAATATAGGTTTAGCTTTTGCTAAGAATAAAAGTTTTACTTTAAGACTGGTTTACAATTATTTCCTATTTTCAAAGACTAAGCCAGGAGTGGCAACCATCTGCCCCATTTCCAGTTCTTGTGTAGCCCAGGAGCTAAGAATGATTCTTATATTTTTTAATTATTTATGAAATAAGTACACACATAATATCCTCAATTGTGCTCTTGGCCTGCAAAACCAAAAATATTTACTATCTGATCCTTTGAGAAAAAGTCTGCTAGTAACTTATAGAGTATGGTGATCTATTATTTTAGAACAATATACTTATATGCATACTGCATACTATACATATATTTTCTACATTTAATTTTATTCTCATAACACTAACATTTGGAGTCCTATTTTTTAAACTAAAATATCTAAATGACCAAGCAAGGTTAGAATTGGCAACTATCCAGGGTATACTAATTTTAATTTCACGGTAAAAGAACAGATAGTTTTTGTGTCATTTCATAACTTTGTTTCCATTGTGGGTTCAACTCCCAATGCTCTCTTCTTTGGAATTTAAAATTCAATTTAAGTACTAAAGCAATTAAAGAAGAAAAGACCTACTAAGACATTTGGCCTAAATCCCTGATGAATAAGCTGGCTACAACTTTTATCGTTTTTTAATTATTAAAGGCAAACTAAAGAGCTCTGGGATTTCCATGCAGACTACAAAATAAAATTTTGGTTGACATGCACTGTTAGCTGTTCATGTTAATAACCAAGGAATTAAAAGCAATACTGCATGTATAATATAACCTGAAGCAAAATAATTAATCACACGGGAGACTCAGACAATCCTGAAAACAGTATTTAGCTAATCAAATAGAAAAAAAAAAATTAAAGCTTAAAAGCGCAAGATATGGATTTTTTTTAAATGATATATATATCATTTATATATATATAATATATATTTTATTGCTGATATATGATCAGCAATAAAAAGGAACAAACTACTGATATATACAACAACATGGATGAATCCCAAAAACCTTACGCTAAAAGAAAAAAGCTTTATACATGCCATTACTGACTAGCTGTATTTACAAAATTTTAGAACAGACAAAACTAATCTATGGTGGGAAAACATCAGAGTAGTGTTTACTTGGGAAGGGACATAATGGAACTTTCTGGAATGATGGTAATGATAGGTTATAAAGATGTATGTACTTGTCAAAACTTAAAAAAATGAATACTTAAGATTTGTGCATTTCATTATACATAAAGTTCACATCAACAAATACTGAACCCTAGTCAATTAAATGCAGGCTTAAATATTTATGGGCAAATATACAGATGTCTTCAATTTACTTCAAAATGCAAGAAAGAAAAAAGGTGAATTAATGAACAGAGACAGAAAGATGCATAATATAGTGTAGTAACATATAAGTACAGTAAAGGAAAGTATAGTATAAGAACATGTTAATGGTGGAACCTAGATGGTGGGTGTCACATGTTCACTGTGAAATTCTTACAAATTTCCTGCATGTTTGAAATTTTTCATAACAAAGTGTTGGGGGGAATTAAAAACTAAAACAAAACCAATCAGCTAAATAAAAACTATCACTTTACTACAGTTGAAGTTAGACACTACAATAATAATTGAAAAGAAAAAAAAAAGGAGAAAAGCCCCATAAGTTATAAATTGCAGCCACAGGCAACATCCTCAATTCTGCAGGCCACTTTGCTTCTTGTGGAGTTACGAGAACACAGCTACGTGGGAGAAAGTGAATCACCACTCTTGTATCATCTATAAACCCTGCTCACCAAGAAACCAGCCTGAGAAGCACAACAGACCAAGATGTGCTCCCTCACTGACCTTTTGTATACCCACAGACTGGAGAACATTCAGCTTTCTTTTCCTCTGAAAGGTATCCAAGTCCCATAGCTGTGCTGTATCAGAAGAAGTAGTGATGGCGTATCTCCCTGACGCATGCACAGAGATCGAAAATACTGACGATTCATGTCCTCTCATCCAGCTAACTAGCTCCTTGGTAACTGTGGTAAAAAATAAAAGTTATACAGGTAAAACAGTATTTATCATCCAAGAACTGATTCGATTGATGGTGAGGTATTACATGAGGCACCTCCGTTAACATCCACAAAAATGGAAGCCTGTGGCTAGTTGATAAAGTGCACCCCAGGATATGCTGGTAACACGTGTACCATGGAGGTATGAAGAGATGAGGCTGAAAAAGGGTTTGAGAACGGCTTTATATGTGACTCTAGGTAGTTTGGGCTTTCTCTTGTGAGTAACAGTTTTATGTAGAGGAGTACCATATCTGGTCTGTGTTTTAGAAAGAGCACTCTGAAGATATATGGTGGATTTATCAGAAAGGGGGAAGAGATTAGTCAAGATGACTGATTTATTTGTTGTTGTAATAATCCAGGCAGGAGATAAGTGGGGTCTAAACTAAGAAGGTGGCAATGGAGAAAGGAAGAAATTCAAGAGCTATGAAAGAGAAAACCCAAAGGAGTGAGTGACCAAATGGACGAGTTGAGATAAAAAGAGTTCAAACTCCAGCAGTTGTAGTTTAAGTTATGTAAACAGATGGTGATACTATACTATTAAATGAGGTAAGAGACACATGAGAAGGAACAGATTTAGCAGTGTGGGAAGAAGAGAGAACGAATTTGATTTCTAAAATTGACTCTGAGGTGCCTGTGTGTGCACACATGTGCATGTTACACACAAGCAGAGAAAACAGTCTGGTAGGGAAAACGTCAACTATTCATGATAATTATCACTGGGTAGTAAAATTTCAAATGATTTTTATTTTCTCTTTACATTTTTCTGTGTTTCCAAGTTTTCTACGGTAGCCACGTTTTACTTTTATGAACAGGATTTTTTCCTCCAGAAAGATGGAACTGAGGAGAATAGTCAGAAAGCAAGATGCAAATCTGGGAAACATTAAGATACAAAGTAGGTCAAAACTGAAGACGGAGGGACACACAAACCCTTAGGGAGAGGGTGGTGGTTTCCAAACACCAGTGTAAAGTCTGGCATTAGTTAATGATAAGTTCTCACTGGGCCTCAGTAAAATGAGAAAAATAAGGATAACGTAATGAGTTTTTCATAAAGCTCAATTTAAAGTACTACCTTTTAATCTTGTATTATATCCTTTTAAGGTTATGTTAAAAAAATCACTTATTTTATAAAATGAAGTTATATTGTTTTTCCCAATGTCAATTAGCAAAATTAAAAGCTAACAACCTATGTGGGTTCCTCTACTTCTTCTTTTCAATTGGGTCAAAAATCCAAAAGTCTAGGACCCACTAAAGAACCCAGGAGAGACTACTAAAAGCAGTCGGAAAGATAGGAGGAGACCCAAGAGAGATAACAGTATGAAGACTAAGACTCTTAAAGTAATCCCAAGCATTAAAAGCTACTGAGAAGTAGGATGAAAAGTATAAAGAGGATTTAAACAATCAGAGGTCGCTAATGATCTTGGAGATAGACGTCTCCGTAGCATGGAGTGGGGGAGCAGGAGTCAGAGTCCGATGATGGATGCTGTGAAGAAGCAGAATCTGATAGTGAAGCAAGAGGGAGGTGGAGACAACACCTAAGGAAGGGGGTCCACTACCAGGAGGGTTCAGTAAGACAGAAGAGACTATGAAGAGCGGGAACTAAGAAGAGAGGAAAAAAGAATGGGTGAAATCCAAGGAAAGCAAGCACAGATGAGGATAAAGACTTAGTTTTTCAGAAATTCTCTGACAGCAGTGTTTGTAATACCAAAAATTGGAAACAGTTTGAAGGCCAAAAGTAACAGGTTAAATAGAGTACTGCAAACATCTATAAAGTAGAATATTAGGTCCTGATTTTAAATATACTGTGTGAATTTTTAATAGGTTTAGAAAATGATTCCACAAGACAACATAGATAGAATGATCATACATTTGTTAGAATATAAAAGGTCTATGCATAGAAAACAGACTGGAAAGACAAGACCCTGTAATAAAAACACTGAGTGTGTCTCTGGACGTTACTGAAGGATGACAGATTTTTCTTCTTGTCAAGTTACTTATGTGCCTCAGTTTCCTCATCTGCAAAAGGGGGAAAATAATAGTAATCATCTCCATGGGTTATTATGATGATTAAAATTAATTAATATGTATAGTCATAGAACAATACTTGGCACAGAGTAAATACTATATAAGTGATTGCTATTGCTATTATTACTATTGTTAGTATTACTGTTTATATGTCTTTCTAAATATAACAATTACTTTAATAACAAGAAAAAACAATACAATTATCTTTTTTTTATTAATAAGAATAAGAGGTTCAGTGTAGACAACTCTTAAGTTCTCTACAGAAAAATATGATGGGGGCCAACCCAGTGGCATAGTGGTTAAGTTCACACGCTCCGCTTTAGCGGCCCAGGGTTCATGGGTTTGGATCCCGAGCACAGTCCTACACACTGCTCATCAAGCTGTGCTGTGGCGGTGTCCCACAGACAAAATAGAGGAAGACTGGCACAGATGTTAGCTCAGGGACAATCTTCTTCAAACAAAAAGAGGAAGATGGGCAAGAGATGTTAGCTCAGGGACAATCTTGCTCACATACAAAAAAAAAAGAATAATGTGGTATAAAATACATAGTTTATATTAAAAAATATTATTGTATCTGTGTAGTAAGGAATTTGGCCCTCAAAGAGAAGTATATGGCCTTTGTCCAGGCTCCTTGGAGGCATTCTCTAAACCCCTGGAGTTTCCCCAGTGATAGGAGTGTCTTTGTTATTCACGGTAGGTCCCTCAGACAACAGCAGATGGTTTATGCTAAGGGGTGAACCTCAGAGTAGGCGCTGGCCAGACCAGAAAGACCAACCATGTGAGTGATTTGAAGGTTGGGGCTGGGGCTACGTGGTATCAGCTCGACCTCCCGAGAGAGAAGGAGGGCTGGAAATTGAGTTCAACCAGGTGGGCAATAATCCAACCAATCATGCCTATGAGTAGGAGCCTCAGTAAAAACCCTGGACATCAAAGCTTGGGTGAATTTCTTGGTTTGGCAATACTCAGTGCGGATGGCTACACATCAATGCTGACAGGGTCATGCATGCCTGAATACAACAGAAGCTTCTCTTTTGGGAGCCTCCCAGATTCCACCCTATGCATCTCTTCCTTTGGCTGGTTCTAATTTGTATCCTTTAACTACATTAAAACTACTATAATCATAAGCATAATGCTTTCCTGAGTTCTGTGAGTCATTCTAGTGAATTATCAAACCTGAGGGTAGTTGTGGGGGACCCTGAATTTGCAGCCAGCTGATCTGACATGAGGATGGTCCTGGCACCCCCAAACTTGTGGCTAGTGTCTGAAGTGAGGGCCGTCTTGTGGGGACTCTCTCAAACTGTACAGATTGGCAAACTCCTTACAGTACTTCAGTTTACATTTCACTCTGTTTCAAAAGGTATACAGGAGGACTTCTTACCTGTATCGAAACATTTAATAGAATAATCAGCTAATGCCACAAGGAATTCAGACTTCCTATGAAGATTAAAGGCCAGAGCTGTGCAAGCTTGTGCTGTTCGCTGAACAAGATTAAACCTAGTAAAAGATTACTGCATTAGTATCAGAAATTCTTCCAATAATCATAAATTTTACACTGGAGGGATCCTTAGAGATGAAGACAATAAAACCCAGAAAAATAAGCTCCCATTTTGGTAGGCCAACTATAGATGATGAAGAGTGCTATATGACATGTACAGGAGTTCAGATTTATCAAAAGTTTTTAAGCAAAGCAGAATTATGAGCAGGCATGTCTTTTAGGAAGATGATTCTGGAAGCAATGGAAAATGGACAGAGGGACAAGGCAGAAGAGATTATTAAGAAAGCAAGCTGCTACAGAGAATCTCAACCAGAGTGAGGGGCACAGAAAATGCAAAGGACTACTAGGAGGGGCGTCAGAACTCAAGCGCAGAGAGACTTGGTGATGCGTCAGACACAGCGTGAAGAGGGAAGAATCAAGAATTCCTCATGTGTAAGATGAAGAACAGCTATCTCATAAGGTTGCTGTGACGATTAAATGAAATATCTTAAGTGCTTAGCAGAGTACCTGGCAAAAGCCAGAGTTTAATTTACAAAAACATAAAGTTTTCAAACTTGGGCAAAAGAGGAACAAGTTTGGGAGTAGGAAATAATAAGCCTGGTTTTAAACATGTTGAGTTTAAGGCCTTTGCAAAACATTTAGAGCTGTGCTATCCAAAAGAAATACAATGAGGGCCACATGTGTAATTCAAATTTTCTAGGAGCCACATTAAAAAAGTAAAAAGAAACAGGTAAAATTAATCTTAGTAACATATTTTATTTAACTCAATATCTATCTAAAATAGTATCATTTTAATATTTAATCAATAAAATTAGTGAGATATTTTACATTCTTTCTTTCATACTAAGTCTTCAAAACCCAATGCGTATTTACACTAACACCACATCTCAGTTCGGACCAGCCACCTTTCAAAGGCTCAAGAGCTATCTGCAGCTGGGGGCCACTGCACTGGACAGTCCAACCTAGCAGGTATCCAGTCTGTACAGAAGTAATCTGAGTTAACAGCGTTTACACGGAAGCTGAAGCCTGAGGCTGGGTGGTGATGAGATTATCAAAGAGAAGACCTGGAGTATGGAAGGAATTAGGCCAAGGACAGACGCCTGCAGACCTCAACAATAAAGGGGTAGGCACTGGGGGAAGAGTCAGCAAAACAAGGGAAAAAATGATCAGAGAGTAGAAAAATCAGGAAAGACTTGTACCTTGAAGACAAAGAAAAAAATTTCAGGGAGGAGGAGGAGACAAGAGTATTTAGCGCTTTAGTAAGATGAGAATGAAGAGACCTTTGAATTAGGCAATTAGGAAGATTTTGAGGGAGCCAAGTGTAGTGGGCTTTGGAATCACACAGACCAGATTTCAGGTCTCAGCTCTGCCATTTACTCATCTCCTAAGCCATGAATATTTATAAACAGAGAGAAAAGGGACAGTGGACAAAATAAAAGAAAGGAACACTCATGGTGCGAAGTCCCAGTGGAGGCTGTAGAAGATAGAGATTAGCACTGGAAGAAATTAGGATCACCTATTTTTATGAATAAGGTAACAAAGAGGTATGCGTGGTTGAACTTACAGATAACATTTGACACTGTGGTTGGGGAGGAGGAAAGGAAGGCTGAAGGCATCTATATTCTCAGGAATTAGGAGGCCAGGCAGTCAGAATAAGAGTAGGGTCAAACACAAGGAAATTGGTAGCAGTTTGGAATACTCAGAGGAAAATGGGAAACGTAAGTAACACCAGATAAGCAAATGAAGTGCTAAGTATCACTGATGTCGAAGTTTATTATTCTGTAGGAGTCAACCAACAATTATTCTTATTTTGTTTAGCAGTGGGAGTGAAGAAGAGACAGTTGTATTGATTGAAGTTTGGGAATTGGCAGGGTAGGCTGGGCAAGAGTAAAGGGTGGGAGAGTTTTTGGTAAAGAAGAGAACTTTTTTGGTAAAGAGCAGAAAAAAAGATGAACAGATTTCTACCTTGTAAGTCACAGATAAAGAAATCATATATGACCTCTTCTTTTCCTGAACTATTTGAGAATAAGTTACCAAGATTATGTTTCCTACAAACACGGAAATTCTCCCATATAATCACAACACAATAACCAAAACCAGAAAATTACATTTACATATTACCACCATCAAATCCTTAGATCCCCATTTGATTTTGCCAGTTGTCCCAATAATGTCCTTTACAGTAAAAGGATCAGTCCAGATTCATGCCTTTGTCATGTCTCTAGTCTCCCTCAGTCTGGAACAGTTCTCCAGTCTTTCCACAACTTTCATGACCTTGACCCCTGTGAAGATTACAGGCCAGTCTTGCTATACAATGCCCTTAATTTAGCTCTGTCTGATGATTCCACCGATTAGATTCAGGTTACATGCCTTTGACAGAATATCACAGAAGTGACCTGTGTTCTTTTCATTGCATCCAACCAGGTGGCATACACATTTTGATTTCTCTCACCACTGGTTATATTAACTTTAATCATTTGGTTAAGATAGTGTTTGCTAGGCTTCTTCACTGTAAAATTACTCTCTTTTCATCTGTAATCAATACGTATTTTGTGCAGAGGTACTTTGTTAATATGCAAATATCCATTCCCATTAAACTATTTGTTTGTTTGTTGATTGCAGCACGAATTCATGGACTTCTATTTTATCCAATGGATTTTGACCCAGCAGTATCATTATTTATTTTGATGCTCAAATTGTCTCCAATACGGTCAGAGGGAGCTCCACCAAGCTGACATTTGAGTCCTTTTGACACATCCCCATCACTCTTTAAACAATTCCTTCTTTCTGGCTATACAATGTAGGCTCACCTTGTACTTTCCCTGCCTCCATCCTGAAACTGGCCATTTCTGGAAGGATCCATGACTCCTTTTAGCAGAGAGTGGTATTTAGAAAAGAAGAACTGGGCCCTGGGTATATTATTGCTACTGGAGTGTTGTTGCTTCTGGGCCCTCTGAGTGGACAAAGCTAGGGAATATATGTACATATACTTCATTCACTCTCTCAAACACACCCCTCTCTTTATTTTTATGTATTGCTGTATATATTCAAAACCAAGAGTTCACACTGCTATATCCAATTCCAGTCCAGTACCACAGGGTTCATTCTACTTTCCTCCCTTTCCATATCTGTAACTTCCCTTTCCAATAGTGAGAAAACTGGCCCCATTATCCTCAATATATTTACTAATTTGACCAAAGCCCCCTGTCTTTCCCATGACTGTCCTGTCCCCCACACAGACACCTTCCGACTCCGTGGCTAGGCCATCACAGCTCTCCCTCCCGCCGACCCCTGCTGCCCGGGTCCCTATCCTGGTCAATCTCGCCTAATGGCTTTTGGACTAAATTGTTCAGCAAAGAGAGAGAAGAGAAAGAGGAAGGAGGAACAATTTTTTTAAATTTTTGGATCTAGTATACTGTGACAATAATGTACAAAGGAAATTGTGTTCTTTCTAAATTGCCTACAGAAGTACCAGATATTAACTGATAAATTAGCAATTGCGAATTTTTAAATTTAAGGAAAAATAAGCTACTAGAGATACTGCTAAAACCAGCACTTTAATTCTCTAAAAAATCTAACCATATTATCTTCCTCTCCTTTCCCACTTTCTTCCATCAGCACTATGAGAGTGTTTTTCACAAGGTACCTGAAATATAGCAAGAACTTAATAAATCTTTCTGAATGAATAATGAATAGCAGGTATTAAAATAATCAGTGAATTAATAACTTGTTAAATAAGACAAATATCAAAAGTGTCTGCTTACCTGTTTCCATTCAAGTCAAAAACGTAGATATTTCCTTGATGGTCCCCAGCAATTAAGCAATCACCTGAGCTATCAAAAGCCACATTCAAAAATCGCAAAACTTTGGGAAGGTAATCAGAAGTGCTGTGAACGATGTTCACTATAATTCTGTCAAAAAAACCAAAACACATTAAATTCTGTGTCAAGTGTTACTTGCTATTATGAAAAACATGGCTTCTGCAGTGTACTCCACTAATTTTGAAGTTTTTTGGCCTATCCATTCCTCCTGCCCCTACTGCTGCTGCTCCTCCCCCTCTGTCCTAGAAGCAATCCTACAATTTCTGAAAACAGTTCAGAAAGTCATTCACTATCAAAGTAGCTACTGTTCATTTATTCATTAAATATCTGAAAACTCGCTATGAGTCAGACACTGAATAAGCTGGGAGCGGAGAGTAATTGATAGACCTGGGCCCTGCCCTCATGAAGCTTTCAGTTTAGTGGTCAAGACAGACACTAAAAAATAACACACATATACGAACAGATTTATAAATTGTGATTAAGTGATAGACAACAACAGGCTATGATAAGAAAATGTATTCTAGACTGAGCAGTTAAATTGTTAGATTAAGCAACAGACACCTGCTAAAAATAATGATGATTAGTGAAAAGTAGTGCAGTATATATAAATCACAAGCTACCATATGTAACAAAAATTTCAATTCAATATCCCAACTTTAAGATATCCTAATGAGATTTAATTTTTGTCATATAGAGTGTTCCAAAGTGAATTAAGCGTACACGAGTTTTATTTTCATTCCTAATACATTTACCATAATACCCTGGAAGGTGAGCTTGGTGAGAGCAGGGACGGTGTTTGTGCGTCACTGGATCCCACACCTTGCCCTGCACTTGGCACACAACATACAAGAACTCACAACATCCCTGCTGAATGGATGAGTGCTTTAAGACGTCATTCTTTTAAAATCCTTATTAATCGCGCTTCTATTCAAAAGATTAAGAAAGTTTACCAAAAAAAGAAGAGAAAGAAAAACCTACACATAGGGGAAAAAATGAACACACTAAAATATTAATAGCAGTTGTCTGTAATAGGTATATGGGTAATTTTTTCGCCCTTCCTTCTACTTTTCCGTATTTGATATTCTTTAATGATCACATTCTATTTATTGTGTTTATAACAGAAAATACAAACTTTATTAAGAACACACAGCTATATTTGTCTAGAGTTACTATTTTTTGAGAGGAAGATCATGTACCATATAGGTACTTAAAAGAAAACTGCTTATAAAACTTGCAGCACAAAATAACTTCTTAAAATCATAAATATATACATTTGGGTCATAAAGATCAGAATAATCCCATTCTATATTGTAACGATAGTTTTTAAATCATAAAAATTATCTTAATTGACTTTTTGTGAATTTTTGAATTTTAATATTAGAATTTTAATATATCTTCCTTGTTATCACTTCATTAAGGCATGTTAAATTGAATTAAGTGTATTAAACATTTTCTTCAGTTTATCTAAGCACTCATTTTGGGGAAACAGCCAAATTCGTACAATGCTATTTTTATCTAGTCCCTGACAAAGATTCTTTGCTTGACCAAACTTGAGTCAGGCTCTTGAAGCTTCTCCTAGGGTCCATCTGTGCACTTCCTTGTAAAATCCAGTTTTAGCAAGCACCCTTCTCAGTCAGTTTAACCAGAACGCTGGCCCCTGATTCTTGATCACCCTAGACATCTGATCAGGTTCCTCATCCTCCACCACTCCCTGCTCATCTTGGTCTGGCTTCAGCAAGAATCCTGTTAGGTTAGGTCAGTTTAGCCAGAACTCCCTGACCCCAGAAATTTCCCCTTAGTACGTTTCCACACACTGACCTTCACTCTGCTCCTTGGGTATAAACTCCCACTTGCCCATGCTGTGTTTGGGACTGAGCCTGGTTCTATACTGGGTCTCTTTTCCCCAACTGCAATAGTTCTGAATAAAATCGGTTTTTACCACTTTAACTACTGTCCAGCTCTGGTTTTTCTTTGATATCCCCAAGTGGGGGTAAAATAAATGTATTGAAATGACAAGTAATAACATCAGAATGTTCCCTGGTAACTAAACTCAGAGCAAACGACTATTCCCTCCAGTCTTTTTTCTGTAACATTTATTATGTGTTTGAATTACAAAATTACATGATCATCGTTCAAAATATGGAAAATACAGAAAACACTAAAAAATAAAATTGATGATAATCCTACCATCTAGATATAATTACAATTAACAGCAACATTCTGCCCTTCTGATTTTTCATATAAACCATGCACATAAGTATTTATTTTAGAGCAACATCTTTCCATTGCTCACAGGTTGCCTGAGTTCTTCAGTCCTTAAACATAATAAAGACATCAAATACTTATGGAACACCCAGATGCATGAGACACTATTTTAGTCTTCACAAAGCCCTAAGACAACCCTAGCTGGTAGGTATGGTCATCTTCACTCAGTCTTAGAGATTGACTTGCCTAAGGTCACAGAGCTAGTAAACGGACATTTACTTCAACTAAAGTCCCTCTGACTTCACAGTCAGTGCTCCCTGCCTCTCTCAACTCCACACCAATGGGTTTCAATGAACAAAAAGAAAGCCATGTTTTAGTGGAAGAAGCAAATAAGGACATTTGCATAATGAACTTGTTTCTTTCATTTTTTTGAATCTTGCATGTCTGTCTCTCTCTCTGTCTATCTATCTCTTTCTTTTGGTGAGGAAGATTCGCCCCAAGCTGACATCTGTTGCCCATCTTCCGCTTCTGGCTTGAGGAAGATCTGCTGTGAGCTAACATCTGTGCCAATCTTCCTCTATTTTGTACGTGGGTCGCCGCCACAGCATTGCCGCTGATGAGTGGTGTAGGTTGGTGCCGGGGAACCAAACCTGGGCAGCTGAAGCAGAGCACACCAAACTTAACCACCAGGCCACTAGGCCATGGGGCTGGCCCCGTCTATATATTTTATAACAGCAAGAAAAAGAATTACTGTGGGTTGGCAATGACTTTTAGAATGTTTTGAGAACATTAGAACTAGGGGTGGTATGTACATAAACCTCTAATTTGGAAATGAAAATCTCTATTCAAGAAGCCCTACTCTAGACAAAAATTTTTGTTCAGTGGAGTTGATGGGACACCAGCATTGTTTGGGGACTGACAGCAACCAGAAACCAAACAAGCTGTTAGCACAAGGTCTAGCACTGTGCTTTGAGCATAAGCAGTTGGCAACGTCTGTTGATTTGTTGAGGAGCAACCAAAGGATCAATAGAAAAATCACCAGAACACTGAAACAGGAATTCAGCAATGCAGCAAAGTCACAAACTCCTAGGAAATTAGAAGCAATAAGATCACTCTGTGTGCTGCAACTGGAAGTGACACTGACACCACTTTGGGGCAACTGCCACAAATGTGCCACTCTGGTGGGAGATGTTGGTAATGGGGGAGGCTATGCATGTGCAGGGGCGGGGGTATATGGGAAATCTCTATACCTTCAGCTCAATTTTGCTGTGAACTTAAAACCGTCCTAAAAAATAAAGTCTATTTAAAGAAAAACAAAACAAAGCAGCAGCAGTAGCGCTGGCTATACTAGAAGGCCCCTCTGCTTTGTAGAATGTACCCTCCTGCCCCCAGCACGCACAAACACGCACATATATAAACTCCAGAGAACTAGAAGTTTATTTTGTTCCACTGCTGTCCCCCAGCGCTTAGAAGCTTGGCACAGAGCAGGCGCTCAACACATAGTTGATGGATGCATGCTCGTCTGAACACACACAACGATTTAAGGATGGATAAACCGCAGCATTTCTTCTCCCGCATCCCTCCCTCCTCTTGAGTCCCCTTCCAGCTGCAACAGCTAACGAGTATTTGCTGAGCATCTACTACGTGCCAGGAATACTACAGGGGCACTACGATAATTAGGGCTGACAAAGTCCTGGCCCTCACGGGAAGCGCAAGTTCTCTCACGCGTATCGGAGGACCACCTGCCCCTCCTGATCCCGACCAGACCCCTGCCCCCAGGTCTGGGGAGGGGGTCTCTGCGGATCGTGGCGTCCACAGCACACCGAGACTCGGGTTACCTGCGTGTCCTGAGGTCACCCAACCAGGGGATCCGGGACAGGGTCAGCGCCAGAACCCGAACCTCCACCCTGCCCCCCTGCAGCCGTGCCCGAGACCCTCCCCAGCTGCCCCTCAGACGCCTCTCCACCGACGCGGACCCGCCCTCGCCGGCCTCCATGCCCCTCCACAGCCCGCGCCCTCCCGCCGCGGCCTTTACCCGTCCCGAGTGGCCGGGCACGGCTTGCGGTGCCATATCTTGCCGCTCTCCTTGTTGCCCAGCTCCGTGCTCTGCATGTTGAAGCGCGGCCGCGGCCTCTGCGGGCCTAGCGGACAACCGTCCCGGCGCCTTCCCGGCGGGCCCCGCGCTCGCGGCCCGGGAAACTCAAGCTTCGGCCGCGGGGGCCCAGGTCCCCGCAGACCGTACCAACCGCGCGCAGGACGCCGCCTTCCTATTTACATCCAATCGGAGGGCGGCTTCCTCCCAAACTCCGCCCAGGCGGCCCCTCCTGCCCTGGACAATGGAATCGGCCAACGACCTCCTCTTAGACTCCGACCCTTGTCGAGGTCCGTCCCGAGGGACCCAAAGCCTTCTGGGAATCGTAGTTTTCTGCAGGTGGAACGTGGGCGTGAGAAATCTCTTTGGGAATTCTGCACTCTGGGGGCCTCGCGGGGTTTTAGGCTCCCAACGGAGGCAATAAAAGTGATTTTCCCTTGTGGTCCCTGCATTCCGTTCTAAATTAAGCTTAGGGATTAAGGAATTGTAGAGACAGCCAATAGAGAAGCAAGGACCCTAATGCACTGAGGATTGAAAGACTGCTTTTACAGAAAATTCCGGCTCAAGAAACCTTACAGATTAACTAGTCCACTCTTCTTGACTTTCTCACCATCGTCATGGTTATTTTTCAATTCCGTAATCTAACTAGAGGCTCCAGTATTACGGTGTCCAGTCCACCTATCAACGTCCAGAAAAGAAATATCATCAACAACCAATTGCATTGACCTAGAGAGTTCTCTTTTGTAAAAATTCACTTAGTAAGTACTTCAATAGTGTTTAGTAGGTATCAAGCACCCTTCTAAGTGCTTTACAAATATCAACTCATTTAATGCTCATAGCAAACCTACAACGTTGGTAGTCCTATTATTCCCATTTTTAGTGCTCTATGAGGTAGTGTATTAGTTTCCCGAGGCTGCGGTAATAAATTACCACAAACTTGGTGGTGTAAGTCAACAGAAATTTATTCTCTCACAGTTCTAAAGGCCAGAGTCTGAAATCAAGGTGTTGGAAGCGCTGCTCCCTCCAGAGGCTCTAGGGAAGATTTCATTCCTTGCCTCTTCCAGCTTCTGATGGTTGCTGACTTCCTTGTCTTGTGACCACATCACTCTTTTCTTTGCCTCCATCTTCACATCACCTTCTCTTCTCCTCTTCTGTCTCAAATCTCCTCTGGTTTTCCCTTCTGACAACACCTGTCATTGAATTTAGGGCCCACCTGGATAATCCAGGATGAAGTCACCTCGAGATCCTTAAGTACACTTGCAAAGACTCTTTTTCCAAATAAGGTAACATTCACAGGTTCCGGGGATTAGGACATGGATATATATTTTGGGGGCCCACCATTCAACCCACTACAGGTAAGGATTTCTATTATCCCCATTTTGCAGACAAAGAAATTGAGTTAGTAGGAGAGCCAGGATTAGATCTTTAGTCTTTTCACTCCTGGTCCCTATGTTTTTTTTTTTTTTTTTATAATTTTATTTATTTATTTATTTTCCCCCAAAGCCCCAGTAGATAGTTGTATGTCATAGTTGCACATTTTCTAGTTGCTGTATGTGGGATGCGGCCCCAGCGTGGCTGGAGAAGCAGTGTGTCTGTGCGCGCCCGGGATCTGAACCCGGGCCGCCTGCATCGGAGCGCACGCACTTAACCGCTAAGCCATGGGGCCGGCCCCCTATGTTTTTTTACAACAGAAAAATGCATTAAAAAAATTTATATAGCCATGATATTTAAAAAGTTAAAACTTCATCAGAAAAGCAAAACTCTCAAAAAAATAGGCCAATGCAGGTTTAAAAACTTTTAATATTGTTACCAAGGGTTGGCTCTAAGAGACCAGACAACTTTTAATAACCTATTGCAGAGGAGACAACTGCATCCCTCATTTTTATTTATTGGATTTGAGAAGGTAATAAACTGAATGTTTGCATTACTATTCAGGAAACTTAGGGCGTTAAGTTTAGGGGCACCTAACTTGAAACACAGATTATTTCTCACATTTCTATCCCATACAGGTCATCAAATAATGTTTTTATCTGTAGCAGAGACAAATGTGCTGAATGACTTCCTTAACTACTCTGGTTTAACCTGCCTGCAGTTCCGATTGTATAGGCTATTACAGATCATGTGACCATCCTATTCAATTTTAGATAGGTGATGAAGAGGTTTCCATGTTACAGATCTTCTGGTCTTCTACTTTGCACATATCTTTGGATTTAGTTGGGCCAAATCTGAAAGTTAGGCAGGCAACCGAAGAGACATGCACCCATGGCTGCCAACCTTCTACTCATTATAATCTCCCAATTTATAGCCCAAGTTGGTAGACCATTTGATAGTTCCTTCCTGAATCATTACTCAGTCAATAACTGCTGCATCCTATGCATATTTTTTTCAGTTTTATTGAGGTATAAGTGACATTCAATATACTTCACATATTTAAAGTGCATAATTTAATGTTTTGACATAACTATACCCCTATGAAACCATTACCATAATCCAGATAATGAACATATCCATCACCCCCAAAAGTTTCCTCCTGTCTCTTTGCAATCCAATTTTATCCCCACCCCACCTTACCTATAAGCAACCACTGATCTGCTTTCTGTCTTTTAGATTAGTTAATATTTTCTAGAAATTTATATAAATGGGTCCTAAACTAAGAACTGCTTTTTAAATTTAGTCTGGCTTGTTTCATTCAGCATAATTATTCTTTTTTTTTAAATTTTATTTATTTATTTCCCCCAAAGCCCCAGTAGATGGTTGTATGTCATAGCTGCAGCATAATTATTCTGAGAGTCAACTGTGTTGTTAGGTGTACCAGTTGTTTGCATGTTTTTATCGATGAGTGGTATTCCATGGTATTGATACACTGCAATTTGTTTATCCATTCACCTGTTGATGAACATTTGGATTGTTTCCGGTTTTTGGCTACTACAAAGAAAGCTGTTATGAACATTCCTGTACAAGTCTTTGTATGAACATATGCTTTCATTTCTGTTGGATAAATTCCTAGAAGTGGAATGACTGGGCCATATGGTAGGTGTAGGTTGAACTTTTTAAGAAAGCATCAAGCATTTCCAAAGTAGTTGTGCCATTTTACATCCGCACCAACAGTGTAGTAGAATTCCAGTTGCTCCATGTCTATGATGAGTCTTTGTAATTATAGCCATTCTAGCTGTATAGTGGTACCTCATGGTAATTTTAATTTCCATTTCTGGAATGACAAATGACATTCAGCATCTTTTCATGTCATTATTTGCCTTCTTCTTATATCCTTTGTGAAGTATCTGCTCAAATCTTTTGCCCAATTTTTAATTGGGCTGTTTGTTTTCTTATTATTGAGTTTTGAGAGTTCTTTATATATTCTCGATACTGATCCTTTTTCTCCCAGTCTATGGCTTGTTTTTTCATTCTCTTAACAGTGTCTTTCAATGAGTAGATGATATTAGTGTTGATGAAGATCAACCTATCAACGTTTTCTTTTATGGATTGTGCTTTTGAAGTCATATCTAATAAATCTTTACCTAACTCAAGGTCACAAAGATTTCCTCCTTTGTTTTCTTGGTATGTATTTCAAATACATTCTCAGAAGAATGGAAAGTGGTGTGTCCAAGGTAGTTTTGGTCTTGGCTTTGCAAAGTCCTTCCTTCTTGCCCTCTCCCTTGTCCCACTTTCACCGTTGAAGGATGCCTTCCTTTTTGCTGTGATAATATGTAAACTGCAGAGAGAAGGAGCCCTTCTACTCTGTCTACTTTGCTGGAGAGAATTTAGTGGACATCTGGATTGTCCAATATCTGAACACCCTTTCTGTTTGGGAAAAAATCCCAAGATATTTGGAAGGTAAAGAAGGGCAGGGGCCGGCCCGGTGGCGCAAGCGGTTAAGTGCACGCGCTCCGCTGCGGCGGCCCAGGGTTCGCTGGTTCGGATCCCGGGCGCGCACCGACGCACTGCTTGGCAAGCCATGCTGTGGCGGCGTCCCATATAAAGTGGAGGAAGATGGGCACAGACGTTAGCCCAGGGCCGTCTTCCTCAGCAAAAAAAGAGGAGGATTGGCGGATGTTAGCACAGGGCTGATCTCTTCACAAAAAAAAAAAAAAAAAAAAAAAAAAAAAGAAGGGCAGCTGTTCTCTTTCCCAATTCCTTGGCAGCCAGATCTAACCCAAAAAAACCAGGCCAAAGGGTTAGCAAGCAAATTAAACTAGCAAGATAACCAAAAACAACTGAAAATACAATTTAAATATTTACTGCAGTCTCTCAAAAGCACCAAAAAGTCGTAATTACCAGAAAGTAATTAATAACCTTTAGCAAACTTCTTAAAATATCATTTCCTACCTCATTCAGTCAGGTTAGACTAAGTTATGCCACAATGACTAACAACTCCAAAATCTCAATGGCTTAAAACAACTCCTCATGGCTGAGTGTTCAGCTCATCTTAGTCTCTAAGGGACTCAGGCTGATGGAATAAGTACCATCTCAAAAGTTTTTGGTTACTGTGTTGGGGGAAAAGAGAGTTCTAGAGGGTCTCACACCAGCAATTAAATGCTCCAGTCCAAAAATATCACTATTACTTTTACTCCCAACTCACTACCAGAACTATGGCCCGATCCAAACACACGGGTCCAGGAAGTGCAATTCTACTAAATTAGTTATCTAGAGCTGCAATAATGCTGTGAAAAAGCAACCACCAAACCTCTGTGGCATTCACTGATAAGCATTTATAGCTCACACATCTGGAATCAGCCAGGTGGCTCCGCTGATCTTGGCTGGGCTCCATGTCTAGGGGGGAGGTGGCCGTCAGTTTATAGGCTGGCCTCACCGAAGCAATGGGAGCAACCCAACTCTGTTCCAAGTGTCTCTCATCCTCTCGCAGACTAGCCAAGGCAGTGGTGCAAGTGAGCAAGCAGACCTGCAATGCCCCTAGCCTGGCACTAACAAGCCATCACTTTCTCTTCCTCCTATTGGCCAAAGCAAATTACATGGCTGAGCCCAGGGGCAGAGAATTATACTCCGATCAGAGCAGGAGAGCATTGAAAACTTCCATGGAAGGCACGGATCCAGGGATGAGTGGAGAAAGGGAATCAATTATGTAATCTGCGACATCTACTGTGTGTTTGGAAGGAGAGAAAACCTAAAAGATTTGGTGAACAGCAAAATATTGGGTAACATTTAATCTAGGCCTGGAAGGATGAAGTGAAGGCTTTCTACACAGAAGAAAGAATGAGTTTTGGAGGCTGTTTGTTACTGCAGCATAAAGTAGCTCATCCTGACTAATAGGATAATTTTGTTCCCATTTTATAAATAAGGAAGTTAAGTCTGAGACTGGTTATTTAACTTGTCTAAAGTCATATAGCTATTAAGCCAAAATTCAAATGTAGACCTATCTGCCTCCATTATCTCATTCTGCCTTTCATGCACCAGATTGGTGTGGTTCTGAGTTCTTCCAAAAGACCTATTGCCTGGACCAGAAAAGAATTTATCGCTAGCCTGGGTTAAAAATCTCTGGGAACTTTTGTAACAATATTCTCTTTTATCTCCTTGGAAAAAGGGTTTATTTGCACACACAAAAAAGAGTGTTGGTAAACAAAGATGTTGAGAGCACTTAAAAAAAAAAGCACAGAGGAAGTGGGTTTGGAAGAGGGTGTGGTAGGACCGTAGACATGGATAGTTTTGCCTGCTCAGCACCTCCCACCCCTACTACGCCTCGCCTCCACTCCCCACACACACACTCTGAGAAATGTCCTGTCTTGCCATGCACATTTCTGGGAAATGCAGCTAGCCCACCCCTCGCTGGCCATATGATTGGCTCAGGGGTGGGGCCTGACTCAGCTGAGCCAATCAGAGCCATTTTCTGGGATTTTTGAGAGCAAGGAGAGTGAGTCTCAGTCCTGCTCTGGTAGCAAAGACTGGGAGCTGCCAGAAGCAGGTAGCTCCAACTTTGTGGTGACAGGCAGTCTGTGAGAGGGTAGCTGAAACTCAGAAAAGAGACACAAAAAGAGACAGTAAGAGAGGGTCCTGGCAGCATTTACATCCCTTGTTTTAATTGTCCCAGAAGTTCCTCTGGCCACCTGTCCTTCCTGTGCCCTGGTTACTTGAGCTAAGACATGGCCTTTATTTGTAAAATAGACAGAACTGGAAGAAAAAAAAAAGAATCAGGGAGGGCTTTGGGAGCTGGTGATACATGAGCTGAGTCTGGAAGAAAGAGGAGAAGTTAGAGAAGGAAACAGCACCTGCAGGAAGGCACGGGTTTTTGGAAACAACATGGATCCTTCTAGAAACTAGAGATGCTCAGTGCCGTTAAAGCACAGGACGCACAAGGAGCATGCACGTAAAGTGCTTAGTACCTAGAAAACGCTCAATAATAATAATGACAACAATTATTATTATTACTAATATAATTATTACTATGAGTGAACGGCAGGGGAATTAGAGTAAGACATATGTAAAAGTCAGAATATAAAAGACCCAGTCTGCCATTCTAAGGAGTTTGTGTCTTATCCTGAAAGGTTCCAGGGAAACTCATGGTTTCTAGACACATCCCTCTAACTGCAGTGGAAAGATCACTTAAAAGAGTTTGAGGCTTGAGGCAGCAAGAAGGTGGGAGCTGTTGTTCCACTTGAGACAAAAAGTGATGAAGGGTTGACCAAGTCAGTCACCGTGGAAGGAATCCAAATGGCAACAGTTAGAAGACATGGTTTGTTGACATATTGTGTAGGAAAGCTGACATTGCAAAGGAAAGAGTTCTGTTTCATCAGTGAAACAGACATGTGTGTCATGCTGCTAACTGATGCAAACCCAGGCAATGTTTTCATTTCCTAGATGACTCAACTATTTGGCCTTGTAAGGAGGGAGTTAGGAGGCAGAAGCCATTGCAGGCATGACATACCTGCAACTGTAACATAGTGCATCTCCCCCCACCCTTTAATATGAGTCAGAACAGAAAAAGAAAATCAAAAAGATGTGCTCCACGTTACTTAAATAAATATTCATGCCTAGGTGTTCTCATAAAACATACATGAAAGCAACCAGGGGCAGTGTTTCATGTGTAATCAAAAGGATTAGGCACTTACAGCTGAAATGGTACAGTATCAAAGGAGAGGGGGAAATGTGATGTTGATCTTGACAGGCAGCCAGATCATTCCAACGTACAATGAGAAACTTCTGGCATAGACCAGGGTTTCTAAAAAGCCTCCTCTCGACTAAAGGAAGGAGGAGGCCAGAGGGTGAAGCACCCTCTTCCATGGCAGAATGGGCAGTGGCTCCAAAGTTCCAATCTTTACAGCCCTTCTATGTGGCCAGGAGAGGAGGAGGGTGTGGAATTCTCGGCGTCTATCACGTCCAAACCTGTCCTAAGAAGCAGGACAGCCTAGAGCCACCTCTGCCTTAGCCACAACTGTATAATATCCCATCTTATGGATGTGGCATAATTTTATAATTCCCCTATTGTTGGCAGTTGAGTTTTTATTTTTATTTTTTTTCCCCCAAAGCCCCAGTAGATAGTTGTATGTCATAGCTGCACATCCTTCTAGTTGCTGTATGTGGGACGCGGCCTCAGCATGGCCGGAGAAGCGGCGCGTCAGTGCGCGCCCGGGATCCAAACCCGGGCCACCAGCAGCGGAGCACACGCACCTAACCGCCAAGCCACGGGGCCAGCCCTGCAGTTGAGTTTTTAAAAGTGATTTGCAAACTTTACTCCAGAGAAATTGATATCTAAGTGTGTTATTGTAGATGCTAGTATAAGCCAGCTCGGCAAGTTTCTATGTGGAAGCTTAAATCTTCAAAATTATGCTCTGCAGGTAGTGGCCTATTCCAAGGGTCTTCCTCGGCAGAGGGCTGTGGAGTCAGAGAATGCTGGGAATATCTCCCACAGGACTGAATAATCAGCCTCAATTCTCTGGCTCCAGATAACATATCTGGGCTTAGAGGACAGGCTATCAATCAAGCATGACAGGACGCCAGTACTTCTTGAGTAAAATGCCTCTAATGGCTGTAAGGGAGGAAGGCAAGCTGCTTGAGCTGTTTGTTGTCCACTAAAATATTCTAGGGCAGCGTGGCATCCTTCCTCCAGTGCCTGCTCTGGGCAGTGTGTGGAGAGAGGCCACAGAGCTGACTGAGGATGACCAGCAAGAAACCAGCACCTTATAGACCCCTTCTTGGCCAAACGTCATCACATCTCAACAGGCTCTTCAGGCCCTCCTGATTTCTATGTGGCCTTACTCAACAGTAAAAACCATCTTTCCCAAGTATTTTTTTTAATGACTTTATTTATTTATTTATTTTTTGGTGAGGAAGATTGGCCCTGAGCTAACATCTGTGCCCATCTTCCTCCATTTTGTACATGGGATGCCACCACAGCATGGCTTGATGAGCAGTGCATAGGTCCACGCCCGGAATCCGGGCCTGTGAACCCCAGGCTGCTGAAGTGGAGCATGTGAACTTAACCACTATACCACTGGGCCAGCCCCAAGACTTTATTTTTAAGAGCAGTTTTAGGTTCACAGAAAAATTAAGAGGAAGGTACAGAGGTTTCCCATAGACCCTCTGACTCCCAATCTGCATAGCCTTCCCCATTATCAACATCTCCCACCAGAATGGTACCTCTGTTACAATTGATGAACCCAGATTGACACATCAGAATCTCCCAAAGTCCATAGTTTACATTAAGGTTCACTCTTGGTGTTGTACATTCTATGGGTTTGGACAAATGTATAATGACACGTATCTACCATTATAGTGTCATACAGAGTATTTTCATTGCCCTAAAAATCCTCTGTGCTCCACCTATTCATCCCACCCCTCTCCCCTTTTCCCAAATATTTTTGCTGTTTTCATTGAATTGATGGCTTTGAAAAATACTGCAAGCAACTTTCCACGTGAGGAAAGAGGAAGATAAGATAGGGTATGCACAACGGGATTGTCTATTTCACCTACAGACCTTAGAAGAGTGTTGTCTTTGTTAGTGAAGTAGTGCCCTGGAAGCTGGTTCCATCTGCTTAACCCCTCAGAGAATTCCATTTCAGGAAGTAGGTGTGACCACGTGGGGGGTGGGGTAGGTAATAGAACCAACATTGACTGGGCACCTGTGCCAGGTACGTGTTAGCTGCTTTCCATTTTGTTATCACAGTTTGTTCTTGGGTCTCACTTGCTTTTAGTTTTTAATCCTATAGAAGTTCCTATTTGAATTTTGCATAAAAACAAACCTTCTAACTCATGAGTACTGTGAAGATAGTTTTAAATTCAAATATTCTGCCTTGTTCTCCCCATGTACTTATTAAACTTATTAGATCTTGTACCCTGACTAATGGCTTGGAAATATGGACAATATACGTAAAGATATGGGACCAGGAGTGTCTGAGTTCATTGGCTCCAATGCTGACTAGTCTGATAAACTTGGGCAAAGTATTTAACTTCTCTCTGCCTTGGTTTCTTCATCTGCAAAATCAGGATAATAATAGTACCAACCCCACAGAGTTGTGAAGAGTTTAGAATGGCATCTAGCACACAGAAGTCCTCAATGAATGCTAGCTATTGTTATTGCTATTATTTAAGCCCTTCTAAGGAAAATAGCAGTGATATGCTGATAAACAGCTCAGTGATGTGCTGAAAAATTTAACAACTGGATCTCTGGACAAAAAGCCCTGGTTTGTAGCATTTGGCAATTTCTGTGGTATAAATATTCTTACTATGGCGAATTTCAAGATATCAATGTGATGTCATTGAATGCAGAGTTGGAAAACGGTGAGCAATAGTACCCTATTACATAGTACGTTCACCATACAGATACAATAGACAGAACCTCAAGAGCATAGATAATGGTAAAATGTAGTACAATAATTAAGAATTGATATGTTTTGAGTATTTATTACCTTTTAAAAATATAACTTATCTCAATCTAAGTTTATATAATTTTTATTTATGGCCATATTTAATAATTGACTCAGAAAATTCCTGGAAATTTAACAATTGGCTCTTGAGCTAATATGAACCTGCCCCAACACTACACTGCTTCTTACTCATTTGCATCAACTTAGACACTTGATAATGTTTCAGTTGTCTATTGTTGTGTAGCAAACCATCTCAAAACTTATTGGCCTAAAACAAAAATGATTTCCTATTTTTCACAATACGGTGAGTTGACTGGACTCAGCTGAACAGGTCTTCTGCTCCACATGGGCTAGCCAAGGTCACTCATGGTTGCCATCAGCTGAAGCTCAGCTGGGGCACATCCAAGATGGCTTCTCATCTGCCAGCCTCTCTCCATGTGGCCTCTCAGCATTGTAGTCTAGCCTGAGCTTCTTTACATGGCCCTGGCTTCTAAGAAAGGAATGTTCCATTAGGACAAGTCTGAATGTGTAAGTGTTTAACAAGCCCCTGCTTGGACCACCACATCTGCTATTGTCCCATTGGCTAAAGCAAGTCACATGGTAGGTCTAGAATCCACGTAGAACGGCACCGCACTCATGCGTGAATCCTGAGAGATGTGTTTTATCAGAGGGTACTCATGTAATGGTTGACCACAGATGACATCAGGAAATCCCAGGGGTGCATTCAGAGGGAGTACACGTAGGAATGAGTCATCCTTTGAGGAGGGTTGAGAGGATTGTCCTACTGTTCGTGTGTGTCTTGGGGATATATGGGGAGCTGCAAAAGAAGGAGGGGGCTAGACAAGCATCATTTATAACTCAGTGCTTCTCACCCAGCGGTGACTTTGCTTTTAGAACCCCAGAGAACATTTAGCCATGTCTGCAGACATTTTTGATTGTCATAACTGGGGAGGAGGGTGCTCCTGCCATGTGGTGGTCAAGGATGCTGCTAATTGTCCTACAATGCACAGGGAAGCCCCTCACCAACAAAGAACTAACCGACCCAAAGTGTCAACGGTGCCAAGGTTGTGAAACCCTTCATGTAACCTAACACACGCACAAATTTGGCTGTTCAGTATTACCAACACATCTTCCCCTACTGCCTTTGACAGCATGTACAGGATGTAAAATTCTCTCAGAGCTCTCTAAATGCATGTTCGGCCTACTTGGATTGGCTTCAAACAAACGTGACAGATGTAGCCTTTTTGGCTCCGATGTCTTCCCCGTCAACCATATGCTGATGCTGCAGCATCAGCAACAACATTCCGTGACTAAGAGAGGTCACACATCTAATTTTCACTAAAACATCTCAAATTTCTTTACTTTTCCTCTAAGTCTTCTGGCTCTCAGGTGCTCTTGATACCTCTCTTTGCTTTCTTCTCCAGGTAAGCTATTCTGTTCTATCCCTCATTATACTAAGGTTACATTTGTCCACTGTCTGCAAAGGAGATCCTCATTCACTAGTTCAATAAATTCCAGTGGAGGTCCTACCGTGGGCAAGGGCTTTTCTGCGTGCTGGGGTACAGCAGTGAACAAGACAAAGGTGCCCTTGCATGGAACTTGCATCCCAGTTGGGGAGACAGACAACAATTAAGAAAATAGAGAAATGATATTATGTTAGGTAAGGAACAGTAAAGAAAAACTGACAGAGTAAAGGGACGTGGATGGTGGGGTGGGGTGATACTTTGATTAAGGTGTTCAGGGAAGGCGCCGCTGAGGGGTGTTGTCTGAGTAGAGAACTGGGCGCCGTGCAGCAGTGAGACACAAAGACAGGTTTTTAATAGTGTACTCATTACATTGTGGGAGGTTGGTATTCATTTCCCAGGGCTGCTGTAACAAAGTACCACAAACTGGGTGGCTTAAAACAACGAAATTTATTCTCTCACATTTCCAGAGGCTAGAAGTCTGAAATCAAGGTATTGGCAGGGTTGGTTCCTTCTGGAGGCTCTGAGGGATAGTCTGTTCCATGCCTTTCTCCTAGCTCCTGGCAGTGGTAGGCAATCCCAGGTGTCACTTGGCTTGTAGATGTGTCACTCCAATCTCTGCCGTTGTCTTCACATGGCCTTCTCTGCTGTGTGTGTCTGTGTCTCCATTTTCTCTTTTTATAAGGATACCAAGTCATTGCTAATTCAATGGATTAGCTCACTCTCATCCAGTATGACCTCATCTTAACTTGATTACATTTGCAAAGACTGTTTTCAAATAAGGTCACGTTCACAGGTACTGGGGGTTAGGACTTTAACATATCTTTTTCAACCCATAACATGATTGTTTTGGGTTATCACAACTAGGGGAACAACTGGCATTTAGGACAGAGGCCAGGGGTGCTAGGCAGACATCCAGCAATGTATAAAATGGTCCTGCACTCTTTTGAATGTTTCCAAGATATTCCTGTAAGTGAAAACCCTGTCTGTAATATCTGAATTAGAACCTAATTCTGTTCTACATATAAACAATAAAGAATATTTATAGGGATTTAATGTATAGTAGATTTTTCTGGAATGCAATTACTATATTCACTGTGACAAGATTGTACTTGTTCTTTTTAATGCATTTGTGTATGTGTACATATATTATTTCCTCTTCTTTCTTACATTAAAAATGGCATATTATATATATTATTTTGCATTTTGCTTTCTTACTTACCAAGGCATCCTGGAAATCACTCCACATGTGTTCATAGAGACCTTCCTTATTCTTTGTTTACAGCTGCATAGTATTCCAATGTGTGAATGTACTATAGTTTATTCAATGTATGGGCTCTTAGGTTCTTTCCAATATGTTGCAGTTACAAATAGCACAACAATAAATAACATTGTATCTGACTTTTTGGACAATATTTTTTTTATTGATGTTTTAATGGCTTCTAACATTGTGAAATTTTGGGTTGTACATTTTTGTTTGTTCATCACCATATATATGACTCCCTTCACCCCTTGTGCCCACCCCCCACCCCCACTGCCCCTGGTAACCACAGTCCAGTTTTCTCTGTCCATGTGTTGGCTTATATTCCACATATGAGTGAGATCATACAGTGTTTGTCTTTCTCTTTCTGGCTTATTTCACTTAACATAATACGCTCCAGGCCCATCCATGTTGTTGCAAATGGGACGATTTTGTCTTTTTTTATGGCTGAGTAGTATTCCATTGTATATATATACCACAATTTCTTAATCCAATCGTCAGTCGAGGGACACTTAGGTTGCTTCCACTTCTTGGCTATGGTGAATAATGCTGCAATGAACATAGGGGTACATAAGCCTCTTTGGATTGTTGATTTCAGGTTCGTTGGATAGATTCCCAGTAGTGGGATGGCTGGATCATAGGGTATCTCTATTTTTAATTCTTTGAGGAATCTCCATACCGTTTTCCATAGAGGATGCACCAATTTGCATTCCCACGAGCTGTGTATGAGGGTTCCTGTTTCTCCACATCCTCTCCAACATTTGTTGTTTTTTGTCCTGGTGATTACAGCCATTCTAACGGGCGTGAGGTGGTATCTCAGTGTTGTTTTGATTTGCATTTCCCTGATGATTAGTGATGTTAAGCATCTTTTCATCTGCCTATTGGCCATCTGTATATCTTCCTTGGAGAAGTGTCTCTTCATTTCCTCTGCCCATTTTTTGATAGGGTTGTTTGTTTTTTTCTTGTTCAGTTGTGTGAGTTCTTTATATATTATGGAGATCAACCCCTTGTCAGATGTATGTTTTGCAAATATTCTCTCCCAGCTGGTTGGTTGTTTGTTCATCTTGATTCTGGTTTCATTTGTCTTATAAAAGCTCTTTAATCTGATAAAGTCCCACTTGTTTATTTTTTCTTTAGTTTCCCTAGTCTGGGTAGGCATGTCATCCGAAAAGATTCCTTTAAAACCAATGTCAAATAGTGTGTTGCCTATATTTTCTTATATGAGTTTTATAGTTTCAGGTCTCACCTTCAGGTCTTTGATCCATTTTGAGTTAATTTTTGTGAATGGCGATAGCAGATGGTCCACTTTCATTCTTTTGCATGTGGCTGTCCAGTTTTCCCAACACCGTTTATTGAAGAGACTTTCCTTTCTCCATTGCATGTTCTTAGCACCTTTGTCAAAAATTAGCTGTCCGTATATGCGTGGTTTTATTTCTGGGCTTTCAATTCTGTTCCATTGATCTGTGTGTCTGTTTTTGTACCAGTACCATGCTGTTTTGATTACTATTGCTTTGTAGTATGTTTTGAAGTCAGGGATTGTGATGCCTCCTACTTTGTTCTTTTTTCTTAGGATTTCTTTAGCTATTCGGGGTCTTTTGTTGCCCCATATAAATTTTAGTATTCTTTTTTCTATTTCTGTGAAGAATGTCATGGGGATTCTGATTGGGATTGCATTGAATCTGTAGATTGCTTTAGGTAATATAGACATTTTAACTATGTTTATTCTTCCAATCCATGTGCATGGGATATCTTTCCATTTCTTTATGTCATCATGGATTTCTTTCAATAATGTCTTGTAGTTCTCATTGTATGGGTCCTTCACCTTCTTGGTAAGATTTATTCCTAGGTATTTTATTGGACAACATTTTTTTTACTGTTACAGTTTTATCTTCAGGGTAAATTATTAAAATTGACATTGTCAAATTTAAATGTAAATGCCTATGTTTTTTCTATTGTAATAAATTCCCTCCCTAGAGATTATACTATTTTTTGCCAATCTAATAGGTGAGAAATAGAATCTCAGTACGGTTTTAAGTTGCATTTCTCTTATTATGAGAAAAATTGAATATCTTTTAATATGTTTTAGGGTAATTTAATATATTTTTTGGTGAATTATCTGTGTATCTTGTCCATTTTCCCATTGGGTTTTTGGTCTTTTCTCCCCTCCTTTTTTACAAGTTCTTTATATATTCGGGGCTTTTTATCTGTGATATACCTTGAAAATATTTTCTCCCACTTTGTCATTTACCTTTTGACTTTGTGATTTTTGTCATGCAAACATATTTTGCTTTTATATAATTCAATCTATCTTTTTATTTCATTACACGCGAATTTTGATGTACTCTGTTATATTCGGAACTTTCCTGAGAGTTGTCTATCATTTTGGACAATCATGTAACCAATGCCAGGCTATGTGGCTGATGGTGTTTGAGTCACGAATATAAGACATGGGTATCTGTCTGCATGTGTAGCTCTTCATTCACATGACTGTATGTCTAATGCAAACACCAGCATTATATTATAGCATAAATTAATTTCCTTTTATTTCTCACTTATATGGCAATTAGGCATTACATTTATTATATTGGAACTGTAATTCATAATCTATGGTTTTCATTTTGGGATAGCAAATATTTGTTTTAAAAAGAGGGCAGTGGTCTGACAGGGTTAAGCACCACTCCTCTGGGGGAGGCATGTTTCAGGCTAAGGGTCCAGCAATCAATTGCGTTGCCTCGGCCTGTCCAATGCAGAGAAGTCAGTGAGCCTGGGGCACAGTGACAAGGGGAAAAGTGGGAGGAATGAGTCACAGAAGTGGCCAGGGTTCAGATCATACAGAGCCTTGAAGGTCATGGTAAGGACTTTCCATCACTCTTGGAATAAAATTCAATGGAGCTTTGAGCAACTGAGGAACAGGATGTAATTTAGGCTCCTTTGTGAGAACAGACTGCAGAGGGGCACAATGGAAGCAGGGAGACCCATTAGAAGTCTACTGCAGGAGTTCTGGCCCTAAGCGATAGTAGGTTGGGTCGGGGGAAGCACGGTAAAGACGCTGGAAAGTGGTTGGACTGGGGATATATTTTGGAGGTAGATTTCCTCATGAAATTTATTCAGTCTTGTATGACGAGTTACAAAACCCAGTCTCTGCCTGAAGGAGTTTATACTCTAGAGGAGGAGACAGCTACCACACACACACATGAGTAATTATAAAACAATGTGCTAGGTGCAATGATGGTGCTTTGTGTAGGGTGATCTAGGAATGTAGAAGAAGGTAGGGGGGCATTAACATAGCCTGGGGAGGGGATGATGGGGAGTGGAGGAGTGTGTCAGGGAAAATTTCTAGGATGAATCACAATCTGTCCATTCAGTGTTTCTTGAGCACCTACTATATACCAGGCACAGTTGTAGGCACTGAGGATACCGAAGTGAACAAAACAAAGTCCCTGTCCTTTGTCCAAAACAAATCCCCTGAGTTATATAACATAACTCATCGATGTTGTAAAACTGTAGTCATAGAATTCTGGAAGGCCATTCCCTCAAGGGACCTAAACGTTTTCAGAGGGGAAGAAATGGGAAGAGTAGGGGAGGGTGGGAAGGTAGGGCTGGCCTGAGACCTTTAGAGGCAAGCCCTAAATTCAAAAAGATGAAGGTACCTACCCCCACTTGTAATTCAAAATCTGAAACAACACTAAAACTTATAACACAAAGGAAAGAAAGTCCATTCTAGGTTATCTGACTGGGAAAGTCTGGGTAAGTTCACAGAACCTCTGCTTTGCTGGTGTCCTGAACCTGTTCATGTTTTACCAGTGGATGGTGAAGAGGATTGGTCATCTGGTCTGTGGATGGGCTGAGAGCCAGAGGCGATCCCTAGATGGAAACAGGAACTTGATTGGGTGCTCAGCTGGAGGGGACCTGATCCTCCTCCCACTCTCTGCGGATTGCTCTGAATTGAATTAGAGTCTAGGGCCTTCATCTGTGAGCTAAGGGCTCTATGTAAGGACAGTATAAAACCACTGAGGACAGCAGGCCACACAGATCTCATCATCAAGCCATAACAAATTCTAGTGACTGGGCTTCAACCAATTTAAGAGCTCAGGGGAAGATGATCCTGGAGCCAGAGGAAGCTTTCTATGGGTGAAAAGCAATATGACGACATGAAGTAAGTGGGCAGATCCAGATTTGTTGGGCCTGAAGCTTATATGATTTGGGGGCCCTCTTTAAGGAAAAGAATATAAAATTAGGCAAGAGCTTTGGAAGGACTCTACAAGTATGGGGCCCTGTAGCCTAAATTTGATCAGCCTCATAATCAGGCAGTCTCTGGGAGTAATAGTCATAAAGACATGCATATCCTTTCATCTCAGAATCCCACTCCTGGAGATCTGTTCAACAGAATTATTGAGAGGCAGTGTGCATAGTGGTTAAGAGCAGAGTAAAATACAAGGTATCTTCAATAACCTACAATGACCTACATGATTCTGGCGACCCTTCTCCCCGACTCTCACTCCACTCAGCCACATTGGTCTTCCTACTGCATGGCTTCCATTGCCTGCCCTTTCACCTCCTGAGATCTTTACTCAAGTATCTTCTGAGGTCACAGTGAGGCCTTCCCTGGCCAACCCAAATCTCCTTTTCTTCCTTATTTTTTTCCTAGCACTCATCACCAGTCACCTACTATACATATTACTTTTATCCTTTGCAAGTGCCTGTCTGCCTCCTCTAGAGTGTAAGCTCCTAGAGGACAGAGATATTTGTCAGTGGGTTCACTGCTGCATCCTCTGTGTGCACAAGAGCACCCAGTACATAACAAGCTGCTGTGGTCTGATTGTTTGTGTCTCCCCAAAATGTCGAAATCCTAAGGCCCAATGTGATTGTATTAAGAGGTGGGACCTTTGGTAGGCTCCAACCTCATGAATGAGAGCTCCCTTGCCCCTTCCACCAAGTGAGGATAGGATGAGAAGTCTGCAACACAGAAGAGAGCCCTCACCAGAACCTGAACATGCTGGCACCCAACCCTCATCCTGGACTCCCAGCCTCCAGAACTATGAGAAATAAATTTCTCTTGCTTCTAAGCCACCCAGACTATGGTACTTTGTTCTAGCCGTCCGAACAGACTAAGACACAAGTATTTGACAAAAACATTGTTGAATGCCTGAATTAAAGAGCATCATGTTTGGTATTAGATAGACATGGATTTGTGTTACATATGCACTTGCTAGGAAGTGGCAAGTTACTTAACTTTCCTGATGCTGTTTCTTCGTTTATGAACAGAAATAAAAGTACCTCATGGGGGGCTGGCCTGGTGGCATAGTGGTTAAGTTTGCATGCTCTGCTTTGGTGGCCTGGGGTTCATGGGTTCGGATCCTGGGTGCAGACCTACACATTGCTCATCAAGCTATACTGTGGCGGCATTCCCACATAGAAAATAGAGGAAGATCGGCACAGATGTTAGCTCAGGGACAATCTTCTTCACCAAAGCAAACAAACAAAAAGTACCTCATAGGGTTGAAGTGTTCTTGTGAAGACGAATTGAGATCATGCCCATAAAGTGCCAACCAAATTGTAAACACTCAACAAATGTTAGCTATTAGTAAAAAGGAATAGTTAGCTATTAGTATACAAAAATGTATGTACATAAAGATGTTCAAGCTATATTTAGTATTGACAAACAGACATCAGAAATAGGAAAATGGTCAGAAGATTATGCTACATCACTAGTAGAATATTATACAGTCAGCAAAATGATAAATATGAAGACTTTGTAGAAATAGAGAAAGCTTTTTTTATGTAAAGTTAAATGAAAAGACCAGACAACAGAATAATATGGACAAATACCAGGAGATAGTAAAATTTTTATATCCGTCTCTTTTTTCAATAAGCATCCTCCCTCCCCCAAATCCTCCTCTAATTACTCTATTCCTTCCCAGAAAACAACCTACCCTTAAAGTTTTTACCTACAAAACTCAGTCTTATTTACATTTTGCTTAACAGCCGTGTGATATTGTGATATAATAAGAAATATATATTTGGTCTCTGTCCCAGGTTCCTGGCATAGAGCTTCTAAAACCCTTGTAATTTCCTGAGTGACAAGAGTGAGAGAAGCATCTTCTGTTATTCATAAGCCTGTTTCTACCATACCTGAGTTTATCCTAATCAGGTGACTCTTGGAGGATGGGGGGGTTACCAGAGGAACCAACCACTTGATTAGAGCGTTGGAACTTTCAGTGCCACTCCCCAACCTCAGGGAGGGGAGAAGGGCTAGGGACTGAGGTAATCAACAACAGCCAACAATTTAATCAATCTCGTAATGGAATGGAACCTCCATAAAAACCCTAAAGGAAGAGGTTCAGAGAGCTTCGAGGTTGGTGAACACATGGAGGTGCTGGGAGTGTGACATGTCTGGAGAAGGCGTGGAAGACCGTGTACCTTCCCCTACAACTTGCCTTGTGCATTTCTTGCATTTGGCTTTTCTTGAGTTGTATCCTTTATGATAACCTGGTAATAAGCTGTTTCCTGATAGTGATGGAAACAGGCCTTATGTCTGTATAATGGCTCAGAACCCTGGTTAATGTGCCTTTCTCCAGGTGTGTCACCAATTGAAGGTTTTTTGCGAATTTTGCCTGAGCCTTAATTCTAGTGGAATGTCCACATTATGAGTGATGACTTGGGTCCAAGCCCAGCTAATAATACTGCATTTAAATACACCTCACATTCTAACACTGACATTAGCTTGAATAGTTTTTTCTTTGGTTCAGAAGGAATGCATTTCAGATCCTTGCAGGCCCCCCTCAAGGCATATCTTGAATGAATATCACTAACTATTGTCCTGATTATGAATATAAGCAATGAGTTAATGTATATAAATTATGAATAGCAATAATTATTGCTTGGATTATTGTTATTCTGATGATTTCAGTTTGCAGAATTGTTAGTTAAGAGAAGTTTGATATAAATTAAAGGGATTATTTCCAAATACTTCCTACATAAACTCTGGTCCAGCCAGCCTGGTTTACTCATCTATGAAACACTGAGTGTCGCCCATGTGCTGGTCCTTTGTGTTGGTTACTAGAATAAAACTAGTACCTATGAGATGCTTTGGAGTTTTTAAAGACCCTTTACATTTGTCACAGAGGTATGTGAGTGGTTAAAAGAGGGACTCGAGTCAGACATACCTGGATTTGAATCGCCACTTATAGTTATGTGACCTTAGATAACTTAGTGAATCCCTGTTTTTCAGTTTCTGTAATAATAACACCTACCTATGGGAGTTAGTAGGAACGTTAAGTGAGATTATGCATGGAAAGCAGAAGCACAGAGATTGGTAAACGGCAGGCTCTCAATTCAAACAAACAACAAACCTTGATGTAGGCGGCAGGTAATACTATTTTCCCATCTGGGTGAGTCAGCTAACAGGTGAGTGACTTGCCCATGGTCACACAATCAGCAAAGGACGGAGGCAGGACTGGAACCCAGCCTGATTCCTTTACAGCACGCAGAAGGCTGATTTTCTTTAGTACACAAACACACAGACACACACACACACACACAGGCGCACGCATTAGAATAACAAATGGGAAATGCTTTCTATGCTGTTTAGCAATCCCCTTGTCCCCCAGAACAGTGTGTCAAAATCTTAAAAATTTCCCAGGCTTATGACTAAAAATATAGGGGGTTCTGCTGGGCATGACAGAGATAAATTATTATTCTTGCCATAGCTTCTTCATCTGCAAGATGTGGCTAATGAAACTGTCCACTAGTTAACATAAGGATTAATTACATCTTTGCAATGTGCTTGAATGACGCCACTTATGTGGCAGGCATCCCACTAGGACGGTGATCCTATATGACTGTTGTGACTGAATGATATCTGAGTCATCAGCCCCGTCTGTCGGCACCACTCAGCGCGCAGTGCCAAGCTTCAGCGCTAGGAAACATTGTGCTCTTAACTGTTGGTTTCCCTCCAGTTTTTTTAAGTCCTTTTTTTAAAGAGAAACAGTAGGAAATATATTTCAATTACAGGAGGAAAAACATAATTAAGGTCATCTTTTCTATTTCTCAATCTTTCTGAAGTTTTTGACATTGACCCATTCCTTTCTGAACAAGTCTCCCTTCTCACATTTTAAAATTAATTTTAAACACATAGTACATAATATAGTTGGGAGAAAATTTAAAAGGTACAAAAAGATATGCAATAAAATATCTCCTTCCCACTGCTAGACAGCCTCTGAGTTTCCCTTCCCAGAGGTAACCACTGTTTCAAGCAAATACTGTGTGTATATTTGGGTGTGTGCCTTCTGCACAACACAACTGTGTAATAGCATAGTGCGCACATTGTACTATAACTCATATTCTTAATGCTCTATGTTATCAGAGATCATTCCACTTTGCAGTATACAAAGTTATCTTTTTCTAATAAAGGTTGCATAGTGTTCGATTATATGGATAAACCGTAGCTTATTTAATCAGTTTCTTACTGACAGATATTCAGCTGTTTCCAATCTTTTGCTATTTCAAAAAATGCAGCAATGACTATCCTTGCACATTTAAAAGAAATGTTGGAGTCTATCTGAAGCTTCAATTCCTCAAAATGCATTTAAATATTGCCAAATTGCTGCCAGAGAGGCTGTACCAATGTATATTCTCATCAATAATTCATGAGAGTGCCTATTTCCCCCACACTTCCACATTTTTCCCTAGAACTTAGGCTGGTATCATTACCTGCATATTTTTAAATAATGACTTGTGCTGATGACAGTAACACAGGAACTTCCTTACAAGCTAAGTAATTAAATTCTAGAGCAAGCTATCTGGGAGCACTGGGGAAGTCTTCTATTTAAGCTAGCTAAGAATAAACCACCTTTATGTTTTATGCCCAGAATAGTTTATCACAATAGATAATGATTTTATAAAGAGAAACAGAAAAATCTGGAGTGTCCATCTAGTCTGATTGTTCTCAAAGAATGGTCTGCAGATCACTTGCATCAGAATCACATGGTGGGAGGTGGAAGGGCTTTGGAAAATGCAGATCTCTAGGACCATCCCAGACTTATGAAACTGGAAATCTCTGAGGGATGAGCCAAGTTCTCGTTGGTGATCCTTATAAGGGTCTCCACTCTCATTTGCAAACACTGCTCTATCCTTAAGGTAGGACAATTTGAAGGCAGACAAACATGCTTACTAATTAACTTGTTTATATTACAAACATGATACAATTTTATTGTAAAACATTTCAAAAAGAGAAATAAGCAAAAAGTGAATAGTAATAACATTGATACTGCTTCAAGCACTAGACATGAACTTCTTTAAATTTTTACAACAGTCCTATGAATTCAGTACTGTTATTACCCTCCTTTCCCCCATTTTACAGATGAAGAAACTGAGGCACAGAGGTCATTTTTACAACATGATATTTCTAAGAATGGTGTAGGCACAATTTAAACTTTAGAGCTTGTAGTCTGAAGTTGAATTCCAGAGCGCGCACTCTGTGAATTCTGGAGCACAACCTAGCAATAAATACTGCCCAACATTGGGTGTACGTTGTTTCTGTTCTTGTTTTTTTCTCATGCATCTGTACTTATAATTTCATCAGAGAAAATTTCCTTAGCCCTCCACGTAAACTTGATAACCCATTTTCTCTCAATGTATCTTGGATACAACGAGTAGTGGGTCCA
Organism: Ceratotherium simum simum; assembly: GCF_057802395.1. Classification (NCBI taxonomy): domain Eukaryota; kingdom Metazoa; phylum Chordata; class Mammalia; order Perissodactyla; family Rhinocerotidae; genus Ceratotherium; species Ceratotherium simum. Next base: position 18,642,675 of record NC_141922.1, read on the forward strand.
AGAAAATGCAGGGAAGGAACCTCAGGCAATATCTCCAAAAATTATCATCTATGTATACAACGTTTTAGTTTTTATTTTACATCAAGAATATCTTCCTATAAGGCTGTACCAATTTATATTCCCACCAGCTTTAGATGAGTGAGGAGTTTCTTCATATATTTGCTATGCTTGATAATCATTAGGTCCCCAAATGTTGTATACTCTCATTAGACTGTGGAATATTTAGTGCCTTTTTATTCTGTAAAAACTGCTTTTGTTAATTAACATCAAGGACATGGTGCTGAGAAATGTTCTCTAAAATAGACTGTTGGAAACTTTGCTGTTTGAAATTATATCAGTGTGAATGGAACATCCCATTCTTGCCTGAAGGATCAGAACCATACAGGTCATTTTGACACAGGATTTTCAATCCAGGTGCAAAGCTTTAGATGTTTTCAGACCCTATATTCCACATTTATCTTAACTTTGAGATTTCCAAGGAAAGAGGACCTTGGGTCTGCTTCTCAGCTTAGACCTAGACATGATGTTAATTAATCCTTTTGCACATAGTCCTGCTTTGCTTTGAGCCTATCAAAACACTGCTTCATTTAAATTTTGCCAAAACTCCACCCTTCCTCATAATCCAATAATAATCCTATTCTCTTCTGTTTGGTGAGATGGTCCAGGTTCCTCTGGAGTGCAGTCTCCCTTGCTGCAGCAAGTTAATAAATCTAACTCTGAGGACTACAGGTGTGTTCCTAGTGGTCTTTATTGGACGGCTTAATCAATCAAACTGTAGGACCTACATCTAAAAACAACCGGAAAAGTTCTATTCCGTATCTTTTTACAGATTCTTTTAAAAACAAGATGGATTTTCATCTACTTGTAATTTAAGTCCTACCTGGTGAACTAGATTAGTAGTCGAGAACACTTTGCTATTTCACACTTTCAGTGTGAACTTTCAGTTCCTCCAACATTCCAAGCTAGTTGGAGTGGCAGTTTTCTCTGCATGGAAAACGCTCCAGATCTTTGCCTGGGGATTCAGCTCAACCGTTACTTCCTCTGAGAAGTTCTCCCTGACCATTCTTATCTAAAGTGGCCACCTCTCCCCACACCCCGTCATCCTATTTTATCTTCTTTATTTTTCTTGTCACTCTCTGAAATTATCTTGTTCAATTACTTGTTTATTACTTGTCTACCCTCATTAGAATGTAAGCTCCAGGAGAGAAGGCACCAGCATAGCTCTGATAGCCGCAGCACCCTCGGTGTCTAGAACCCCACCTGGCACTTAGTAAAGCCCTCACAAACATTTGTCGAATGAATGAATAAATCAGGACCTTTGTACTTTATTGTCTTCCTTCCCCTTTAAACACCCTCCAAGTGGACCCACCTGGCTTACACTCCGGCGTGAACTCGGTAGAGGGCGTTCAGCCTCGCTATTGGCTGGAGAATTTGTCGTTGCTTCTGGCAACCACTGTTTCCCACCAGTCGTGTCTCACCCCCGCCTGGCCCCGCCCCTCATCGCTCCGCCCCCAGGACCGCCGAGGATCGGCCGAGATGCAAAAACGGTGCTTGCCCTTTAAGCGGTGGGACTTCCAGTCAACGTCGTCCGCGGTCGCCGGAAGGGGAAGTTTCGCCGCCGAACGCTCCTTCGCTCGTCCGAATTCCGTGGCGCCACGTCCGCCGGTCTCCGCCTTCCCCACCGCGGCTTGGGCGGCTTCCGCCTCGACACCTTCCACTCGCGGAGCCGGCCGCGTCGTGAAGCGGCCGGGACGGGGAGTCGGGCGGCTGTGCGCATCCTGGCCACCTAAGAGGCGAAGATGTCGGACATCGGGGACTGGTTCAGGAGCATCCCGGCCATCACGCGCTATTGGTTCGCCGCCACCGTCGCCGTGCCCTTGGTCGGCAAACTCGGTCTCATCAGCCCGGCCTACTTATTCCTCTGGCCCGAAGCCTTCCTCTATCGCTTCCAGGTACTGTACTGAGCAGCGACGGGGGCAGTGGAGACTACAGGTCCCAGGCGCCCCCGCGGCGGCAGAGCGTACACCGGCATGTTGCGGGCGCGCGGTGTCTGGTGGTATTTGTAGTGCGAGGGCTCCAGCGGTTTAGGGCGGGGTCCTGTGATTGGGGGGGCGGGGGGGGTGGAGGCCAAGGAGTCTGGATAGCTGGAGACGTGGAGGCGTGGGTTTGGCCCGGTGGGAAGGGAGTGATTTCGCCTTTCTGTTAAGATTGTGCTCCCTGCCCCTCGCACTCAGAGAAGGAGGCAGTGGGAAGGTAAGTCTGTGATAGTTGTCAATCTATTGGACTCTGGTGATTAGCAGCCTGGGTCCACCTGGTGCAAGTGCCCTCTGACCTCCCTCTGCCATCCATGTGGGTGGCATGTAGATGTCAACTTGCCCTACATCCCGCTGAGTTCTTTGTATGCTAATAGAGGGTTTTTTATCCCCTGTAGCAGTGATTAGAGGTCAGAGGTGCAAAGAGTGAGTTTATTTATCTGCATTTCCCCCAGGCCCTGACCCAGTAGCTGGCATGTAGTAGTTGAATGTATGAAGGAATAAGTAAAGAGGAAATTGCCCCAGAAATGGAAGTCCTTGTTATTTTTTTAAGCATGAAGGAAACAGTCCAAAGTAACGTTCCTGGCAAGAGAATATTAGTTTCTTGGAGGTTATCTTTATTCACTGGATTCTGTGATTTAAATCTGGAATCAGTGGCAGGTCAGACACTAAGATCTGACATTAATTTCAACACATTCCTTGGCCTGTGGATAACACTCTCCTGTCTTCCCCCTCTTCACTGGCTATATCTTAGTCTCCTTTGCTTGTTCTTCATTTCCCTGACCTTTAAATGTTGTGATGTGCCCCAGGGATCAGTTATAGGACCTCTTCTCCACACTCTCTCCAGCTGTAGTGATCTCATTTAGCTTCATGTCTTTAAATACTTTCTGTAAGCTGAAGACTCTCAAATGCAAATATACATATTTTCAGTTCCGATCTATCTCTTGATTTCTAGATTTCTACATACCCCTGACTAATAGGCATCTCAAACTTAGTGTCCCAAACTGAATACCCTTTTCCCCTTGCCCTAAATAGCAATTCCATTATTCCAGGAGCTCAAGCTAATACTAGTGGAGACATGCTTAACTTTTCTTTCTTTCACACCCCACAGTCTGTCAGCAAATTCTGTTTACTCTACTTTAGACGTATATCCAGGATATAATCTCTTTTTTTTTTAATGATAATCATTATGTTATATAATTCTATTTAATTTAATTTATTTATTTTTATTTTTTCCCCAAAGCCCCAGTAGATAGTTGTATATCATGGCTGCACATCCTTCTAGTTGCTGTATGTGGGACGCGGCCCCAGCATGGCCGGACAAGCGGTGCGTTGGTGCACGCCCGGGATCCGAACCTGGGCCACCAGCAGCGGAGCACGCGCACTTAACTGCTAAGCCACGGGGCTGGCCCTATAATCTCTTTTCATTCCCATTGCAAGCCACTATTATTCCAGCCTTGTTCCTTTCGATTTATCTCTAGACAGCTGGAGTGAGCCTTTTAAAGTGTAAATCAAGTCCTGTCAGGCCTCTGCCCAGACTCTTCCAATGTCTTCTCAACCGATGAAGAAAATCCAAGTCCTTTCAGTAGCCTGCAACGGCCCCTACCGCCTCTCTGACCTCATCTCCTGCTTCTGTCCACCTTGCGCGTTGGGCTCCACAAAGGAGTCTTTGCTATTCCTTCAGTAGCTAACTCCATCTCTCCTCAGGGCGTCTGCACATGTTGTTTCTCTGCTTGAGGAAGATAACCGTGGTTTACCTCTTTACCTGCTTCAGGTCTCTGCCCAAATGCCACCTTATTGGCAAGGCCACCAATTGCCCTACATAAAATGGTACCCCTCCTTCACTCCATCTCACTTACCCTTAATTTTTCTTGCTGCATATCACTCTTTGGTATTTGTTAGTCCACTTTCCCTTCAGAAAATAAGACTCCTTAAGAGCCAGATCTTTGTCTTGTTTACCACTGTCTTTGTTACCTAGAATGGTGCCTGGCACATAGCAGGTGCTTATATATTGGTTGAATGCATGGAAAGGGTTGAGCATTTGCTAGTGCTGGGTACTGGAGGTACAATAGGGAATAGGACAGAAAAAACCCAGCACCAATGAAGAAGATAAGAGAGAGGCATGTGATGGTGAGTGACTTAAGGGTGTAACATTGGAAAGAGTGTGCCAGAAAGGCCTCAGAGAAGATATCTGAACTGAAATCTGAATGATGAGGAGCTAGCTTTGGGAAGATCTGGCTCTGGGGACAACCTTCCAGGAAGAAGGACTAATAAGTGAAAGGCTTAGAGGCAGACACTAGAAACAGAAAGAAGACTGGATAGTACAGAGTCTATCTGTACAGTAAGGATGAGGATTGGTAGATGAGGACAGAGAGACAGCCAGGGCTGACTGCAGTAAAGCAAAGATGGAAAGGTAGGCTGGGGCTAGATCTTATAGGGCTTTGTGGTTTGAACTTTATTTTGAAGACACCAGGAAGGCTTTGAAGCCTTTTGAACAAAGGACTGACAATATCGCCTTGACTACTCTGTGGCAGGGACTTGGTATGGATGGGTGAGAAGGAGGAATCAAGTTAGAGGCAAGAGAGATGGTGTTTTGGACCAGGATGGCTGTGAAGATAGAGAAAAGTGGATAGATTTGGGAGTTGGAGTGGACAAGATTGCAACTGAATGGATATGAAGGGTGAGTGGGTGAAGGAAGCAGGCCTCAGGTGTCACTGTTTGCACAGTGGATCTTGGAGCCCTTTACTGATATTGGAAATGTTTGGGGGCGGGGAGTGTATGGATAAAGAGTTATGTTTTGGCCACGTTAAGTCTAGAGGTGTTTTTAGGTACCCAAGTAGTGAAGTTAAGTAGGTGGTTGGATATTAGAATATGATTTGGGCCTGCAACCAGCATTGCACACTGTTTTCTGCTTATTTGCTTTTTTAAATATTTGTTGACCGAGTGAATGTTGTATACTTTGTGCCTGGTGGCATGTTGAGTAATGTGTGTGCATACAGAGCAATGGTTGTAAATCATTTCGTTGAGAAGGACCTGGTCAAAACTGGCTCTTTGACCCTCCTTGCAAAATGTTGCTCACTTCTATAGTCAGATTAGTAAATTAAGAAAGGTTTTCTATTACACTACAGGTGTATAATGTTAAAAGAAGTGACCTGATTAGAAAAAGTCATCATTCATGTCACATCTTCCATGATTTTCCCATCTTCCCTGCATTGTCTCTTGGGGGCTTGTTATCCTGAGACTGGGGAGAAGCTGCTAGAGGCAGGACAGAGCACTGACCGCCCAGATGTGAAAAGGCCCATACCTATACCTTCTTTCTGTTACTCGGACTCCTAACCTTGTTGGACAAGCTTAGCTTTCAAGTCCACCTGGAGGAACTTGTATGCAAATGAAGCAGTTGAAAGAAAAACTCCATCTGCGAGGCTGATGTGTGAGGACAAACAGCATGTGGTGTGCTTTCTGCTGGAGGCTCATCTTCTCCGTAGAAGCTGGATCTTAGAAGCTTAAAAAAAATTGGGGTGATTGGTTTGGAATTGTGGATTCCTGTTGGAAGTGACAAAAGTTACTTTTCCTCCTGATCTGTAGATTTTCTCTGAGTAGCTTGTTGGTTTGGAACTCTAAAATGTGATTTTCTTAGTTTGGATAGGTGGAAACACATAGGAGTGGGTTAAGATTCACTGTATTGTTGTCCACAGTTCCTGGTCTCTCATATCTAACGCCCATCAATCAAATAGTTGACAATGATGAAATGTCTTCATCTTGGTCCCTGATTAACTAGAAGAGGGGTGGCAATTTCCTGCTGCCCTGCTGGTTTCTGAGATTATGTCTCCCAGAGCTGCCTGCATGGCGATATTTCATTTCTTTGGACAAAATATCATCTTCGCCTTACATCGTGCCTGTGCTTCTCCATATGTTATTGCATTCAGCTCCCACAGGCATCCTGAGATGTGTTACCCCAGTTTATAGACAACTGTAGTTTCAGTTTCTATTTTAGTGAGTGGAAGATAGTTCTAAGCTCTCTTGTTTAACTCCTTTGCATAATATCTACCAAAACACGTAGTTGTGATTAGCAAAACATTTTTGAAGGTGATTTCTTCCAAATCAGTCATAAGCAAATTATTTTTTCTTTTCTGTTAGAGTAGAAAGACCATGAGATTTCAAGTAGTTGAGTCATGGTCTCCAGGCCTGGCTCAGCCCCTTACTAGGTGTACGCCCTTAGACAAGTTAGTTATCCTTTCAGAGCCTCAATTTCTTGAGACCTAAAAGTGGGAAAAATTTAATACCATATTAACTCTGTTCTAATTCTATAAGATGCTCTGTCAATTTACTACAACTTTTTGGAGGGGGAGGAAAGTAGAAATTACATTAAATGAATATATTGATTGTAAGACACATCCTAATTTTAGAAACACAAAAATGAATATCTTGAAATTGAGGAAATATGTTACCTACTTTATGCCTCTCTTATATAAAACTCAGAGAAAAATGTTTGTGAAGTGCCCAGTAAATAGTCTGGTAAATAATCTATTCAAAACTAATGCCTATTTTTATTTATTAGCTAATGATATTTCCTGCCATTCCTGCCTTTTTTCTCTTTGGGCAGTAAGATTCTAATTTTAATTTGTAATTGAAATTGAAATGTAACTGCTGGATTATTATCCTGTATTGTCCCCTAAAAAGGTGTCCTGACTTGAAATGGGAAGATATGATCTCTCGATTTCTCTAATTTGTTTCCAGGAATTAAAAGAAATGGCACCCACCAAATCTATGACTGGGCCTCGTGCTTAAATTTGCCGAGCTTTCACTTACGTTTTCACGTTTAACCGGATGACAGCATCCCTAGCAGATTGATTTGAGCATTTTGGGGAAGAGGGACATAGACACATTTAACTGGGAGGGGAATGAACTTAGTCTATAGGCTGAGCATAGAAGTAGCCTCTGGGTCTGGATTTAGAACTTCTGTGGCTAGTGTTTGGGTGCGTCCAGCCTTAAATCTTTCCTTAGCAGTCCTGTCCGCCTTAGTTCTGCTGTGCTCTGTAGAGAAGGTTGCCCGCTAGATCGTAGCTTTGTTTTTAACTTTTTATCGAGTTACATTGTAAAAGGAGGAAACTGCGTGTATTATATATTTATAGCTTGTTGAAGTTTCAAAAACTGAATACCTGTACATAACCAGCACTCATCAAAAAACAAAACATTACTAACACCCCCAAAACCTTCCTGCTGTTCCATTCTGGGCACTGCTCTCTCCAAGGATAACTACTATCTTGACTTTTAATACCATCGATTGATTTTGCCATTCTTTTTACTTTCTAGAAATGAAATTATATCGTATGTATTCTTTTGTGTCTAAGCTTCTTTTTAACAGTTTGTTGGAGAGTATCCCATATTGTTGCATGTGGTTAGAGATTGCTCATCCTCAGATTGTTCCATTGTGTGAATAGACCACCATTTGTTTACCCATTCTACTGGTAATGGGCCTTTTGGGTAGTTTCCAGTTTTGGCTATAATGAATAGTGTTGCTGCGAACATTCCAGTACATGTCTTGGTGAATATGGGTATGTATTTCTGTTGAGTATATACCTAGGAGTAGAATTGATGGCTTCTTCTAGCGCTTTTAAAGTCCTCAATTGAGATTGAGTGTCTATCATATGTTTTTCTTGCCTACCTAGGGTGTCCAAAAGAAAAAAAGGCCACACTTTGCTAACATCAACATCTGGCACATGGGTGCTCATCTTCCTTCTTACTTGTTTGGTGACCAGTGTAGACTTTCTTAACTCCAGATCAACCAATCGTTATTGTTTAAGAAAAATCTTTGTTTTTGATACTTTAAAAACCCCACTCCAGACTCTGAATGACATTTGTAATTATTTGGCATTTGTAAGTAGCAGATTGTTTGGGAGATTTCAGTTCAAGGATAGCTGCAACCCACTCTCTCAACAGAAGTTGTTGGACTGGTAACTAAAGAGGAGTGTCTTATGTTCTTTTGAAGGTCTTCTATGCCGCTGAGGATGTGGGCTTCTTGCTTTTGTGAAGTGCGGGACCCTGGGCGGATTACCTCAACTCTAATGAGGGCCCAGCTTTCCTCCTGAAAAAGCTGGGGTGATTATGGTTCTGGCCTTGGGATTGCTGTGGGGCTAAAATGAGATGCTGCCCTCCATGCTCTTGTCTCTCTGCAAGTCCCGGGCTCTTTGTGCTGCATCTGGCTGCCTCTTAGGGGATCCAGGAAGGCTTTCCAGGGTTGAAAATGTGCCTCCACCACTCCCAGCCCTGAAAATAAAGCTATTTCCTTATCCTAACTATTTACCTATCAGAGGAAAGAAAGGGATTTAGCTGGGTACCTTCAATGGGGATTTCAGAAATATATTACATTGTGTCCTTCTGAAGAGGTGACCTATCTCCTGGTGTTTTCAAATTATGATTTTAAAGTAATACAAAAATAATATGAAGTCTCTTAGATCAGTGAAAGCAAGTATAACTCAAGGGTAAGCTTAATGAACACGGAAGAGAAGTGAGGTATTTTGACAGACACTGATTTCCAAAGCACAGGTGCACACAGTGGCTAAAAATAGTGTCAGTGTTAGTGAAAAATGTAGTCAGAAAAAACCGAGATTTCTTTTCCAAAATCAGGCCCTGAGTAACTTACAGGAATATGAGAGAAGTGTAAAATGTGAATTTGTAAAAATCAGACATGTCTCCCAAAAGTTTGTAATAATCATATACCCACACATATAAATCTTTTTTTAAAGCACCTTTTTATCCATGTTCTTAATTCCGACCTTTTATAAAATCTGTGAGATAAGGGAGGCGAGAGTCATAGGACAGATGTCATTGGGTAGATGAAGATGCAGACTCCAAGCTCCAGACTTTTCCAAGGTCCCACGGCTTCTTAAGAGCCAAGGCCAGGGCTTGCTTGCTTCTGATCTTTGCTCCTAATGCTTTTCATAAGCAGAGAGAATCAGGATTATATAAGTATAGTAGTACTAAAATTTCTTACTAACTGTAATTATACCTCATAATAATGATGTCACTTGTGAGAGGCATTGTAAAAACAGGGGCTTAGTATCATAAACTCTGGAGTCCAGCTGTCTGGGATAAAATTCTAGCTTTACTACTTACTTACTAGCCATGAGTTATAAAAACCCACCTCCTGAATCAGTGCATGTAAATGCACAGAATAGCATGCTATTTTTTTTTAAACCATTAACCAAAGTAGGGCAAGTATTAGTATATCATTCCTCTTTTACAGATGGAAATTGAGGCTCAGAAATGATAACTTGTAAGCTAAGACTTACATCTAGCTCTTCTCAAATCATTTCCAGTGTTCTTTCCATCAGACTATACTGTTTCTATGAATAAACTGAAATGAATATTAACCTGTTTTGTTTTACTGGTTTAATATAGGGTTTTTGGAAAGTCACTTTTTGAATATAAAGTGCAGTTTCCACCACAGGGAGTTAAGCACTGAGGGTTACATTCCTATAATACTTGGAGAATGTGACTTGTCAGCTCTGTGTCTGGCTGGGCCCCACAGCTATTGTCCTCCATTCCAGCCACACCCCAATTGTTAGCAATACCTGTTCATTTATAGTGCTCTTGCAATTCTTTGGGACTTTGAACTTGTTTTTCCAACACCAAACTTCCACTCCTCTGTGCCCTACTCTTTGCTTCTTTAAACATCCTCCCCCACTGTTTAGAACTCCTTGATGCAAGGGCCATGTCATTCATGCTTGTGCAATAAGACACACAGCTGTCAAGCCAAAAGCCAGCGTTATGCTGGCATTTCCGAAAGTCTGGGAGGGCCATCTACCTCAACCACTGTTATTTAACATTGTTCTGGAGGTACTAGCCAGTGAATTAGACAAGAGTGGAATAAGATACAAAATTTTATTTACAGATAGAGTTGTATACTCGGAAAGCCCAAGAGGCTTAGTTTTCAAATATGACGAACAATAAGATAATTCAGCTTTACTGGTTGGGTATAAAAAGAGATAGAAAGCAATACCTCTATAGAAAACTATAAAAGCTGTGAAAGACTTCTTCCTGGCTGAGAATTATATCAATATCACATTGATATAATAAAGATGTTGGTTCTAGTTCATTTAGAAAAGTAAAATATTGAGACTAGCCAAGAAAATTGTGACAAAATTGGAAGAAAAAGGGGAGGGGGATTACTTAATTATGCAACTTTACCAGATATTAAAATATGTTATAAAACTAGAAATTAAAATAGCTTGATATTGGTATAGGAATTCAATTCCAAACAGAATAGACTAAAAGTAGACCTTACTAATAAAAGGGAATAAATATATGATAAAAGTAGCTTTTCAAATCAATGGAGAAAAGATGGGTTACTCTGTAAATAGGATTGGGAAAACTGAATGACAATCTAGAAAAATAAGTTGAATCTCTTCCTCGCTCCTTTAGATGAACCACGAATGTGCTACAGTAAAACTGTGAACACTTTCTGTTGTTGGAGTGGAGAAGTATCTTGTAAGCGTGGTACATGATGGATACACTTGCCTATATTAAATTAAACTTTTACATGTCAAAATATGGCAAAAATACCATAAAAGCATAAGTCTATTGACAGACCAGAAAATATTTGCAACAATGAGAAAGGGAAATTTCCGTAATATATAAAGAAATGCAAATCTAGCAGAAAAATGAAGAAAGGAAATGCTGAAGTTTTAAAAACATGATTGGTAAATATAAAATACACTAATGATGAGGGTATGGAGAAAAGATAGGCATTAATCTGTGTTTTAGGAGGCAGTATAAATTGGTTAAACATTTTTGTAGGCAGTTGGCAATATCTACCAAAATTAAATGCAAATACCTGTTTATCTAGCAGATTGACTCACAGGTTTTATCCTTTACATACATATTTAAAGAGGATCTTCTAGATTATTCATTGCGGCGTTATAACAGTTTAAATGAATTTTGGACATCCACATAAAAGGAATACTATGAAGCCAATACAAATATTTTGTTAAGGAAATGAAACAAGGTATAGAACAGTGCAATAAAAGGTAGGATGAAAAGGAATGAATAACAGTAACATGTACTATTATTTCTTGAAAGAAATAGAAGAAACCGATCTGTTGTTGCTGGAAAAAGAACTGGGAGACTGAGGGTGAGGAGGGAGGCTTACTTCTCACTGTAGACTTGTCTGTAATTTTTTTGGGGTGGCGGAGGGAATGTTTAATATTGTAAAGTCATGTATCCACAGTGCCTAAATAGCACAGTGATTTGAATAAAAAATTTCCATTTCCATTTGAATATGACATTTTTTGATAAGTTTTGGCATCCCAGTATATTCTTTTCCTAAATAGTGATATTACTATACTGTTGGAAATTTTCCCTCTGATTCATTTTTGACAGGCTTAGCTGTATGCCTGATCCCAGTAAAGACTAACCGTATACTTCTGTAGTATTGATTTTTTCCAACTTGTTTAGAAATATTTATTGCTTATTTTATGATGCCATTTTATTCCATTGATTTGCACACTGGTATGATTGTAACTGATATGAACTTTTCTTCAGTTGTTTTCTTGAATTATGTTGGTGGTGTCCCTTTGCTAACTGTCATCATTGAGGAGAATGTTTTGCAAGGGTTATTTTTGTTTAGTTAAAAGAAAAGAAATTAACCAGGCATAGAGAAACTAACAGCTGTGTTTATTTTGCTCTGGACAGATTTGGAGGCCAGTCACTGCCACCTTTTATTTCCCTGTGGGTCCAGGAACTGGATTTCTTTATTTGGTCAATTTATATTTCTTATATCAGTATTCTACACGACTTGAAACAGGTATGTTATCCATAGTTATTTTAAGTATTGTTTCTGTCTGATTGACTAATCCATATGTTTACTTCTTGGAGGAATTTTGAGGGCAGTTAATGTATATAGAGAAATGGCATGATGACAGGAAATGCTCAGTAGGTAGTAACTATGGCAGGACTGTACTAGGCACTTAGATTATTCGATTTTTAATCCTTACAAGATCATCATGAGGTGTAAGTAGCAGTGTCCCCATTTTATAGGTGAAAAAAATACAAGACCAGAGGTTTGCCCATCTTGCCCATGTCCTAGTGGCTGAGCTGTGTGCCTCTCACTTAATTTGACGTCTCACTCATTTCTGTCACACAGCAGTCCTTGTCTTTTGATGCACAATTGGGTTGAAGTGTATATATCTCCAGGATGGGGGTTGGAAAACACTACTTTATACAATTAAAAGCCTAGACTTATTCTCTGTAAGGGAAACACTCAACTTTAAAATAGATAGCTAGGATTTAATAATATGATAGTTTATCAGATGTGACTACCTATATGATGCTATGGATAAACTTTTTTATAAAAATCTTTTCTTAAAAGTTTCTTACTGAATTGTTATTTATTTCCTACAATACCTCATATGCTGTTCTGAGTTGCTTATACTGAGAAGCAGTAAATTGATACTGCTGTGTCAAAATGTGAGTATAATTTTGTTAAGCCTAAATGATTTTGAAAAGTTGGCTGATTTCAAAGACTTGATAAACCTGCTGGCTGTTAGCTCAGGATCGAGGATTCTGAACTACCCTTTAAATCACAGTCAGTTTGAGAGTTCTGAATCAATCTTTTGAGTTTGGGGAAATAGAAGGATGGGCCTTTGGTGTCAAATATAGTTTTTCCTTAGATTGGCGTTTGCTACTAGGTGCTTTTTAAAAAGGAAGAAAGCATTATATTAAAACAAAGTGTCAGGTCATAGACCGTTACTACAGCAACCCCACGTCCATAGTTTTGTGGAGGAAGGACAGGAGATTCAAGGAAGTGTAGTGACCTGGCTGAGGCGAAACTGACAACCAGGACTCTCACCGCCATATTGGGGTGTGGTCCTTAAATCTACCACAATATATGATTTTCATTCTCCCTCCTCCCAGCTGGGCTTGATTATGATGCTGGCTTGCTTAGCATTCTACCCCTCTGATATAATTTCATTGAGGATAAGTTGTTGGAGTAATTTTTTTTTTTTTTTACGTCAGTAGTAAACTCTAGATTAAATGCGGGTGATCCATGACGAATTTTTAAAAATTTTATTATGGAAAATTTTCAAATGTGTACAAGAGTAAAGAGAAAGGTTAACGAATCTTTTTTTCTTTTTATTGAGATAAAATTCACATAACATAAAATGCACTGTTTTAACCATTTTAGAGTGTATGATTCAGTGGTCTTTAGTATATTTGCAATGTTATGCAATAATCACCACTCTCTAATTCAAGACATTTTCATCATCCCCCAAAAAACACAAAGCAGTCGCTCTCCATCCCCTCTTCTCTCTTCTCCCAGCCCCTGGCAACCGCTAATCTACTTTCTGTGTGTATGGATTTAGGACATTTTATGAGTCCTTTTGTGACTGGCTTCTTTCGCTTAGCGTAATGTCTTCAAGGTTCATCCCCATTGTAGCATATATCAGTATGAACCCTTTTTTAACCATCACTCACCTTTAACCATGATCTCATAGGCAGTCTTATTTTATCTATATCCATGTCTGTCCCCTTACTCCTGATTATTTTAAGCAAAATGTCAGACATGATATCATTTCATCTATAAATATTTTAATATTTACCTCAGAAATACGAGGACTTAAAAAATAATCATGATACTGTTATTAAACCTAAATTACAATAATTCCATGATCACTTTTTTTTTTGTGTGTGTGTGAGGAAGATTAGCCCTGAGCTAACATCTGCCAATCCTCCTCTTTTTTGGCTGAGGAAGACTGGCCCTGGGCTAACATCCATGCCCATCTTCCTCCACTTTATATGGGACGCTGCCACAGCGTGGCTTGACAAGCGGTGCGTCCGTGCGAGCCCGGGCCCGGGATCTGAACCGGTGAACCCTGGGCCACCGCAGCGGAGCGTGCACACCTAACCGCTTGCGCCACTGGGCCGGCCCCTGCATGATCACTTTTTATGTGTAAATTGTCTTCTCTTGGTTACTTAAGATCCTTGAACCCATTTACCCATCCCTACTGCCTAGTCAGGTAATATAACTAATTTGTAATACCTGAATAACGCTTAAGATAAATCTATAGGATTATTAGGCCATCGATCTCTTTCGTTTGCTCTAATTCTTAGAAGTTTCCCCCTATTCCTTACTAGCCAATCACAGAGCATTTTGAAGTTCTAGAGCTGAAAGGCATTTTTAAAAATAGTTTTATTGGGGCAGGCCTGGTGGTGCAAGCGGTTAAGTGTGTGTGCTCTGCTGCTGTGGCCGGCATTTTCTGGTTCGGATCCTGGGCGTGCACGGACGCACCACTTGTTAAGCCACGCTGTGGCGGTGTCCCATGTAAAGTAGAGGAAGATTGGCACAGATGTTAGCCCAGGGCCAGTCTTCCTCAGCAAAAAAAAGGAGGATTGGCACTGGATGTTAGCTCAGGGCTGCTCTTCCTCACACACACAAAAAATAGTTTTATTGATATGTAATTCACATACCATATAATTCCACTCATTTAAAGCGTACAATTCAATGGATATTCATAGAGTTGTGCGATCATTACTACAATCAATTTTAGAGCATTTCATCACCGCAAAAAGAAACCTCGTACCCATTAGCAGCCACTCCCTATTTCTATTCAACCCTATCTTCCCTTCCAGCAACCACTAATCTACTTTCTGCCTCTTTAGATTTGCCTACTCTGGACTTTTCTTATAAACAGACTCACACAATGTGTGGTGTGAGTGGCTTCTTTCACTTAGCATAGTGTTTTCTAGATTCTTCCGTGTAGCCTATATCAGTTCTGCATTCCTTTTTATTGCCAAATAAGATTCCATTGTATGAGATTATCACATTTTGTTTTTCCATTCTTCAGTTGATGGACATTTGACTTGTTTTTATTTTTTGGCTGTTATGAATACTGCTGCTATGAACTTTTGTGTAGAGAAGAACTTTGGAGATCTTTGCATTTTTAAATAAGATTTCACAGGCAAGACAGCTGTGGTCTGGAGAGGTGGTGACATGCCCCAAAGGTCACAAAGCTATTGGAGATAACACAGCTCCCACCGGAACCCAGTTGACTGGTTCCCTGTCATCTCTCCCAGACAGCCTTGAGATGACATTTTGACAAAACGTTTGCCACCTGCATGTTTTCCTGCCTGGCTAAATTAAGCACACAGCAGTGTTGGCTCATTTATAAGGTTTCTGATTTGAACCGGAAGACTGCAATTTGAGACCAGTTAATTTGTAAATTCCCAGTTGCAAGCTTGCCAAATAATATAGTACTGTGGTTTATGTGATTATAAGATTTCAAGTATTCAATCTGAAGAATCCTTGGAAATCACAAAGCCAAAACCACATCAAAAGAAGCACAACTATTACTAAAATTCAGAAGTTTTGTTAGAATTTCAGCTCTGATTCATCATAGTGGTCCCCTACCATTAAGCATCCTTAACACTGGGGCTAAAGTGTGCCTTTGAGGGAGAAATAAGGGAAAGAAGGAGAGACTTTTGCTGGAAACCTCTTTTCTTTTAGATAGATTTTTTTCTGCCTTTCTGACACTTGATAGGAATTTTTTTTTTTTAATTGTCTATATGTCATGTCATTGTGATGGCGTGTGGAGGCTAGGGAAGGTTACTGTTTGAGCTAGAGTGACCTTATAGTCATTTGTTTCTTTTCTCTGCCCCTCTTCTAGTTTTCCAACTGAAGGCATGAGGAATCATCCTTAGGGAGAGCTGGGCTGTTGTTGATTGTTCTGCCCAGTAATAAGACAGAGCCTGGTGTATGAGGTAGTGATGAGAGCACTAAGCTAGTAATTAGACTTCATTCTGTTTCTAACAAGCCATGTGACTTGGGTCATGTAACTTTATTTTCTTATCTGTAGAAGGGGGGTATAGGTCTTTGCATTCTACCCCACAGATGTGGTTTGAGGATTAAGAGTCAGAGGCAGTGGAAAGTTTCGGCTGTCTCCCTACTCTCTCTTCCTGCCTCTCCCCTCCATCATTTTCCCTTCCTAGAATGTAAGCTCCTGGAAGATGGAGACTCAGTCTTCTCAGTAAGCCCAGTGCTGGACTGAGTGGTAGAATGTGTGTGTGTGTGTAATAATAATAATAACAATAGTACGTACCTCCAACCATAGTAATGGGGAGGAGACACAATGGTAGGCAAAACAGACGTGGTTCCTCCCCTGACAGCTTATGGTCTAGTGGAGGGAGAGGGGATTAACCAAGTAATCACAAATGTATCATCAGGTCGTGACAAGAGCCGTGAAGGAAAGGCTGACAGGCTGGGAGGGTCTTGAGGGGATGGGGTCTTGGTATGTGGAATTGGCTGTGCTCCCTTTGGGTCTGTTTTAGCCCATGGTAGAGCATGGTACTTACTGGAATTCAGTCAGGAAAGCATAGATTAGCCTTGATACTCAGGTGACTAAGTTCAGGGCTTTATGGCAGACATGGTTTTAGATATTTAAAAATATTTACTTTTTTGTGATTTTAAAATATTCTCGTTTTTGCTTTCTCTGTAATTTTTTGAAGTATTTCTCTACATGGACGTTACTTTTTTCTGAAATTCCACACCATGACATTTGGCTTATTTTTGTTTCCAGGAGCTTTTGATGGGAGGCCAGCAGACTATTTATTCATGCTTCTCTTTAACTGGATTTGCATCGTGGTATCCTTCAGTCTGTTATTTGGGGCCCGAAATAAACCAGTTTTTTTCAGGTTTGGGGAAATAGACAGTATTCTGTACAACATTTCAAATTACAGTATTTGCATCTTTGTTGACTATAGTGAATAATTAAGAATAAAAAGAATAATTAAAGTTCTTTTTAAAAGCTAGTAAATCACAGAGCCCTTGAGTGATGCATTCTCTCACCATTGCCTTCATGGGATTTTTCCACATTTGGTCGAGTTTTATTACTGTTCCCTCTTCTTGTTCCCAGCTCTCCGTGTTCTCATGTGTGACAGTTTGTTGGCTGCAGCACAGAGAGATTCCGTGCCACGAGACAGCTTTTGAAATCTGTGGTCCTTATCAGAAAATTAATTTACAACCAGCATCCTTTCCCGACTTCATTGCTGTCCTTGTCTTGGGGCCCTCAATGGTCATTCCGTCCCTCCGGAAGTCCTGGCTCTGGGAAAGGACACAGCACGTCTCAGCTGTGTCTCAGCCACAGTTGACAGCAGCCGTCCAGCTGCGGACTGTTACAGATGGTGAGGGTGGCACAAGGGGCTTGATGGCTCAAGTCCTGTGCAGAGTTGGTGAGCTCGAAATTGCTTGCGGCTTAGCTGCCATTGAAGCTTGGCCAAGAGCCAGCAGATGTGGCACTTTGAATGCCCTTTCCTCCCTTTAAGGGAAGAAAAAGAGTAGTTTTGGACTTCAACCGTGCTCTGGAGCCCTGAGCGTGAGCAGAATCGTTATTTGTTTCCGAGGGCACAGGCTTCTCCATCTTCTAATCAAAGGAGAGCTGCTAAAATGCGGTGGCGAGGCAAAGAAGGAGGACACGAGGGGACCAAGCTGAGTCATGTGCCAAAGCAGTTAATTTCCACCATTTCCTGGTCATCGTGTGGTCTCACAGAATATTCATAATGAAGATGATGAGATACTTTTTGTGTTCTGGGATGTCTTAAGCAACTTGAACTATAGAAAAGTGTGTTCCTTCAGAACACTGGAATGAAGTTAGCTTTTACTAGGTGCAGAATGCTTTGTTTGTATCTGATCTTTAACTTTACAAACCAAGATTACTGGCTTAGTAATGGATATGCAAGTAAGTGTCCCTTGAAACTGTTTATTTGCTGCTTTATGTGTTTCAGATTTGCTATTAATGGGCTTTGACTGAAGTTTAAGTTGCGTTAACTATGTGGTTCGTTATGTAGTATTTTGAAATTATAGCTGTTTTATTTTGAAGATCTTACATGAATTATCTAAACCATTATTTTTCTTGCACATTCCTGGCTTCATTATTATGTTTGAACACTGAGAATAATGGTTATCCAATATTTTCTATGCATGTATGTGGATGTATACTTTTTGAAACTTGAGATTATACAGTAAGTAAAGCTTTATTGTCTACTTTTTTCAAGTTACAGAGCTTGACTCTGATGTTTCTGAATCCATCTAAAATAATGTAATTGTGTTGTATTTAATTATAGGATTTTGTAGCATGCCTTGGATGGATGATCAATTAAACAAAAGGCTCAATGTATAATTCTGATGAGTTGAGTTTCTTTTTCTTTTTTTCGGTGAGGAAGATTAGCCCTGAGCTAACATCCGTTGCCAATCCTCCTCTTTTTGCTGAGGAAGATTGGCCCTGGGCTAATGACATCCATGTGCATCTTCCTTTACTTTATACGTGGGACGCCTGCCACAGCATGGCTTGATAAGTGGTGCGTAGGTCCGCACCCAGGATCCAAACCTGCGGAGTGCGTGAACTTAACCACTATGCCACCGGGCTGGCCCCCTCTTTTTCTTTTTGAATAGCCATGTGAGAATTTGTTTGGAGGGGAGAGGTGGAAAGAATAGCAGGTTCACGCTCAGCCTCTGAAGTGCCTCTGGAGCCTTGTTGTGACATGTTGATTCTTTTGCAGTTGCTGATGATTCCTCTGATCATGTCAGTACTTTATGTCTGGGCCCAGCTGAACAGAGACATGATTGTATCATTTTGGTTTGGAACCCGATTTAAGGTACTTTAACCTAGTTAGAAAAATTTCCCTTTTATTTGTCTTTGCAGAAATCTCTCTTCAGCCCAGAGATGTGCTTTCTGACTTGTCCAGCAGAGGTCACTGCAGAGCAGTATCCTATAGGCAAGCCCCTCCTGCTCTCCTCAGTCCCCCTGTATTTCTGTAGCCAACCCCGAGTCCTTTGCTGGCTGTCACTTCTCACTCTCTCTGTACCTCAGGCCCCTCAGGCTTGTGTCCCTGAGTGATCTCATGTGTGTGTATGTGGTAGAGAGAGGGAAGGAGAGATCCTCATGTGGAACCCTCCGTTTTAAAATCTGTTATCATTCCCTGTTATGTATTTTACACTGTAGCTAAAACAGATTGTTGTTTGCCTGCAAACACTTCCCTTTATGCCTTCTCTCACAGTTTTCCACATGTACCATCTTTTTGATTTTCTTCCTCATGTAAATCCTACCTGTTCTTTTTTTTTTTTTTTTTTTGGTGAGGAAGATTCGCCTGGAGCTAACATTCTTTGCTAGTCTTCCTCTTTTTTTTTTTTTTTTTTTTTTGCTTGAGGAAGATTAGCCCTGAGCTAACATCTGTGCCAATCCTCCTCTATTTTGTATGTGGGTCACCACCACAGCATGGCTGACGAGTGATGTAGGTCTGCGCCTGGGATCCAAACCTCTGAACCCTGGCCGTTGAAGCAGAGCGTGCTGAACTTAACCACGACACCACGCCAGCCCCTACCTGTTCTTAATATGCGTTGGGACTGAACATATTTCCTGAGTCTCCTGCCTAGAGTTAGTCTTGCCTTTGGGCTTCTCCAATGCTTCCGTTCCCCTTATAGTGCTTAAACACATTCTGCCTTTAAGTTATTTATGTAGAACCCTTTCTATAGTGGTTTCTGAAGTTTCTTGCAACTCCCTCAGCTCTTGGTATGATGTCTTGAATCTGGTAAGGGGCTCAAGTGATGAATTCGTCTGGAGAGCTGTCTTATTTGGGAGAGTATTGTTCAAGATATCAGTGTGTAATGAGATAAAAATTCAAAGTAATTTTGTGGAATATATAAAAGGAGAACCTAAACAGGTGGGATATTTTTAGTTTATTGGTAACAGTTTGCTGGTTGGAGTCTCAAAGTGATTCTGTCATGGACCGTGTTTTGATTAGTATCCATAGGACCCTCATCTACTTTCTGAAGCTATTTGTTAGTATTAATTCAGCAGGGCATGTATTGTGTCTGAAAACTAGGGGCCAAGTACTCTGTCTCTCTAGTTACTAATATATGAATAAGTATAATTTTAAAGATTTTATTTATTCAGTTTTTTCCCCCCAAAGCCCCAGTAGATAGCTGTATGTCATAGGTCCACATCCTTCTAGTTGCTGTACGTGGGACTCGGCCTCACGTTGGACGGAGAAGTGGTGCCTCGGGGCGCTCCCGGGATCCGAACCCGGGCCGCCAGCATCAGAGCGCGCACACCTAACCGCCAAGCCACGGAGCCGGCCCTGAATAAGTATAATTTTAGATAGGAAGTTTTAAGTACAGTAGGAATGATGCTGGATTGATCTGAGAAATTTTTGCAGTGACTTTCCAAAGGATTTGTATAAAGCCCCTGTCAGTATCTCCTTACCCATTCCAGCCCTGTAGCAGCTGTGTCTTCTCTAGGTGTGGTTATTCACGTTTGTGTATGTTCTCTCCTAGGCCTGTTATTTACCTTGGGTTATCCTTGGATTCAACTATATCATCGGAGGCTCGTAAGTGATGTTAGATTTATTTAATTGGAAACTAATCCTTGGAAGACTTCCATTTCTTTATCTTGCTTCTCTAATCTTTACAAAACTTTAGAAGAATCTCAGTATTGATGCATTGGAACTTGACGCTTATGAAATAATTTCATTTTGGTGCAATTGATTAAATTACAGGGCTTTCAGCACATTTAGCACTGAATGATTGTTTTTTGTTAGTTTGTTGTTACAGTATGCTTCTGTGTATGTGTTTTTGAATAAATATTTATTTCTGGATTCAGAAATAAATCCAGATTGAGCATACATAGGACCTAATTTTTGTCTGAGCTGACTCCTCTAAGAACTGTGCATAAAATTACTATGTTTTTTATTCTTAAGGCATTTCTAGAATGTCTTAGAAACTGCTTACCAGTCACAGAAATGCACATTCTTAGATGGGAAGTAGTTTTATAAGTGGTTTGATGGTACAGAAGTTTTGCCAAATAGGGTCAAATTTCTAATCTGGAATTAGAACTGAGACTTAGGAAAACCTTTAATGCATCCAGTCAGAATTTTAGAAGGAGGGTATCACGATGCAGCTATTCTAAGAACTCCCATTTCTTAAAGTACAAAATATCTTTAATGTTTTAGTATATTTTCATAATACTAGTTCTTAATATGTCTGACGTATTTGCTCTGTGTGGTCCTAACTCCTACTGATATTGATAAGGAGAAATGAATGGCTGGAGCGAACAGACTCTGTTTAGAGCACAGCAAGTTCTGAGTTTGGTAGAGCTGCCCTGCCACCTAGAGGGGCAGAGTCTGGGAGTGGTGACAGATGTTGATCTGTCCCTGACAGGAATCATGTTGCAGGCAAAGACAAAGAATGATGTGTACCAGTAAGAGTGGATCTATAGAACCTTAAAGGGGCTTGTTTGTAAGCCATGGCAGAACTGAAGAAGGTCAATGTTGACTTTAGGATTACAAGGTGGAGGTCAGCTTTCTGAAGTGATCTCCATGACGTTTTACACTCAAGGACACAAGAGGCGAGGGAGAAGTGCTGTGGCTCCGGGAACAGGGGACAGGCCTTTCTCGTCCCTCCTTTCCTCACTGCCATGCCTCTCTCTTGCTAGCCTTCATACTTGCCCATGCTTTGCAAATACGGTGTTCATGACTGAAAGCATTCAAAAACTTGCTGTGCAACTTCCTCAACTCTTGAGGCAGGTAGTAGCCAAAAATAGTATTTTGAGGATGGGCTGGGGCTTGAAAGAGATGTGAGAGGGGCAGCTGGCCTTAGAGAGCACAGACCCCATGGGTCCAGCAGGACTGATTTCCCTTTTCCCTCAGGACGCATTTGCCTCTCAGACTACAAAAGGGCTCATTGCAGGGCTGTCACAGACCCCCAGGGCCCAGAAATGGGCTACCGTGGAGGGTCTGTTCCCTGTGCTGTTAGTTAAAACTTGCTGCACCCCACTTTACTGCTCGAATGTCTTTAATTTGGCTCTCTGTTTGCAGAGTCATCAATGAGCTAATTGGAAACCTTGTTGGACATCTTTATTTCTTCCTCATGTTCAGATACCCAATGGACTTGGGAGGAAGAAATTTTCTCTCCACACCTCAGTTTTTGTAAGTGTTTTTTCCCCTCTCATTTCATGGTCATTTTACTGCCCGTGTTCGTAAGCATCTTGATAAAAACTCCATGAGGGGTGAGATTTGCCTCTATGTAAATATTTGTAAAAAATATATGTGAATGTTGCCCTGGTCACACAGTCACAGGAAGCCAGGGGTCGAAGCCACAGCTTCGTCTTCTTCGTGGAGCCCTTGTAACCGGGGGCCACCGAGGACTAGATTCAGGCATCACCCAGGAGCATTTCAGCTGTGGTGCAGCGGGGTAGGTGTGTGCAGCTCCCGTGTCTGCAGCAGTGGGCCAGCGTTACAGGGTTAGCAGGTTTACCCAAGATTTTGGCCGAGAAGGGCAAGGGGGGTAAGTTAGCTCATTGGTTAACAATTTAAAACATTTTTATATTAAATATTATAGACCAGAATTTTTTTCTTTTTGGTGAGGGATGTGGGGCGTGAGCTAATATCTGTTGCCAATCCTCCTCTTTTTGCTGAGGAAGATTGGCTCTGAGCCAACATCTGTGCCCATCCTCCCCCATTTTGTATATGGGACGCTGCCACAGCATGACTTGATGAGTGGTGCATAGGTCTGTGCCCGGGATCCAAACCCACGAACCCAACCACTATGCTGCTGGGCTGGCCCCTAGACCAGAGTTTTTATAGGACTTCTCAGAGTTAAAATGGGAGACCTGAGGTGTGTGGTCCCAGCCGCCTGGGGGTATGTGCTTGTTCTTTTTCTACTTTGGGGGTTGACTCAGGTGAGGAGGCCAAGGGCACAGCTTTGGTTTTGAGGCAGACTTGGGTTGGAATCCTGTTCCCCTCATTTACCAGTTTTGACTTTGGGAAAGTTACTTAATAAAACCTCCGAGCTTCAATTTGCGAGTCTGTGAGTTGGGGAGAGCCCTATCCCCCAGGACTGCAGGAGGTAAGGTATGCTATGGTACTCAGTAAATACAAGCGCTTAGCCTTGTTCCCAGCGTTGGGGCTGGAGTGGGAGTTTACGAGCCAGAAGAGGTGCTGACACACTTACGCGTGTAAGTCGTGTGACCATTCTGTCGGTGAGGGAAAAGGCTGTTGAAGAAGGGACCAGTGAAATCATCATCTGGGTGTCGCAGCCTACCTGACAATCACGCCTAACCTCGAGTTGGGGAGATGCAATCATAGCTTGCATTGAAAAGCTTAAAAAAAATCACCCCTTTCACATCTTGCTCGTTTTAATGTTTTGCAGTTTGTCATTCTTCCAAGGGGTCCGTGAGGGTAGTCAGACTTGAGCAGGCCCCCCCTTTATAGGTTAGGGCTAGGTTTCTGAAAGACTTTTATTGTGAAATATAACATACAAACAGAGAAGTACAATATTGTATGGGTTTTGGTTTTTTTTTCTTTCTTTAAGAGCATAGAAAGAAACTTGTTTCTCTTCTGAGCCTCAAGTTGCCTTCAGGCTAAAAAACAAATGACCAATCTGTTTTCTAATTATCAAAGGACACAGTGACAGCAGGCTTGGATTTTTGATCTAGTTTTATCAAGTCGGATGGCAGATGCATCAATTAAAAAAAAAAACTTGGTGCTTTGGGGGGCAGCCAACAGTTATTTTACTTTAAATGGCTATCTTCTGACTTAATGGCTTGGAGATGCTTCTCAATTGTGGGCAACAAAGTATATGAGATTCTAGTGGCAAAATCAGCAGCGCCCTGGAGCCTGCCTTCCACTCGTGCTTTCTCTGCTGGTGGGAGCCCTTCTGTTAAATTTTGCATAAAGATCAGATGATAAAATGTAGCTCCTTGCAAAAGCAGTAACTGCTTTTGAAATTACCATAAATTTTTGTTGATTATGTGTAATTGAGTGTCTTTTTATACTAATTACTTGCATTTAATTTCACTATCCATTTAAGCAGTGGAGATGGCTTCCACATTGTCTTACAGTGAGAAGCAAAGCAAGACAGCCCAAGCGTTGCCTTTTTAAAGTGTTCTATTTTATTGTGTACTTCGGAGGAATGTTATGGTGCCAGAACGTCACGGCAGTGCTTGGAAATACGTTTTGGTTTAAAGATAAAGCTGTATTTGTTTAAAAGGAAGGAGAGGATTCTAAGATGTATCACTGTTCTACATTCCGTTAAGAAAAGTAGACAGATTCTCTTCTCTTCTGTGTGCAGTTATTTTTCTGTTTCAAAGGCGTTCGTTGTCTTTTTTGGGAGGGCGCATGAAAGTATCAGGGATGATGTAAACAAATGAGGACTTGTGTCACAAAGGGCTGTCACCTGAATTGCACGCTGTGTGTCCCATCTGAAGCCGGAGGCCTGTGGTGCAGGGGACAAGCTCTGGAGCCAGGCCATCTGGGTTTGAATCCTGACTGTCACTTTAGAAGAGCTTTACTCAATCTTTTTTTTTTTTTTTTTTTTGGTGAGGAAGATCAGCCCTGAGCTCACATCTGATGCCAATCCTTCTCTTTTTTTGCTGAGGAAGACTGGCCCTGAGCTAACATCCGTGCCCATCTTCCTCTACTGTATATGGGACGCCACCACAGCATGGCCTGACAAGTGGTGGGTCGGTGCGTGCCCGGGATCCGAACCGGTGAACCCTGGGCCGCTGAAGCAGAGCGCACGCACTTAACCACTTGTGCCACCGGGCGGCCCCGTAGAAGAGCTTCACTCAGTCTTGCCTCAGTTTTCTCCTTTATAAAATGGGGGTAGTAGTAGTGCCCATCTCCTAGGGTTGTTGTGAAGAGCAGATGAATTATAAACATGCAGTGCAAGGGAAATGCTCTGTGATAAGCTTGCGCTCTTCAGGCTTTTTGCTGTGGGCAAGTCACCCCTCGTGGTTTGTTCTCGGTGCCATGAGCGGTTTAAACAGGAGTGTCAGATCATGGTCTCTGCCTTCAAGCACAATTTTAGACATTAGGATCTGATAAGTAGAATAAGTTTAAACACATTCTCAGTTCACTAATAGTCAAGGAAGGGAAATAGTTGGAAAAACTATTGAGGACATAGACCTGGGTTTAAGTTTTCTTAGCTGTTCTCTGACTCTTAATTTATTAATTTGTAAGATGGGAAATCAGCTCACCTTTCTGGACCGCAGCTTTCCCACCATCTATGAGGTGGAAAGAATGCAGTTGGAGGGCCGATTATGAATACACTTTAAAACATTCCCCAGACTCCAAGACATAAATCCTCCTTCTCCTGTCTCCCTTGTGGATGGTGTAGAACCCACTTGCATCGTGGAGACACCATGCGGGGCCCAGACACACAGGCTGCGGATCTGTCCTTTGAAAGTGAATTTATTTTGTATGCTTTGATCTAGTTTGATCCATATTTAGATATACCAAAATGCTGTATAGGTGGTTCTTTCTGGTTGTGGGGCTTGTGGGTATAATATTTTTGTTTCCATACTGTTTTGCATGAATCTCGTTTATTATCAGAAAAAGATTTGTTTGAGGGTGAAGTTAGCTGAAAGCTTAGTAAATTTAAAAAATATGAAGAGAGAATGCCTTCTGTGGTCAGGCCATTGAGCTAAATGCTGAAAAGGCAAAGTTAAATAAGATACTGTCCCCAGCGTTTCATTGGCCACAGACTAATATAATTGAATGTGACAGATGCCATGGGAACCCCAGGAAAGGGAAATGGGCTAAATGGTCGGAGAACTGTGTGGAAGTGACTTTGTGGTCTTCTCTCCCCTTGTTTCTTCCTCTCTCTGCTCCAGGTACCGCTGGCTGCCCAGCAGGAGAGGAGGGGTGTCAGGATTTGGCGTGCCCCCTGCTAGCATGAGGCGAGCTGCTGATCAGAATGGCGGAGGCGGGAGACACAACTGGGGACAGGGCTTTCGACTTGGGGACCAGTGAAGGAGTGGCCTCTGGCCTGCCCACCAGCCGCTCTGCTCAGATGAAGTTTCCTCCCAGTGCTGGGTGTGCTTAACAACCAAGTTCTAGCTAATGCTGTTGGACCCGACCCACACTGAATGTAGTCTTTCAGTACAAGACACAATTTTTTAGCTCCTGAAGACAAATATAAGTGATCCTCAAGTTTCATGATTCTCATTCAAGTCCTTACTGCTCTGAAGAACAAATGTCAACTGTGCAAATCTCAGAACCAACTATATTTTTTGGTGTCTTCTCTTCCTTTTCCGTCAGAATAATGGGTTTCGGCAGGTCGTGGTCTGCTGGCACCAAGCTGGGCATGTGGGGTTGGGTCACCAAACCCTTGTCAAAGGGACTCTTACCTCTTTCTTGCACACATGCCTCCCTCCTCCTTTTCCCTACCACCAAACTTGCAATTAGAAGAGGTAGCCCATAAAATCGTTCTCCTTTGAAGGCTCTCTTATTTATTGACTTTGGCCAAGGCTCAGTCACAAAGAACTTGTTCACACCATTTTTTCCCCCTTTGGTGGCAGAACTGTAACAATGGGGGAGAAGATTGGAGCAGCAGGTAAAGAATTTTCTTGGCGTTTGGAATTGCTGTGACCTGATATCAGTTGCAACCATTTGCCACCTCTTCAGATGTTTTTATAAAAAAAAAAAAAAACCACTGAGTCAGCAAGGGCCACAGATTGGTATTCATGGGGCATGAGGGTTGTTACTAGGCATTTTTTCCTAGGTTAAGTGATCAAAACTATAGTGGAGTTGCATCTTACACAGGAGCTAGGTTTAAACCGTGGTGGGCATAATCCCTTTGCATCTCATGTGTGGGGCATTCTGCCTTTTTGTGTACCCAGTGTAGTTGGATTGTGTTGTGCTAGAAAGTTCCAAATCACATTTGCCACAGGGTGATGCTCTCTTTTGAGAGGCACCTGGGCATTGTTCCATTTCATTCTCATTCTGGATACACATTTACTGAGTAGAGTGGAGGGGAAAACCTATTTAAATTGTGTTTTTTTTTGCCCCCTTCCCCCCCCATGGCCACATGCTTCAACATGTTGATTGTGAGGAAAGTGCAGCTCCTCTGTACGTAGATCATATTTTAAGAGCTAATGTAAGCACATCTAAGTGAATCACATGATTTTGGCTTGAGCATCATTTGTGTTTGAGGGTCTTTTATTATTTGAAGTCATGAGTGTACAAGTCATGAACGTCCATCAGACCAGCTTAAATACCCACAACTCCTTTTCATAGGTGGGCTTTTTCCATCAGAGCTAGGCTTTTCACCAGATCAAGTTTTTTGAAGGCTATGATGTTTTACACAGTTTCATATTTTAAATTTTTCTTCTGAAAGCAGACTGCGAGGAGCAGTGTTGAGTGGCTGCCATACTTTGAGTCAACTAAAAAATCTTTGAACATTTTGATGGATTTCTTTTCAGGAAGCATTGTGCACTAACAGTATGACTATTCTTTGCCCCACTGTTAAACAGTGATGTGTGTTATACTAGGAAGTGGGGATTTGAAAACAGCTCTTTATTTTTAATAAAGTTTGTGTGTACCTCTCCATATTTAATTTATATGATAAAATAGGTGGGGAGAATCTGAATCTTAACTGTCATATGTTCTGCTGTTGACCTATGGCCACAATAAAATTTACTTGTAAAATTTTAGAAGCCATCATTCCTGTTATGTTGCATGTGCAGTCCTCATACAGGAGTGGAAACTCATTGTATGTGTAAGCAGATTCTCACAGTAAGTGAGCTGGAGTCTCTTATACACCCTGTTAGCAACTCAGCTGCCTGAGAGCAGTGGTTTTTCTAAAGGTTACAAGTATTCTTTAGAATTCTTCAGTTCAAGGCAAAGTGTTTCATTAAATTCTTCCTCTTAAACATGTTTAAGAAGTTGATAATTTTATTCATCTCATCTGGATTACCTATCTTTTTGGAATAATTTTAGCTAAGCAAGCTATTTGAGATTTGATTTGGCAAGGCAAGGCATGACAGTGGATTCTCTTTATGAATGAAAAAAATCCTTATTTTGTATGGAGACATTCCCTTTTTGTAACTAATCCTTTTTATTGGTAAAAATTGTGAATTAAAATGTACAACTT
Source organism: Ceratotherium simum simum (assembly GCF_057802395.1). Lineage (NCBI taxonomy): Eukaryota > Metazoa > Chordata > Mammalia > Perissodactyla > Rhinocerotidae > Ceratotherium > Ceratotherium simum. The sequence continues at coordinate 18,670,629 of NC_141922.1, forward strand.
TACGGTTGTCTGTCTTAAATTTCCATATCCCTCCTCTGCCGCCTCTTTTAGATACCACGTAATTTAACCAGTCTTGGGCGTTTAGGAGTGTCCGGTATTTGTTGCTATTATAGCGACACAGCAAACGTTGTTGGGGAGTGGATTCATTCCTGGAGGCAGAATTTCTAGGTTTTAATTTTAATGAAGCAGGGTGCTTCAGAACAATGGGTTAGGAGTCGTACCTGATTGTAGTATGCTTTATGGCGTTTCTGTAGCTTCCACCCATGGGTCTGAGTCCTGGAAGCCTACAGAATTAGTTTAGTTCCTTTGCCGTATAAGAACCCACCGAGACTGGAAGGCAGATGCCATGACATTCCTGAGCCATTTTTTCTTGAGGGTGAACCACCCAAGTTTGTATCCCAGACCTTAGGCAGCTCCTCTTCCTTTATCACAAGGTGGAGCCGTGAGATAGAGCAGGGCTGTGCACCTTCTGGTACTGGAGAAATACTGGAAAAGTAGAAAGGAACACGGTCCTGCTTATTTCAGAGGACGGCACAGTGCCAATATCATTGTGTTCTGAGCTACTTGCTGAGTAACACTGACTGAATAGACAAGGTTGCAGTTGCCAGCTGCTTCATTCATTGCCCCCTCTGTTTCTGAGGTCCCTTCCACTTATATTTTCAGCATTAATTTAGTAACAAAGCTTAACCTTTGGACAAATGTTGTCCTCTCTGCTTGGATATTTCACTGCCGGTGTCTCACAAGGCTGGGTTGAGAAAACCTGCTTCCTGGCAGTTTACTTGTTTGCTTTCCAGAATGGCTCTGTTGATTTTAATTGGAATTGGGGGGAATATCGTGTCATGTCATTCCTTATGTGTATGGTTTAAGCCCAGAATGCTTTTCCGTATGCTCCCTGTATTCTCACAACTCTGTTCCTTAGGGTGGAGTCCCCCTCTCAGCAGCACACCTGGGTATTGAACATTAATGTGACAGGCACTTTATAAATAAGCCCCTAACGTATGGTTTCCCCGTCCGGCTGTATACAGACTCATTTGGGCTTTTAAAAAATGCAAATTTCTTGCACCATTCCCATTCTGCACATTTTTAGTTTCCCGTGATTCTGATATTCAGCTGGGTTTGGGAACCAATGTTTAAACCAACTTGTGAGATAGGTAGTAGTATCCCCATTCCCCAGGTAAGGAAACTTAGGACTCAGAGAGGTTAAGTGACTTAAGCTCAAGCAGCCAGAAAGTGCAAAGATGAGACAGAACCCAACTCTGAGTTAAGACCTCTGCTGCCGCTTTGCAGTTGAGGAAGCCAAAGTTCAGAGTCGGGCATCGAGTGGCAAAAAAAAGATTCTTTTCTTGCCAAGCTGAAGGCAAGCCGGAATGTTTGGAAACATTAGTTGAAGGTATAAATTAGCTGTCCGTCATCCCTAGGGGCGGATTGCCTTGTGGCCTGGAAAGAAAAAAAATTATATATATATATATATATATATATATATATAAAATATAACTGGTTCTCTATTGAGTAGTGCCTGGGCAGATGCAAATGGGTCTTGATCTCTGTCTTCCGAGTGTGTTCTCTACTGAGGCAGGCAGCCTGGCCCACTGTTGGGACTCACATATTTGTTGAATAGGTGAACACAAATTATAATTAATTTGATAAACTGCTAGAATAGAAATAAGTAAAAAATTGTCTTGGACAGAGGGGTTAGGTCTTGAAAGACCAATGGGAAATTCCAGGGTGAGCTGGGGAATGGCTGGGCAGTGGGGAACCATTGAAAGCTTTTCACATTTGTTCTTTAAAAAGTAACTGGCTGCAGCAGGGGGAGTGGGGAGAAGGCTGCGGGGAGGAGGAAATGCAGACCAGATGATTGAGTTTGAGTTATTGCTGGGTGCAGATATGGGTTAGGGTTGACATGAACCACGGCAGTGGGTTTGGGGGCTGGGAGCTGGATTGGAGAGTCCTCTGTGAGAGAATTGCTGGAACTTAATGAGGAAGAGGAGGGCTTATGAGTAGGGAGTTTCCACTGGACATCAGGACCCCATATAAGTTTCCCATAAAAACAAGGCCTGTTAAAATGTTATTTATGGGTATTGTTGATGCCGTACATCATAGACAATTGGGTGCTGGTGGACCAGCCCTGAAAACCTAGCCAGTATTTGTAAGTGTATTTCCGTGGAAAAATACATTATGAACACTAAGCCCATGAACTTGAAAATGAACTTTAGAACATGATATCTTGGGCCGGCCCCGTGGCTTAGCGGTTGGGCGCGTGCGCTCCGCTGCTGGCGGCCCGGGTTCGGATGCCGGGCGCGCACCGACGCACTGCTTCTCCGGCCATGCTGAGGCCGCGTCCCACATACAGCAACTGGAAGGATGTGCAGCTATGACACACAACTATCTACTGGGGCTTTGGGGGGAAAAAATAAATAAATAAAAAAATTAAAAAAAAAAAGAACATGATATCTTCCTGAATTGGGGATAGCTTTGCAGAAGACAACACTGAAAGAGAATCCATTCTCTTGATTCCTGTTGCCCATTCTGTCTCCATCCTTCAGGTGCCTCCCAGCTTAAACATCATTTCATCAAGGAGAGGCTTATCTAGATTTGTAGGCGAAGTAGAATGTCTTCCCGTATTGTCCACGGGCACCCTGGTCTCTGCTTTGCGACACTCCTCCACCTGTAATCATTTGCTTAACGTCTCCTGTGCTCTGTGAGCATCATGAGGGTAGTGACTGCGTCTTATTCACGGCTGTAATCCCAGTACGTAGCACCGTGCCTGCTGCATACAGGTGCTTATGTGTCTGTTGCACTGAACTGAAATTTGGACCAGGTAATACGTTGGGTAGGATTTTGGTCTGTTTAGGGAGAGAGCTAATGGCCTGGTCTCCCAGAGCCTTAAGGGATTTTTTGTTCATATAGGGGAATCATAGTCCCCTGAAAGAAGATGTTAGGCGAGATTGCAGATATCAGGAAGAACGGATTCAAAACTCAGACACTTGAAAAAAAGTAGCGAAGCAGCTTCCATCTACAGCGTGTAATTGCCTGCTAATGGCGGTGAGGACTGGGGGTGATCGTGGCAGTGGAAGACTCGGTGTAGACTGAAGGTAGGCAAGAGCATTTGGGAATATTAACTGAAGGTATAAATTTAGCTCTCTCCCCACTGCGGAATTCCCCTGTGGCCTGGATAAGTGCATATGCATTTAGAAAGGAGAAACCCCTGCCATGTCATCGGGGCCAGAGAGACCCACAGAGAGTGTGGAATTGAGTTGAGGTGCAAGGCTTAAGGATCACTTAGGAAATGTTTACAAAGCTCCATTTGTCATTTGAAGCCTTAATCTGACCTGGGTGAATTTGATCCCTGTCTCTTCTCTGTCAGTGTGTTGGCCTTTTCCTGAGGGCTGGCACTGAGACAGTAAGTGTCCTTATTAATGAAGGGTAATCACCGTGAACTGAAGGGAGACTTCAGATTTGATCGAAACTGTCCTGATATAGAAGTAGTGGGCCGGCCCTGTGGCTTAGTGGTTAAGTGCGTGCGCTCTGCTGCTGGCGGCCCGGGTTCGGATCCCGGGCGCGCACTGACGCACCGCTTCTCCGGCCATGCTGAGGCCATGTCCCACATACAGCAGCTAGAAGAATGTGCAGCTATGACATACAACTATCTACTGGGGATTTGGGGGGAAAAAATAAATAAAATCTTTAAAAAAAAAAAAAAAAAAAGAAGTAGTAAACCTGGCTCTTAGGATGTAAGATGCGTCTGTCCTCACAGCCAGGCCCTCATCACCTGGAGGTGCCCAGACCTCTTACTGGAGGGGAGGGATTGGGACTTCTCGTGTTCACTTCCATCAGTTAGGGTTCTTTGATTGCAGGCACCCAAAAAGGACTCTGGTTAACTTCAGCAAAACGAAATTTATTAAAAGGATATAGAACACCTCACAGATTCCAAGGGCCTGCTGAGAAACCTAACGTGGAGAGGGTACCAGGGATCCTGGGAGCAGGAACTGATCTCACCACATCTGCTGGGCTAAGTCAGCTCCACCGTTTCTTCTATTCTCGCATCTCTCCCTTTAGGATTGAACTCCTGGGTCTTATTGTTGCTAGAAATTCAGGGAAGAACATTTGACTGACAGTCCCATTAAGACTACGTGTAACGAGGGAGAGTTAATTTTCCAAAAGCAAATCAAAGTGCTGTTGCTTCATAAGAGGGGGGAAGAAGATGCTGGATGCCTGAAAAGCCCCAGCTGGCCCACTGGTGCATGTCAACCACATGTGTGGCCTCCTGCAGGAGCCTCTGGCTTTGCCTCATTCCAACCCAGGAACAAGACCGTATTTCCTCCCATCTCCTCCCTCGGGCTTATCTACAGAGCGTTAGCACGCAGTGTAGATTTTGCTGAAGATTTGGGGGGGAGAGGGTGGAGAGGTTGACACTGCACATCACAGGGAAAGTGACTCTCTGCACTTCTTGAGAGCAGGGACTGTGTCTGTCTGTTCCCCATCACATCCCAGTACCTAACACAAAGCTTGACGTGCATAGGCTTCTTGAGATAAATATTTGTTGAAGGAATAATCCATTTCATAACCTAAATTCTCTTTAGCTACCAACTGGCTCCCTGCCTTTCTCTCCCTCCTTTCCCCATGTGGCTTTTCCAGTCCCCTCTAATGTCTTGGTCAATTTAGCTCTGGCTCCAGAACTCTGTACTCAGCAAAATAAAAGGCTTGCAGTTAATCAGACCTACCCACCTGAGAAAGGCTTATCAAAGTTATTCACCAGATACAAAGCAAGACTCTAGGACAGTGAAGCAAGGGAATTCTGCTGCTAAAAATGTGACATTATTTCATTATGTACGTACTCCCCAAGATTCTGATATGCCCCCTCTAGTGGGTTGAATGGTGGCCCCCAAAATATATGTCCATGCGCTAACTCCCAGAACCTATGAATGTGACTTATTTGAAAAAAGGGTCTTTGCAGATGTAATTAAGGATCTTGAGATGAGATCATCTTGGATTATCTGGGTAGTCCCTGAATCCAATGACAAATGTCCTATAGGAGGCACACAGGGGCTATTTAACAGGCAGGAGAGGAGAAGACACAAACACATAGAGGAGGAGGTGTCGTGAAGTCAGAGGCAGAGATTGGAGCGATGTGGCCACAGCCTAGGAACACCTGAAGCCACCAGAAGCTGGAAGAGGCAAGAAACCAAATCTCCCATAGAGGCTTTGGAGGAAGTGTGGTCCTGCTGTTGCCTTGATTTTGGACTTCTGGCCTCCAGAACTGTGAGAGAATAAATTTCAATTGTCTTATGCCATCCAGTTTGTGGTGATTTGTTACAGCAGCCACAGGAAACTAACACACCCCTAAAGTGCAGTAATAACCCCCCAACTGTCTTCTCTCAATTCCTTAAATGGCGTGTGTCCCTCTCTGCCTCTCACCCCTGGAACACTCTCAGCTCTGTCCCTGGCCTAGTAAGGGGAATTTGTAGTTATATTTCAGCCCCGCAGGTGAGCCAGTCAGACTGCCCAAGACAGAAAGAAAGGTTGAGCACCACTGTCCCACCAGCTAAGGCAACCTGGATGCATCTCTTCTTTGCTTCCTGCAAGAGCTTTAACTAGTTTAGAAGCTGACCACAGGCTTCTCTGTGTCCCAGTATCTGTCTACTTTGGTGGTAGACCACTATCATTGGCAAAACATCACAAAAATGGAATTTTGGATTTCTGCTATAAGCTCGAAGATCCTTTAGGCTGGGGGGGTACCTAAAAGATTATCTAAATCAGAGATTTTCAAGTGATTTTTAGACGTGGAACTCTGCTTTAATGAAATCTCAAATCTTAATATGTAAAAGACAAAAGTGAAGCTGATCTGAATTGGGAAGGAAGAGAGGGGTCACAGCTAGAGCTGTCTCAAGTCCACCCCCTTTTCAGTCCCTTTTGCCCCCATTTTTTTGTTTTTTTGGGAGAAAGATTAGCCCTGAGCTAACATCTGCCAATCCTCCTCTTTTTTTGCTGAGGAAGACTGGCCCTGGGCTAACATCCGTGCCCATCTTCCTCCACTTTATGTCGGACACCGCCACAGCATGGCTTGACAAGCGGTGCGTCAGTGCACAGCCGGGATCCGAACCTGCAAACCCTGGGCTGCCGCAGCGGAGCGCGTACACCCACCGCTACGCCACCGGGCCGGCCCCTTGCCCCCATTTTTTAACAAATCCCTTGAAATTTCCCTGACTTCTATGGTTAAAAATAATTTTTCTAAGTTGGCCTCATTTCTGGGCCATTGCTACAGAAAACAGCTCCTTTCCTAGATTCACTGGTTTTTTAGGGGACCAATAAATTACTCTCCCCTTTTCCTCTTCAGTTTGGAACCAACTGAGAGATAATTGCAGTTACTAGATAGAGATGAAAATGTTAGCTTCATGACCGAGAAAAGCTGGATTGGAAGATATGGCATAGGGGTGTAGTCATGTGGCTGTCTTAAAACGGAACCCCAGAATTGGAAAGACTCCCCTGGTCACTGGCACAGCGAGGCAAGGACACGACAGTCTATTGCCGCAGGCTTCCCATGGGGAAGAGCAGAGAAGGGGGCTCTCTGAGGCCTGACTGGCTTCACATGGGCTACGCTTAGTTCCTTTGTCTACTCACCAATCACTTAAGTTTTCCCTTTGGGAGAAAAATTAAAGAGTTTCTTGTTTACTTTTCCTTCCTGGGAAATTCCCTCTCCTCTATGGAACAGCAAGGAGTGAGGAATAAGTATTTCCCCCCAAGAATGTTCACTTCTATTCTCATTGACAAGACAGAGAAGGTTCTGGTTGGAGACCCAGGACCCAAATGGCTTCTTTCAGTAAGGCGGACTGTGTATTGATCAGATACTTAGGTTAGGTCAATAGCTGAAACAAACAGTCCCCAAATCCCCATTGCATGCACAACAGAGATATATTTCTTGTTCAAATCACAGCCCAATGTGGGTGGGTAGGCAGGTGGGATGGTGGGGGTGAGGAGGGGGCATGGAGAATGAGGAGGGGGCTCTGCTCCATGCAGTTATTCAGGGACTTATTCTCCTTTTATTTAGTGCGGGGATTTTCAACGTTCTTCTGTGCCATGATAGAACTATCAGTAGCTCCATGATCTCCCAGGATCTCAGAGTTTTCCATTGAATTCCTTGCAGGTGGTGAACAGATTGAGAAAAAGAGAGAGCAAGTGGAGGACTGCACAGGAGATTCTCGGGGCGAGGCTGAAAGTAGCCTACGTCATTCCTGCCCGCAGTCTGTCGGCCGGCACTCAGTCACGTGGCCCCGGATAACCACAGGGGAAGCTCAGAAACATAAATCTTCCTGAGAGCACAGGAGGAGCGTTGAGTGAAGTGTAGAGAACGCAAAGCATTGTCTCAGCACAGTATCACGTTCACATGAACACAACCCAGCCAACCAAAGCAATTGTACGGTAATGCAGATCCTTACTTTGAGAAATCCAAAGAACAGAGCCACTACAATCCTACTGCTTTTTAAAAACTACATTTTATTGTGTGCTGTACCTTCAGAAAATTGCACATATCCTAAGTGTGCAGCTTGGTGAGTTTTTACAAACTGAACACACCTGTATAACGAGCACTCCAATCAGAATACGACATCCCAGCCCCCCGGAAGCCCTCTTGAACCCCCTGCCAGTCACTAAGTCCCCCCTGGTGAACTAGTCTTCTGACTTGTAACCATGTAGATTAGTTTTTGCCTGGTTTTGCATGTTCCATGAATGGAATCGTACCGTATGTATTCTTTTCGTGTCTGGCTTCTTTTATTTGTGAGAGTCATTCATGTTGTTGTGTATAATTGTAGTACTTTCATTCTTGTTGTTGTAGAATTCATTCCGCTGTATGAATACACCAGCATTTATTTATCCATTCTGCTACTGATAGGCATTTGGGTGGTTTCTGGATATAATGAACAGTGCTGCTGTGAACACCCTAGTGCACATCTTTTGCTGAACATGTGGACACATATCTGTTGGGTAGGTACCCACTATACCTTGTTCCTAGAAGTGAGAATTGCTGGGTCAGAGCCTGTGCCTGTTCAGCTGTAGTAGAAACTACCAGTTCTCCAAAGTGAGCGAACCAATGTACACTCCCCTGGTGGTGTGGCTTATGAGGGTGCCAACACTTCGTTGTCTTTTTTCCCCCTAGGGCTTCTTAAAATCCTCATTCTGCTTTGCACTGTTTTGTCCCTCACACCTGAAGCTGTGCTGGAACCCCTGACTCCCCACCTCCAAGAAAACTGCTCCCCAAACCCGAAGTTTCAAATCTCAAATTTTCTCCCCCTTTTCCTTTTACTTCCTCAGGTCTAGTTTGGTCCCTCTCAGCCCATTCTCCAGATTCTGCATCCCCAAGTGTGGGAACAGGCCTGGCCAGAAGAGAGGGCTCCTCAGAAGGAAGTGGAGGTGATGGCCGGCAGGGAGGGGGCTGGGGGAGGAGCTGAATGTGTAAAGATGAAATTTTTTTTAGAGATAGTGTGGGGGGTGAGGGAGTGGGGGGGGCTGGAGGGGACAACTCATTAATAATTTTGTATCTGTCACACAGAGAAAGAGAATTAAAGAAAATGCTTAAAAATCATTAAATTGAAGTATCTGGAGGAGTACGAGCTCTTATTAATATTCACATCCACATGGCGTGTGATCGGAGGGGAGAGTCAGGCACTGAAGCGAGGAAGCGACTCCCCTAGACTCCCCCTCCCAGCCCCTGATGGAAAGGCGGTGGCAGGGTGAGGCCGGGTCGCAGAAGAGGGCCTGCTGAAGAGGGTGTTGAGCAAAGGCGACTGGAACCTAAGAGTGACCCTGTGCTGGGTCTGCAGCAGTCTCGCCAGAAAGATCCCTGGACACAGCTCTGACTCCCTGGTTAATGTGCCCCTCGGGAGGCCCTGAGGCATGAGACAAGTTGAGCGTTCCCAACTCTCTTGAGAAATGCATAATCATTAATCAACATTACCGGGCCCCACTCAGACTAAGTGGCCTCTTGTGATTGGGAATGGGCCCTTGAAAAATAAAAACGCAGTCTTTTAGCATTTTGAGTGTGTGCATTTGACAATGGCTTTCTTGATAGCAGTGGGGAGCTGGGAGGGGAGCCTGCTGTGCAGGGCCCGTGGAGTGTGTGTGTGTGTGTGTGTGTGTGTGTGTGTGTGTGTGTTAGGGGGTGCAGGCCTGGCTTCAGGGCCTGAGGAACAAAGACTATTGGAGGAGTTCTGGGTCTGGCCTTAGCGGCGGGAGAGAGACTCTGTCTGCCTTGGGTAAATTCTGTCTGTGGGGTAAATTCTGATGGGACACCTTCCTCTGGGCAGGAACTGGAGCCTGCAGGAGTGAGGAGGGCAGCCGGGGGCTGGATTCCCTGTGGGGCTTCTGAGTCACGCATTCATGACACACCCGAATGCCCGAGCTAGAAGGAAATAATCCGCTCCCACCTCAGAAGGCTACTGTGAGAATCAAATCAGGTGATGTGTGTAAATCATTTCTCTCTCCTCAGAAATGTTAGTTCCCCTTCCCTTCCCAACCATGAACTCATTTCATCCTCACAATAACCCTCTGAGGATATTACTGTCCCCATGCTGCAAATGAGGACACCGGGGCTCAGAGGAAGCCAACAACTCCCCTTACCTGTTAGAGGCAGAACCGAAATCCCTGCCTTCTGTCTCTACTCAGTGCGGACTGCGGAGTCCAGCAGACCTGGCCAAAGGGGACACTGCCCTTTACCAGCCCTATGACCTCAAGCCAGGTGGTAAGCCTCTGTGAGTCTCAGTTTCCTCAATTTATAAAGAGAAAGACGAGACCCACTTCATCAGATTATTGTGAGAACCCAGCGAGCTAATGTTGGGAAGCGTTTGGTGCAAAGGCTGTCCACAGCAAATATTAGTTTGCCTGCCTCCTTCCTCTTTCCTTCAGATCAATCATCAATTTGACCCTCGCAACAGCCCCATGAGGTCGGTGGTGTTGTTACAGACGAGGAAACTGAGGCTCAGAGATATGTAGGCCCAGTCACTCTGCCATGTCCTACTGTAGTGAAGCAGCGGGTAGGGTACCTTAGCACCCTCCTGTCACCAAGGTGGTGTTACAGGGGATGCTGTGGGCCCAGAGAGTCACCCTAAATTCCACCATTAGAAATGATTCTGCTTGCCTGAAAGCCAGTTTGGGAAAATGTTTTTCCAAGAAAAATCACCTTTTTTCCCTATAAAAATCTCAGTTGTCCCCAGTTCCACCTCCCTTCATATGACTGTCTACCACTGCAATGCACATACAGGACATGTGTAAAGATGCTGATAGCAGCATTATTTATAATAAGCCTAAACTAGAAACGACCCAATGTCCATCGACAATAGATGGGTCAGTCGTGGTTTACTCCTACAATGGAATACTATACAGCTAGGAACATGAATAAAGCACTGCAGTAGATAGCAACATCGGCGAATCTCAGAAACAACGTTGAGTGAAAGAAGCCAGACACAAAATAATACATACCATATGATTCCATTTATATAAAATTCAAGAATAGGCATGGTATTGGAAGTCATGTTAGTGATTACATTTAGGGAAGGGGCCACTGGTGTGTACCTGGGGGTACTGGAAATATCCTCCGTATTGATATGGGTGACAGCTCACTTTATAAAAATGTATTGAGCTGTATACTCATGATTTCTATACTTTTTGTAAGAACGTTATACTTTAGTTTTAGTGTTTATTTTAAAAGATTGGTGGGTAACGATAAGAGAATCATTGGGAAGCCTGGAGAATTAGGCTTGAATCTGAGCTCCTGGCAATGACATTCTGCTGCAGAATTGGTCTGATGAGGACACTGTCACCACCAAGCATTGGACGTAACAGTTGAACCACCGTGGCCCCTTCTGCACTAGGACTTGGTGTGACTGCAGGGGGAATGCTGCCCCAACCCCAACACCCCTTCTCCAACAAACCCAACCTTGTACTACTGCTGCCTCCCAGAACGGAGATGTTGTGTGGTGCTTCCCTCCGCCATCGCTCGCTTCTGTTCCAGTAGCTCCTGCTGGCATGCTTGACTTGTGGAGGGCATACTCATTCCCAGCTGCAAGGGAGACCAGCAAAGTGAGATCATGACTTCTATTTTGAGGTAGAAGGCAGGAACTCCTCAAGTGTAAGAAGACTGCCGAGAGGTGTGGGACAGCCAGAAAACACAGCAAATGTCCACTGTGCTGGTGGCCCTACCCAGGGCCTTTTGGGGGCATCACCTTCTTCTCTAGTGGTCCTAGCCATGTAGAGTTGTCCGTTGGTGTTCAGCTCGATACCTGCCCTTTTATCGTTTTCCTGTTCTACCAAGTCTGAGAAACTACATTTTCCAGACTCCCTTGCCAGCTGGGTCCCAGTTAAATTTTGCAAATGAAAGGCACCTGTGTGAGGTCAGAAGGCGGGAAGAAGGTAGAAGTTCTCTGTTCTTCCTCTGGCAGCAGCGTCAGGGGTGCCTGGCTCATGGGCTCTGGGTAACACCACTTTCCTCTAGTCTTCCCAACACTTGTCAAGACTTCTCTGTAACCACCCCCATCTGTTTCCCTGATGAACATGGACCTGTGCCCACTGGCGCCCTAAGAGCCCTGGGGCGGGAGTTTAGACGTGTGTGTGTGTGTGTGTGTGTGTGTGTGTGTGTGTGTGTGTGTGTGTGTGTGACAGCTGGGGCAGAATTGAGCCTTTCATATTACGCTAAGGAGGAGGATCAGGCAGCCCCCAAGGGTCCCTCATGGAGTGGTTAACATGTCACTGGAGGGGTCTGAGCAGTGACTGCTCGCCTGCATCTCAGGCTGGCAGGCTCCACCTGGCCGATGCCAGAGGCCCAGGACGTGTGATAGAGGAGCAAATGAGCTGGCAAGCAGCACGGAACTGGAGTCAGACAGACCTGGGGGCTGGTCATCTCTCTGCCACCTCCCAGTGTGCATCTCAGGCAACTCACCTTGCCTCTCCGGGCCTCAGGTTCCCCATTTGTAAAGTGGGGATTAATACCTGCACTCGAGGATGGTGCGAAAGCTATGCAGAAATGTGCATGTGAAAGCCCTTTGCAAACAGAAGGGAGTGGTTTTTCATGCAGAGGGAGCATCTCAGCCCCCAAAGAAGGGCCCTTCAGCTGAGGAGCAACCTTAGCTTTCTTTGCCCTCAGCGGTTCCCGTGAGAGGGCAAACATTCATGTATTCATTTGACCTGGCACATTCATGCAGGCATGGTGCTGTGCTGGGTGTTGGGGACACAAAGGTGAAAAAGCTTTGGCCTCTGCCCCGAAGCAGCCCTAATAGGAGACAGGGACAGGCAATCTGGCAATTACAGTCCAGTGTGAGAGGTGCATTGAAGGCTGAGTAGAGGATGCAATGGAAGCTAAGCAGAGGCAGCTCTCCTGGACCTGGGGGTGGAATCGCAGGAAACTTCTAGAAGCAGGGATTTCTAGGCTGAGACCTGAAAGAGGAGCAAGGGTTAACCAGATAAAGGATCAGGGATAGGGAGAGGATCTCAGGTAGAGGGGATAGCATGTGCAAAGGTCTGGGGGCAAGAGAAATGGAGTGTTGGGGAGCAGAAGGCGAGGGTAGGCAAAGGGTGAGGAGTGGGGAGTGATGGGGCTGCAGGGTAAGTGCAGCCGATCAGTCGTGTCCTGCTAAGGGGTTGGGATTACCCTGAGCAGTGTGGAGGGCACATTCTCTGCCCCAGGAGAGACACAGCTGGCCCCGGGCCCAGCTCCAGGCTGATTTATAAGCTCCAAGTGTCAAGAGAGGCTGTATCACCTGTTCTGAAATTGGAGGCTCGTAAGGCTCCGGGCCGCACACTCTGTGCCTTTGTCCGATGTTAACTTGAGCCGAGAGGGGAGGCTGCCTCTGGGACCCTGTGGACTCTGGCTACAGCCCTGTGCTCCACAGTGAGCAGGAGAAAAGTCTCAGGAGTGGAAGCCAATCCTGCCACCCTCTTCTCACCTCCGATCCCCGCCCCTTGTTGGAATCTGATGCCCTCTCTCTTCTCTGTCAAGACAAGCAGGAATGACCACTGTGATTTTCCACCTGCCCTCCAGACAGGTGGTTTTCATAAGGAGACCAGAATAGGCCCACACTGATGTTTCCATGGGACAACTGAAGGTTGTTTTCCCATTGGAGTGTAAAAACCCCATCAGCTGTGCAAGGAGGGGCAGATCGAAGTTAAGTAGAAGAGAAAGAGAGAAGAGAGAAAAAGCTATGCTTGTATCAGCTCGTTTCTACCAAACCCTGTCTCCTCCCACCTATTTCTTCTTGTGGTTTATTCTTATTTGTCTCAGAACTCAGCTTAAGTGGCACCTCCTCCAGGACGGTGACCATGACCCTGTTTCGAATTGATGCCCCTCCTCTGTTTTCCCAGTTCTCTGTGTATATGTCCAGTTGTAGTTGTTGTTGACTTGTCTGCTTCCCCCATTAGACTGAGCTCCTCCAGATCAACAAAAGTGAATTGAATACCTCTTATGCGCCAGACAATGCTAGGTCCTGAAGTGGCCTACAATCTACCAAGGGCACAGACTAGTGGGATCCATTCAGGGCAGGGGCCAGCATTTATTTAGTTTTGTTTCCCCAGCAATTATGGTGCTTAACACAAAGTACAGTGCTTGACCCCATAAGTGAATATTGAATGAATGGTTTTGGCCTTGTGGATGTATTTATCAATTTTCTAAGAAAAGAAACACAAGAACACTTTGGAAAGTCACTCATCAGTGAAGGCTTCGCCGACAGCATTTCTTCTAGATGCCCTTCCCCAGTAATCTCCCTGCTTCCCTTCAGAACAGTGGGCTCAGGTCCCAGGGCACATGCCTGCATACTGCCCATAGGTGCAGGTAGAATGTGGCATGGAACTGCATCCTGGAAAGGAGGAAGGTGAGCAAATGGCTTGCAGTAGGTGGACTACCACTAGTCTAGGGAATTGGGAAGGCTGAGACCAGAGGATTGGGGTCTGGGATTGCAAAGCTTAATGAGAGAAACATTATATTCCCACCTTATGGACAGTGGCCAGATGACAGCTACCCATATTATCCATCATCACAACGAGCATCACTTGCTGTGACAAAGCACTATCATGTATATTAATACATTATCTCTGATAATAACCACCAGGTTTGTAGGGCAGATGTTGCTGTCACTTTAGAACTGAATGGAAAGTGGCCCACATTGCTTGGGGATTTGTTCAAATCATATAAATGGCTTTATACTACTAAATGGCAAAATTGGGAGTAGAACCAAGGCCTGTTGGCCCCCCATTTTTTTTTCCTCCACTACACTATGCAATTATTATAACCTCTTATTAGTATGGCATTGTCTTAGGAGGTAAGCAGGGTAGGTATTATTGTCCTAAAGCCACAAGGAAGATAAATATCTTTTAAATCACTTATCTACCCATCCATCCATCTATCCATCCAAACATCCATCCATCATGTACCCATTCATCAGTTCATCCATCCACCCAATATCCAACAATCCATTCACCCAAACATCCATCCATCATGTACCCATCAATTCACCTATTCATTCATCCATCCACACAACATCCAACCATCCACCCACCCAAATATCCATCCATCCACTGACCCACCCAAGCATCTATCTATATACTCATCTACCTACCCATATATTCATTCACCCATCCATCTATATTTTCATAATCCAGTCATTCATCAGTCTGTACATTTGACATTCAATTAATCAATAAACATGTATTGAGCACCTACTATGTACCCGGCAGTGCACTAGGGTACTGGAGCTACAAAGATGCCTGGGATATGACTCTTGCCCTTGAGGAGCTCCATGACAGTGGAGACAGGGTGGCAAATGCTGTAACAGTGGTCTATGTAATGGGCCATGGGAAATCAGAGGAAGGAGCAATCATCTCCCTGCCATGGCAAGATCAATAGCAAGATATAAGTGCTTACTGTGTGTAAGTGCACATGTGTTGGGAGAGGGGGAATAAAGAAATAGGCAGACAAAGGCTTCAAGGACAAAAATCTTGTCTAATTTATCTTAGTATCCCTGGCATATAGTACAGTGCTGAATGTACAGTAGGTGCTCAATAAATGTCAAGAAACCTTGGTATAATCTGCAGTGAGAGAAAAACGAAATGAGTGGATCAGGAATGACATCAACAACCACCCACTACCACCTTAAAGGACACTCCACTTCATTTCTCCTCCACCAAGCTTCAGTTTGAATTTGGACCGTTAATTTGAACTGGAATTTGGAGGAAGATTTGTCCTTCATTATTCCTTGAGGTCTGAAGACTGTTCGTACCTCCTACTTGCTCGAGCCTATGAAAGAGTCGGCTACTCTGGTTTCTCATAGCTTGTGTTGGGCGAAGTTTACAAGAGACAATCAACATTTTGTAGTTCAGCAACTTGAAGAATAATTGCATTGATGGCTCTACCAAAGGCAACTTTGATGCATGGCTCAAATAATAATGTGTATAGTTTAAAAGAAAAAGCTGGTTCTGGAGTCATAATATTTCAGTTCTGGTGCTGGGTGTGCAACTAACTAGAAGACGGCCTTCAACAAATTAGTTACGCATGCTGGGCCGCTCTTTCCTCATCTCTAAAACAAGGTGGGGCTGGGTTGAATGAATTCCAACACCTTGCATTTTGGTATCTCTGAGTTGATGGCTTGTTTGCCTGAAGTCCTGGCCAGAATCCACTTGGATGCATTTGAGTTTTTGCCTTCCTCAGGCTGGACCTCCTCTGGTGACCCTGTTCCATCCTAATCTTGCAGGACCACTGTTTTCTGCTGTGTGTGCTGCTAAAGGCAGTCAGCATCCCTGATGCCGAAATAGAAATGTGCATCTGAGTGGGTCTCTGTCACCCAGAGTCCCTTGTTACTGGCTTCTGGTTGGGTTTGGCCATGGGAGGCAAAGGCAGGAGATTGGAAGGCAGTAGGAGAAAGAGAGCCTGGCATTTCTTCTTTTTCTCTCTCTTTGGTTGTGTTACCAGCAGTAGCTACAACTACGACTCCAGCTAAGTGGCGCCTTCTCCACGACCCAGCAATCACTGGGTGCTGGTAACACTCTTCCTTCTGCTTGTTCCTTCAGCCCTAGAAGTGGTAATGGCTTCCCACTGTGCCCGGTCTCTGGGTGCCTTGACACTCCTTGCTTGTTCCGCTAGCTCTGCCCACACTATCCTGGAAGCTCCCACAATGAAGTCTCTTCTGCTGTGAATAATGTTTCCTCTTAGGTTCTCACTGTCCAGCGCTGCGCCAGCGCTTCACGTTTGTGAGTCTAGTCACTCCTCCCAGAACTCCATGATGCAGCCATCATCTTCCCATTTTACACCTAAGGAAACCAAGGCTCAGAGAAGGTCGACGACTTGCCCAAAACAACAGGATTTGGATCGCGTGGCTTCAAAGGCTATGTTCTTCCTTCCCAGTTGTGCTAATCATGTGTGAGATTTTTCTCCAGCCCTGTGTCTAGGCAGAGTGGCTTCTAAACTCTTCCATTCTCCATGTTTTTCCTTTCTGGCATCTTGGGACAGGACATTAGTGTATCTAGGCTCTAACTTTTATGTATAGAAAATGTCAACATGCCTGCGTGGAGTCTTAAATCATCCGTGTGGGCAATAATTGGGGTGAATTGTTAGTTTAAACCCAGGTTTCATGCTCGGCCCACAGTCAGCTCAGGCAGGCAGGGAGGCAGCCTCTTAAGGAGCTTTACTCCTGCTGCAGGGATAAGGCATGGATGAGGAAAATCAACGGGCAGTCTAACGCCACTCTCTCTGACTCAGGCCTTGAATCCTTCAGGTTTGGCTTTGACCTTGGAAACCAAAAGCCCCCCCCCCCATTTATCCTAAAGAAATAATCAGAGAAATGGGAGAAGGAGGATGAACAAAGATTGTAGTGGCAAAAAATTTGGAAACAACCTGCATGTCCATCAGCAAGGGATGGGTTAAATAAATCATGGTCTGACACTGGAAATGCTCATTTAAAAATCCACTAAAACTGATCTGCATTTGTTGACATGGAAACAATGTCCAGAGGAGGTTGTGCAATGAAAGAAGCAGGTTGTAAAACAGTGTACATAGTGGGATGCCATTCTTATAAAAAATAATCTTGATCTGTTTTGCTATCTATCTCTATATCCAACCTGGCAATCCTACAATCTCCAGACTTTAGGCCCATTGACTCCTCACTGATCCGAAACACGTCTGCAAGGCCCATTTCCCCATCCCTACTGGGGAACTCCTATTCCTCCTTCAAGATTGTTCCAAATGCAACCTCTGGTCCCTTCTTCCTGTGCTTTGTCCTGGAGTGCTTTGCTCATGGCTGTGATGGTTTCCATTGGGTTGGGATGAAGTCACTCACCTAGCTTCCTGTTATCCTCACTAGTGAGGCCACGGTTGGATTCAATTTGGGAGCTCCACAGCCCGGCTGCTAGTACATACTCTGTATGTGTTTGTTGACTAAATGATTGAGTGACTGAACCAAGATAGGATGCCGGAGGAAAGGGTAAACGATTTAGTTTCTTTCACATTTGTGCTTTGGCCTGGGTCCTGCTGATGCTGCACATGATGTTAGAGGCAGAAGAAATTGGCACCAAGAGTTAAAAATGCTAAAATGTAGAACACGCCTTTCTAAACCCCCATGGAAATGTTTGTATTTCAAAAACATGTTTTTGAGTTCATACTGATACTAGCAAATAAAAAGATAAATGCTAGGGGGAGAAGGGAACGCTCTTCTTTTCAGTAGAATGGCAACTAATAAACATAAAAGTAGAGATAGAGCTAGAAAAATCACCATTTTGCAGCCATCAAAGTATGCATTGATTCAAGCAAGAATCATCAGTGGATGCCAAAACCATTGGGTGAAATGTTGGAGAACAGGGTATTTACACAGTCTCAAAGGATCTGCCACAGATTTCTGGTTATTTCCAGAGGGAAAAAGGTAGCTTTTTACAGTGAAGAAACCTGGCAGACACCACCTTCACCAAATGATCAACATCAACACCACCAATGGTAAGACAAACTGATGTCTGGTACCTCCTGATGTGTCGCACTGAGAAGGCCACGACATCTTATGCAGTATTCCTGCAGAATCCTGTAGTACTTGATAACCAAATCATGAGGACACAGTCAGACAAATGCAACTACACAGTGAGCCTTACTCTTTCAAGAGGTCAATGTTGTGAAAGACAAAGAGAGGCTGAGAAACTTCCAGATTGAAAGAGAGCATAGAAGCATGGCAAGTAACTGCAAAAGGTGATTCTGGTTTGGATTCTGGAAACAAAAAGTTGGCATAAAGGGCGGTATTCGATAATTGGCAAAATTGGAATATGGGCTACTTATAAGATTGTAGTAGTGTAGCAATGATAATTTCCTGAATTTGATCACTGCACTGTGGTTATGTTTGAAATTGCTTTATTGGAATTTTGTGTTATGAAAAATTTCAAATGTACAGAAAAGTAGAGAGACTAGTATAATAAACATCTGTATACTCATTACCTAGATTTAACGATTGTTAATTTGCTATGCTTTTTTAAAAAATATTTTAAATATTTAAAAATAAACTATATATATCTCATCACATTTCACCTCTTCATTATGCATCTTTAAAAAACAAAGACATTTTCTGACATAACCCCAATACCATTAACATACCTAACAATTGATAATAATTTCCTAATATCATCTAATATCCATCCATATTCAAATTTCTCCATTTGCCTCCAAATGTCTCTTAGAGTTTGTTCAAACCAGGATCCGATCAAGACCATGTATTACACTTGGTTGGTATATAAGAAAACCCTTAAATTTACGTCCTAGATCCTTACTTTATCTCCTTCCACTCAATTCCTGCCTTCCTTCCTTTCCGCCTTCCTTCATTCCTTCCATCTTTCCTCCCACAATATTGATCAAGAGTCTTATGATGTGTTAGGCACTGGGGATATGAAGATGAATAAGATCCTTGCCTCAGTGATCTTGCAGCCTAACGAAGGAGGAACAGTCCCATGAATAGATAATTATAAGACAGCATGTGAGAGCCCCGCCAGAGACAGATGCTGGGTATTCCACAACTCTTTGCAGCTTCCATCAAATGATGAGAAGAAAAAGAAAAATTGGTTTAGGGAGGCAGTTGGAATAAACAATTAAATGAGCAAAATTTTACAGGTCATGATGTGGATTTCAAATTCCCCTAGTCTCCTGGTCCTTCATTCTTATGAGTAAAGAGAAGTTGATCATTAAAATCGCTTGATATCCAAGTTGTTTAAACTCTGTTTTGATTTCTCTTTACAGCTCCTTGAAAGACTCTAGCCAACCCACGCCTCCCGTTCCCAGTCAGCCTTCCGTGACCACAAACATGAAAGGCAGACTCCTAGCGAGGAGGACTGTCCACTCCCGTGGCCTGGGAGTGGGTGGAAGAATCCTCAGGGGTTATAACCCTCGGGGCATATATCCCACTTATTAGCCCATTTTGACTGTGTGTGTGCCCGCGTGCTGTTTCCAGGGTTGTAATGGGTCCTGAGCCACAGCAATCACTTGGCAAGGGGCTGGAGCATTGTGGCTGAAAGCATGGGCGTTGGTCTCAGAGAAACTGGGTTCAGATCCTGGCTCTGATACCTACTAGTTTCTGTGGCTTTGGGCGGATTCTTGAATCCAATCTTGAAGACATCTTTTTGAAGTCTAAACTTTACTTCTCTGATGTGGAAAGTTATGCAATTTCTCGATGCAGAGGATTAACATTTTCATGTGCCATGGAAGTTCTTCCTTCTTGGAGCCCTACCCATTCTTACATAATATGCTGATGATCTGCCACACAAGGGAGTCAGAAGCACCATGTAAAACTTCTTCTGGAACACACACGGATTTAAAAATCCCTTAAGGAGAAATTCATCCTGCTTTGGCCGACACGGTCCTCAGCCTGGTTCCCATGCTGGCGCCTGGAAGGTTTATTCACCTCTGCAGGGCGGAGACGGTGCCTAGGAGACTGTGTCCAGGCACAGAGCGAGGGCAGCTGTCTTTCCAGAGCAGCTGGTTAGATGACCCCACACAAAGGTTCTCTATTTCTCTAACAAATGCCATTGTGACTGTAGCTTGGCTGAGGAGAGATGCAGAGTGACATGTTCTGGGTTTGCCTGAACAGCCCACTTTTTAGTTTTCCATGCTCCCTTTTGCTGCTCTTTAATTAAACACTGTTTATGGGCACATATGCTTCTTCAGAGTTACCCTGGGGAGCTTGCTGACAAGCTTGGCTCAAAAGCTTTAGAGCTATTAAAGCTTTCCTTAGCTCACTGCTGTCCTGAAAAATCCCCCCAAAGCCTTTGGTTGAGGATAAGGGTTGGGAGCTGGAGCCTGGGGACTTCTAAGAGGGGTGTTGGCCCAGCCTTCTATAATCACAGAATCTCAGAGTTGGAATGAACAGTTGATGGTCATCTGGTCTAATTTTTCAAATTAGGAAACACACTTAAAGAGGGGAAGTGACTTGCCCAAGGTCATACAATCCATTGGTGGTAAAGCAGGGGCCAGAAGTCAGGGCCCCTGAATCCTGGGGTGGCCTTGCCATGGATAGTCCATGTGACTGTGGAAAGTCACTTCTCCTCTGCTGCTTAACTGTGTTTCAGTCTATTCCAGGGCTCACAAGAATTCCTACCAGACAGAGAACAGCATCAACAGATGTGAAGACGAGTATGGTCCATGGGAAGGAGTAATGAGACTCATCCTATCAGTAGCAGGATATATTTTCAGTTGGTTTTCCAATTTCATTTCACATGTACTAAAACAACTTGGTCATGTAACCCTATTGAAGCTGTGATCCACAAGGTCCAGTCCTAGAGTCAGTAGCATAGTCCAAATAAGCTGAAACATGATGAAAAGGGAATTTAATTTTTTTCTGATCTTTCTGAAAGGACATTCAGCAGGCTCCAGGCAGACCCACGGCAGCATGTCTGACATGCTTTTTGGACTCTTGCCCAGTCTTCTCATATCCCACTCTGTTGGAGCTGTTCACTAACCAGAACTTCAAAAAATTCTTTCCTTTTCCGCCAGCCCCAGTGACTTCTATCTCCTGACCTTCTCTTTTCTCTCTCCCTTCTTTATTACGTAGACTGATTAGACCTCTTTCCTAAGTCCTTCTGCTTCTCCCTAGACCCCTCTGCTGCTGTCCTTCTTTGCTGACTCCAGACTCTGCACCAAAAATGTCTAGGAATTGCTGTCTTGGGGAGATGTGGGAGAAAGGAGAATTAGGCTATCAAGTAGAGGTTCTCTTGGGCAGGTTGGATGAAGGGAAGGAGTTTGTGAACATTAATCGACTTTATCCCATCGTTGGTATTTTCCCACAGATGGCATTTTTTTTCAAATATCTTCCTGCCATCCCTAGCCTAATTAATCTTCTGCTATTGCTAGTGCAGATTTATTCATACAACACACTATCGAATGCATGCCTGCCTTGTCTCAAGCCTGTGTTAGCATGTAAAGATAACAAAGACCTGGACCCTGTCTGCAAGAAGACCACAGGCTTATATGGCAGACAAACACAGAGACAATTATAATACTGTGTGTCCAGAATCACGATAAAAACATGCACAAGGGGTTTTGGGAGCACACAGGGAGAAGCACCTGACTTGGCTGGAAGGGGTCAGGAGAGGATTCTCAGAGGATGTGATATTCATTTGGGGCTTGCATGGGTCAGAGGAGTTTGCCAGGCAAAGAAGGAAGAAAAGGGAAGTTCAGGTAACAAGAACAGCAGGTGCAAAGGCACCAGGTGAGAGAGAACCTGGAGAGGGATGGGATGGGGGATATAGTAGATTTGAAGCTGGGAGATACAGGCAGAGGCTGGAGCCAAGAGGAGCTTGTGTGTGGCGCTCAGGAGCTTGGCTTTCTTCTATAGGCAGCAGGAGCCACTGACAGGCAGGCAAGAGGTGTGATCGGACTATGTTGTAGAAAAGATCTCTTTAGCTGCAGTCTAGAGAACAGACTGGGTGGGTGGGGT
This sequence comes from Ceratotherium simum simum, assembly GCF_057802395.1. NCBI lineage: Eukaryota > Metazoa > Chordata > Mammalia > Perissodactyla > Rhinocerotidae > Ceratotherium > Ceratotherium simum. Next base: position 18,692,552 of record NC_141922.1, read on the forward strand.
GAGACCTGGGCAGGGAGACCAGTTAGGAGGCTGTGCAGGGAAAGAGGTGAGGATCTGAATGATGACAGTAGCTACGGGGGTGGTGGAGGGGTCATTTGGAGAGATATTGGGGAGCTAGAAGTGAGAGGACTTGGTGTTTGGTTAAAATCGAAGGATGAATGACAGGTATGAAAAATGCCCCCCAGATTTCTGGCTTGGGCTATTAAAAGCTGCTACTGCCATTCACGAGACAGGAAATGTAGGGGCAGGTTCTGGGGGAAAAGATAACACGTTGATTTTGGCATATATGTGTTCCTTAAATCAAGTTTCCCTGTAACTCAAAAAGATTTAACTTTTTCTATTTGGTTTCTAGTTTCAACGATCACACTATATATATATTATTGAGATTTAATTTACATATCATACAATTCACCCATTTGAAGTGTACAATTCAATGGCTTTTAGTATATTCACAGAGTTGTATAACCATCATCACAATCAATCTTAGAACATTTTCATTACCCCACAAAGGAAACTCATACCTCTTAGTCTTCACCTCCAATCCCCTCTCTACACCGCCACCCTCCACCCCCCACTTCCCTAGGCAACCACTTTCTGTCTCTATAGGTTTTCCTATTCTGGACATTTCCTATAAATGGAATCATAGCCAACATATTTTAAAATATAATCTAACCTGCCTTTGCATCGTCTATGGTATCAGCTCCACAGACATGTGCTGTGCATGGGGTACTAGTATGGGTGTTAGTCACAACTCTTTCATTTCCAAATGACAGTAACGCAACTTGAACTAACTTAGGCAAAAGGGGGATTTATTGGCTCACATAACTGGGAAAGATGGGGTGAACCTAACTTTACGGTTGACTGGCTCTAAACACTGAAATGATGTCGTCAGCCTTCTCGCTTTCTCTTTGCTTCTGCCTCTTTTTGTCTCTCTTTCTTTCTTTCTCCCCCCTCCCTCTCTGCTTCAATTTCTATAAACCCCAAGAAGGACTCTGATTGGCCGAGCTTGGGTCATGTGTGTACCCTTTGGACCACTCCCTGAGGTCAGAGATGAGTGCTTTGATTGGCTGGGCCTGAGTCACATGACTACCCACAGACAGAGGGTCATGTTCTGTGCTGGTGCCACACCAACATCCTATAATTGGAACAAGGGAAGAGCAGGTCTGGAGAAGACTTCCTCAATGGGAAGGGACATAAGTGTTGCTAAAAGAGAGGGGAAGGGATGCTGGGTGGATGAAAACAACTGATGTTCAGCACATTTCCTGATCTAGAGGAGCATCACAGAAAGAGAAAATTAAACAGCTAAACCCGCATGTGGTTAGAACTAGATAAATCCTGTTGATGGTAAATGCTCCAGGAGTTCAGGGCAGTGGGGTTCCCTGAGAACCAGTTGGGATATGTATGTCTTTCTTAAATCCTGTTTCTGTGGTCCAAGATTTACCTTTACTTGGTCTTGTGTACTTCAACTGGGCCTGGAAGAACCAGTAGGATTTAGGCAAGAAATGAGAAGGGAGTGGGCATTCTAAGAGGGAAAGCTGCATGGATCCAGGGAGTGTTCATTGATCAGCGAGCAGACCAGTGTGACCAGGGGAAGAGATTATGGAAGCAGTTGGGGGATAAATTTGGAGAGATGAACCCGATCCCAAGGTTTATGACCCAGATGCAGCTATGGGAAGCAAGTCCAAGGTAAAAGACTACAAATCTATTTTGTTTCACTTTCTATCTATTTTATATAACCTTTTACTTGTTTTGGGGAAATCCCAAACCACTTTTTGATTTCCGATCATACAAGCAAATAGTATTATTCTTTGGCTATTGTTCAGGTTCTTTACAAGTAGATGATATAGTAGCAGTTTTTTCCATGACTGGGTTTGAATCAGAGTGACTTGGTTGTTTTTCAAAATTGGTTGTTCAATTTTGGTGGTTTCTTCTATTGTTACACATTATAGACTGCTAGCTGGATTCCAGTTACTTAATACCCTGACGTTGTATACACTCTTTCATTTCTGCTTTTTGTGCTTTCCTCTGATTTATCCCTTGGCAAACTCCTACTCATCTTTCAAAATATAGATCAAGTCTCCTTGAGGAGGGAACAGACTGTGCCTAACTTATCTCTCACCTGGCAATGAGCATAGGGATAAACAATATATGTATGAGTGAAAGGGTTCCTAGCTGTCTAGCCTGAGGATGGCACTGGGTTTTGTGCCAATCAGGAGTGCGTTTGATTGTAAGCATCAGACAACTCCAATGAGTGGTGGGTTAAGCAAATAGAGGTTTACTTTTCTGACATATCAGGGAGTTTGAAAACCAGCAGCGATGGCACTGCTTCAGGGACTCAATGAAGCCATCAGATACTTAGTCTTAAGATCACCAATGTATACAAGGTAATAAGAAGGGAGGAAGGAGAGTGGGCCCAGCTATGCAGTGGTCTTCTGCGTATGTCTCATTAGCCACTCCTAGTTGCAGGGGAAATTGAGTTTCTCACCTGGGGCTGGGGTATGTTACTGCCTGAGCAATATTTTGGCTGTTAGCAAGGAAGAATGAGGGGATGGATATTAGCTAGGCAACCAGTGGCACTCACCACATATTTCATTATAAGTTCCAAGGTTAACAGATTTGAGGTGAGGCTCTGTGTTAAGTATTGTGAAGGATTGTCTAAGCCCAGCAGGCAAAAGCACTTTGATTGATTATTAATGTCTGCCATGGGTATAGAGTGGGGCATATGGCACGCCTGGTGTGTATTTGCCATCTTTGGTCCAGCCCATAGATTGATCCGTGTGCTGGACCATCTGTTTCCCCCCCTCCACCCTTCCCCACCTGCTCTGTGTGCTGGGAGGCAGACTCTGACAGACTGGATCAACAGATCCCCTTGCCCTCTGACTTGCGTTTGGCCACTGGGAGGCAGTGGCAGGAGGGCAGAGGATGGGAGGAGAACGATGTCGGGATATTTTCCCCCGACTCCCTCTCTGCTGGGTCACCGTGGTTTATTGAGGGCCACATCTCCTTTCAGGCAGCCCACTCTGTACATCTCTCCTCTACAGGTTCCAGTAACTGCCCCATCCCTTTCCCCTTCGGGCCAGGCTCCTTACATCCTCTCTTGCTGGTTTCCCCAAATCCTGCCCACACCTTTGTAAACAGCCCTTTTAATACATTGCCCCCAAATTACTGAAGTTAAGTGTTCCATCTCTTTCCTGCAAGGATGCAGACTGAGGCAGTCTGTAATGCCTGGGAGGCTTGTTCTGGGTGAGGTGTTAGAGTCACTAATGGACACCTTTGTCTCCTCCTTCCTCAAAGTCAAGGGCAATGTGACTCCTACACTCTACAAGATACCCAGCTTGCAGCATGTCATGGGGTGTGCTCAGATGTCATTTTTATTCATTTTTATTGATCAACCCCCCAGGGGAAATGATGGTGTCTCCACTGTGGTTTATAAGTACATCCAGCTGTGAGGCGCTCCAGACGGGAGCTTTCAGGAATCAGTAGGAGGGAACGACATCTCTGGTGGTTCTCTCCAGATGGTATTGTGGCAGGTAGTGAGAGCTGTCATTTCCGAGAGCTGTTGGTTGGAAGTGGCTGCGCACCAGGTGGCCTGGCAGGACAAGCGCACCCACACCTGGGGTACCGCACGCTCTCCACCCTGTTCCTGCCTCTGCCTCCCTGCTCCCCAAGGCCTTAGAGTGTACACCCTGAAAACAAGCTCTGTGGTGTATTATTAGATCCTCCCGCCCCTACAGTGTGCTGGAGGAGGTGGAGGAGGAGCTGTCTACTGCCTTCCCAGCAGGGCTTCTTAAACTTGAATGAACATATGAATCACCTGTGGATAGTGGCAAATCGTAGATTCTGATTCAACAGGTCTGGGGTGAGGGCGGAGATTCTGCATTTCTAACAAGCATCCTGGTGATGCCCCTGCTGCTGATCAGGGCACACACTTGAGTGGCAAGGACTTAGAGACGAGCCCTCTAGGACGGTAGCCGCTGCACACATGTGGCTGTTTACGTTTACTGCCCTTTCTTTGGTTTTCATCTCATAATCTCATCAACTCATCATAACTCTTCGAGATTCTGGTGACAGAAACCCAACTCAAAAGGTTTTTAGCTTAAGTCAAAAAGAGAAATATATTGGTTTTCGTGAAACTGGAAAGATAGGGAGCTGGCCTTAGGAATGGCCGGGTCCAGGGACTCAAATGATGTCACCCTTGTCATTGTCACCACCACCACCGTCATCATCTTTCTCCTTCAATTGCTCCTCTGCCTCTTTTCTTGATTTCTGGCCTCATTCTCCCCACCTACAGACTACAGACTGGCTTCCTCTCGCCGGCAGGGGCTTTGGCTGCTGGCAGCTCCACGCTAACATTGTCACACTTGCGATCTAAATGGAACAAGGGAGCCCTTTCTCCCAGCATCTGAGTGCTCCTGCACCTGGTCCTGTGAACAGGGAGCTGGTGCACCATGGCTTGCCTTGTGGGAGGGAATTGGGCAGCCCCCCGGAATCAGATGACTGGAGGAGGAGACGAGTGAACCCTAAAGGAAGAGATGGTACCCGCAGATGTTCACTCCACTGCTCTCCTCCACCTCAGTGAGAATGCTGTCCATCTAGTCCCCTTAAGAACCTCTCTCCCAGTTTCTGCCACCCTTTAATCATTCCCAGCGGAGAAAAGATAGCTTGACATATTTTGCTGGCTAGTTAAAAAAGCACAACCATCCTCCCTGTGTATTTTCATTGCAACCAATTATCAAGGCTTTTTCTTTGGTGCAGAAATTAAAATAAAAAGACACCGTTCCGGCTAGGTTTTCCCTTTGGTGTCTTCAGGCATTTGACAGCATCTCACACTGCTTTGCTTGAAGAATTTATTTAAATTGCTCGAGAGAAGCAAGCGGAATTGCAAGGATGGTAAATAACAGGAGGGGAAGACAGCTGCCGCCAAGGCAGAAGCTGGAGGCCAGGTTTGGTCTGATGTTATTAATGGGCTGGAAGGACAGGACAGCACAGGGAGATGAAGTCTGTGGAAGGTCCAGTGCTTGGAGCACAGACAGGAAAGGCAGTGCAGGCAGGGACCAGGAAACGAGTAGGCTAAAGCCCTTTTTAACTTTTTTTTTTTTTTTTGAGGAAGATCGACCCTAAGCTAACATCTGCCAATCCTCCTCTTTTTTTGTTGAGGAAGACTGGCCCTGGACTAACATCCATGCCCATTTTCCTCCGCTTTATATGGGACGCTGCCACACCATGGCCTGAAAAGCGGTGCGTCGGTGCGTGCCCGGGATCCGAACCAGCGAACCCCGGGCCGCCGCAGCGGAGCGTGCGCACTTAACCGCTTGTGCCACCAGGCCAGCCCCCTTTTTAACTTTTTTTTTAATAAGAAAAGTACAGGTTGGATATTTGGGATTCTTTTGGTGGGGGCGTAGGGGAGAGTTTGGGGGTTTTGGGATGGAAGGAGAGAATTGGTTACATATGGTGAAGTCTCCAAAGTCAGATGCATAGGTGTCTGGAATATTGTCTCCTAGACCTGGACCCAGCTTCCTCCTGTCTGCCCTCTTCACACAAACCTCCCCTCCGTGCGTGGAAAGGCACAGCCATCACACTGCCTCGCCTAATGCCACTCTCCAGTCAGAGTGGCCCGAGGGGAAGGAATGTTTGTGGAGCACCTACTGTGTGCTGGGCACTTTGCATTCATGAACTCAGTTAATCCTCACACCAGACCTACGGCGAAGGTCTGCATCTCCAAGTTTCAGAGGAGGAACTAGGGCCCTGAAGAACATGAAGTCAATCCCACAAGATCACCTAGATTGTCAGCAGTAGAGCTGGGATTTAAACTCAGGTTTGTCTAACTGTAGGGCTGGCACTTTTCACCCATCCATCCATCCTTCCATCCATCCATTTTTCCCTCCATCCCTCCATTTATCCATCCATTTCACAAATATTTATGGAGCATCTCCTATGTGCCCAACACTGTGCTAGGCATAGAGGACGTAAGAGAGGGGACAAGATAGACATAGTCCTTGCCCTAATGGAGTTTGCAATGCAGTGGGATTAAAGAGAGTAAACAAACGCATACATGATGACACGTTGTGAAAAGCAAGAGATGGAGGAAAATACAGTAGGGTTAGAGGAAAGCATGCCAGGGCTAGGGTGAGGCAAATGAGGCACTTAGGATGCAAAATTTAAGGAGGCGCTCACTCTCAGGGTCCTGCAAGGGCAGGGTTGGCACTTGCATGACCTCAGCTCCTTAAATTTTGCACTCTTAGGTGCCTTGCTCACTTCACCCTCGGCCTGGTCCTGCAGATGCAGAGTTGTGGAGGACAGGTGACATTTGACCAGAGACACCAGGAGCTCTTGCAGTGGTTTAGGGGGAGTGTGGTATCTGGAGCATGAGTCGGTAAGGGGGCCGGAGCAGATTCCACTAAGCAGAAGGTATCCTTGCCTCCTGGCTATGCCACAGACTGGAGGAATGCAGGGGACCAAGGGATGGAGAATGAGGGAGGGGTGAAGGAGGTCGGGGGAAGAGTTTAGTGGGCAGGTGTCTGTAAGGCAACGAGAGCCCACAGCCAATGGCTGCTGCAGGACTGTAGGGTTTCTCAGGCAAGGGCTGGAGCTCTCCCACAACACACTGTGTTTAACCTCAATATTGAGAGCATCTTCCAGAAAAGGCCAGCCTCTTTTGAATCCCTAAGTTTTCAGTGTTTCCTGTATTTGGGGAAGTGGGGGGAGCGAGGAAAGGTCCTTTGAAGAATATGCTTACACATGCTTTATACACATGCTTAGTTTAGATAAACTGGCCAAAAGTCCGTAAGTCTCTGTAAAAATGAAACATCTAGACCAAAGATTCCCAGAGTGGGGTCCCTGGACCAGAAGCATCAGCCTCACCTGGCAACTGTTAGCAATGCAGATTCTTGGGTCCCACCCCAGACCTACGGATTCAGAAACTTTAACCAGCCCTCCAGGTGATTTTGGTGCCTGCTCATGTTTGGAAACCACTGCTCTAGAGTGTTCATCCATGAACAGTGAGGGACTCTTTAAACCTCACCTGGGCAGAGACACAAAAGCTGGCCTTCTCAGAGACACGGCAGTGTCCCAGTCACCAGCAGCCCAGGGAAGGGAAATGACTTAGCTCAGGTCACCCGAGGATGAGCGGTGGCGCTGGGCACGGCCTGCAGGTCTCGTTCCACTCTCACGCTCATTTCCGCAGTATTTTATGAATCTATTTGTGAAGACCCTGGAGAAGGGAGGGCCTATCACTTACTTCTCTATATCAAAGAGAGATGATGAAGATTCCCATGTGCATGTTTACACCCTGTTTTTAAAGTCCTGTGTGCGACATCAGACTTCACCAAGATGGAAAATGAGAAATACGGTCAGCACGGATTTGAAATAGGAGGTGGCTGAGCTGGGACCCTCATGCAGTGCTGTGGGAGCCAAGCAGCAATGAAGACCGAGGAGCAGAGGAAAACGTTATAAAAATGTTTAGTTTTTGCTTTATTGAGTTACAACAAAAGAGCGACAAGTTAGAAAAATTGGTTTTTTTTTTTCCCAAACTCCCTAGCATTTTATTTGTGCAGTGGACTCAAATGGGGGCCAGTGGGGGAGGGGAGAAGGATTGCAAACACAATTCATATTGCAACATTTACACCAGATAGGTCTCTTGGTTTTTCTTCTTTAAAAGTTAGGACTAACTGGAAAAAAAAAAAAGTGCACTCAGGAATCTAAAATTGGCCCAAAACAAAAAAACAGAAAGAATCAATTGATGGTGAGGCTTCAAGCTGAAATCTTGTCAAATACCACACTGAGAAAAGGCAGTTAGGAACAGAAATGAAAACCAAATGAAACAAAATGATGAAATGAAAACTGTTCATCTTTGTACCATCTAGATAGGAAGATCTCGTTTTGTTTTCATTTCACAGAAGTAATGACAATGTTGACAAATGTGGGAGCCCTTTCTGCTGGTATCTAAAAAGGTGCTTAAAAATGACAGCCACCTGCTACCCAGTTCTCCCGGTGCTGGCTGGGCCCACGGTCTGACCTGAGAGGCCGGGCCGTCGAAAACCAGACCTGCCTCTTGGCAGCTCAGAAAGCCGTGTGCGTGGCTAAACAGGACCCCAGAGGCGGCTGGGGGAAGAACTGGAAACAGATTTGACTTGGAAGATCCGCTATTTGTAAACCCTCTTCAAGTTGAGACAGACGCTCGAATCCCAGCCGTTCCCCACCCCGAGAAATCTCCCAAATTTCAAACTACCTTTAAAAAATGAACTCCCCCTACCTAAAATCCAGTAGATATAATGGCACTAATGCTAACACTCCCCCCTCCCCCAAATTAATAAAATAAAAATAAAAAAAGAAAAGGCAAAAAGAGAAAAAGCACGTGTGATCAGCCCTCCCTCCTGGAAAAAACCTTACAATGGTAGTGCTGGAAAAGAGAGTTGCCCTCGATTAAAAAGGTAACAAAATTCCCACATTGTACAAATCGGTTCCAGTATAGCAAGAGGCGGGGGCCGGGGCAGAGGAGCAAACTATTTACAAGGGCGCATTGAAAACGCAGTAGTAGGACTTTGGCACTATGAACAGTTCCCACCGGTCCTCTGGCAGGTGCGTGTGAAAGCAGCTGGGGTTCCCGCACCCTGCAGGCACACGCAGGCTAAGTATTTCCACTGGGAGTCAGTCTCTGGCCAGGATGGCCGGTGGCCGGAGAGGGAAGTTCTCTTCTTTCTTCAAAGACAGCACAGCAGTTATCAGCACAGCAGTCCAGACGGACCTCCCTAGAAAGATGACACAAACACAGAGACAAGATGTCAGGGAGATGATCGTCATTCCCTGGGTGGATGGCATCGGTGGCCGCCTCTTCCTGGCTCTCCCAGCGAGGAGGCCTTCCGAAGCCATCCCCTGGCTTGGAGGAGAGACCAACACCCTTCAAGTTTGGGGCCTGTTTTAAGGGAGAGTGTTTCCCGTGCACAGTCTGACACCATGGGAAACGCCTCCAGGATCAGGCCTTTGAAAACAGGATGACTTTCTGGGCAAAGGAAGGAGGTGGCCTGTGATTCTTTTTATCTTTACAAGACCCTTTTCTTATTGCTGGAGAGGCAGCCAGTCACAGTGGTTCCTAAAAGGCCCTAGAGTCAGACAAACCTAAATTTGGGTTCTGACCTTTCCACTTGCTGGCTGTGGGGCCATACACATGTGACAATCTCTCTAGGGCTTCGTTTCACTTCTGCAAAACAGGGATGATAACGGCATCCCCCTCGTAGAGCTGTTGTGATGATTAAATATGTAGATATACGCACCAGCATTTGGAATAGTGCCTGCTACACGGTATGTATTATACATGCTTTCATTGTTTTTGTTACATGGAGCCTCTTCCAAACATGGTAGGATATATAATAGTAATCATAATAAGGTGAGACATTTTACGTGTGTTTTTAATTTAATGTTTATATCAATCCTCGGAGGTGTAGGTATTGTTATTCCCATTTTACAGGTGAGGAAACTGAGGACAGAGAGGCTAAATAATTTGCCCAAGATCACACAGCTACTAAGTGGCAGAGCCGGGATTCAAACCCAGGCAATCTCCAGCGTCAGTGCTGTTAACAAACAGTATTTATTAAGAGTCACTATGGAGAAATGTTTAATTCTTATATACTGTGAAGTGATGGAAATAGTCCAAGGACCTTGCTATGGGTTGAGCTGTGTCCCCTCAAAAAGATATGTTCAAGTCCCAATCCTCAGTATCTCAGAATGTAACCCTATTTGGAAATTCTTTTACAGAGGTAAGTAATCAAGTTAAAATGAAGTCCCTAGGGTGGGCCCCAACCCAATATGGCTGATGTCCTTATCAAAAGGGGAAATTTGGACACAGAGACAGACGTGCAGGGAGAAGGCCATGTGAACATGAAGACAGAATGCATGTGATGCATCTACAAGCCAAGGATTGACAGCAACCTACCAGAAGCTTGGAGAGAGGCGAGGAACAGACTTCCCCCTCACATCCCTCAGAAGGAACCAACCTTGCCAACTAGACTTCCAGTCTCCAGACTAGGAGAGAATAAATTTCTGTTGTTTCCGTCACCCAGTTTGTGGTATCTTATGGCAGCCCTAGCAAACTAAGACAGACTTTATGACCTCTGTGGGCTCCTGGGATCCAGAGCTCCTGGGCAAGGAACCCCAGGAGAGGGCTCAGGGGCGTAACAGATGCAGCCAGTATTCCATGACAGGCTGGCAGTTGATCAAATCTGTAGATTCCTGAAGCCCCTGGCTTTACTTCGCCTCCTTCCTGGTAAGGCCATGTTACGGCTCAGCCACTTCTCACTAGGAAGGTCCTAAGAAGTGTCTTTTGTACAGGGGACCAAGAGCAAGAAGACCAGACTTCGCAGCCAAAGGCATCAGCAGCCCATCTATATTGTCATTCATTCCTAATATCTAGATGCCAAATGTATCCACATTCCCTAGATGCTCCTGATAATAAGTCTCAATATTGGAGTTAAGAAACCGATTTGTAAAAGAAACGTCTATGGATAAAATCAGATTCTGGGGGTGTCCTTGGGATCTGGGACCACCCAAAAGTGACCCAGCAAAAGTCACTGAATCATGAGGGCTACAGGGATCCTTATGGGTGACGTCGCCAACATCACTCATCTCACGAGGGAAAAAATGGAAGCTCAGGGAGGAAAAGTGATTTTCCCAGGGCACATGACTGCTCAGCAGCACAGTCAAAAACAATAAGGATCATGACTGTGACAATGAGAGTAGCTAATATTTTTCTTACTTATTATGAGCCAGGCCTGATGCTAAGGATAATCCAGGTGATCTCATTTATTCCTTACCGTAACAGGAGGGAGGCGACTGTTAGGCCCACTCTGCAGTGCAAAATAGAGGCTCAGAAAGATTAGTAAGGGCTGGAGCCTGGATTCTACCTCAGCCAGTCCACCTTTAACTGTTCCTCCCTACACCTGACCCAAATCCAGGGCTCCCTGTTTTGCAGGCACAGCCACTCCCTGTAGGGAGCCACCAGGTACAGGAGAGAGCATGTCTGCTTCAAAGGTAGGGGCTGCTGGTCCCGTGCAGAGCCACCTGCACCCTGGTGGGCACAGATGACAGCCAGCCTCCTCCTGTGCTCTCCAAGGAACAGGGTTTTCCCACCAAATGGACTTCCACCGCCTTTGGAAAGGAAGCTGCCTCTGATTGGACGTCCACCTGAATAGTTCTCAGGACTCCAGGAAACACAGCCCATGGTGGGTAGACAGCCACCGCTCTTCCTTCTCCCAACCAGGCTGAAGAAGGCCAGGTCAGCACAGCACTATGGGTATTCGTCATGGTGGGGCGGAGTGGAAAGACCTGTGGAGCGGGAGAAAGCTGGGATCCGGGGTCTGCCACTTCCTAGCTGTGTGCCCAGGTCAGTTACCTAACCTCCTGAGACTCGCTTCCATCATTCACCACCAACGCTGCTGGGAGGGTAACAAATGAGGCATGCAGAGGATACGGTGCTCCACAAATACTGCTTCATTTTTCCTCGAGGCAGGCCAGGTGTAAAATTAGGGCCTTCGGTGTAAGCGAGCTTGCCTGTGTGTGTGTGTACATTTTCCTTCTCTCATATCATAAACAAAACTGAACCCTGTCTCTTTAAGTGATTGGCAAAAACTCAGTTTTTAGATAAACCTCAATGTTAAGGTAGTTCTTCTTCCCTGTATAATTTCATGAACAGGTATAGTCCTCCAACCATATGTATTAGTCAAGGAAAGAATGCTGGACAAGGCCCCTTAAAAAAGACCCCCACCCCTCAAAACAGATTGTAAGGCCAAAAGGGTGACCTAGAGAAAGGAAGACAAAGCCATTCTTTTTTTGGCCTTTGCAGATTTCCCAGATGTCTGTGCATGGCTCCAGGCCCTGGAAGCATCCTCGGAACCTCTGGACCTCAATTCCTCTTTGGCATCTCCCAGCGTGTGTAGCAGTGGGCAGGACTCAGGCTGTGGGAGCTGGCAGCACTCTCACAGTGAGGCTGGGAAGACGCTGGAAACAGAGGGCAGGGGCGGTTTTTCCCTCAGGGACACAGCTGAGGCCCAATCGCCATCCCTCTGGCAGCAAGTCCCAGCTGCAGGCCCGGAAGGCCTTGTTCCAGAACGGCAGGTCTCCTTGTTAAAAGTTCCCGCCCCGGGGCTTTCCCAGCACAGCTGTTATCACGCTGTCTTCAAATTGCCTGGTTAATTGGGACATCCTGTGAGGCCCGTGATGACATGGACGGTGCCCACAGTGTTCACCGCTGATCCCTGCCACCCCCTCCCCGCACTGGGTCTGGCCCACACGGGATATTCAAATGTTTGTTAACGAGTGAAAAATGGGAAGAGAGCATGGTGCTGTTAGAGGTGGCTGATTACACGAGGTTGGTGACAAAGTTCACATTTCAGGTTTTTTTTTTAGAGTATCCCAGTGATTTTGAGTCTGTGGCCTCTTGCTAATCCCCTGTGCTTCTACCTGGAATCTTACCACTTGGTCAGAGACATTCCCCACCGCAGAGAACCAATGACCTGATAGATCCCTTGATCCTCCTGCACCAGATCTCAGCTTTGGGAAGAGACTGCAGGGTCATCAGGCCCATTACCTTATGGCCACTATTTGAACATTTCTACCATGTGGACGTCCAGCCTCTCCCTGAGGCTGAACCCTGCCCAGGACAGGGAGCCCACTGCCTCCCACAGCCATCCCTTTCTATCTTGGGGGCAACTTGGAATGTTAAAAAGTACTAATTCTTTAGCAAAATCTACTTCCCTATTACTTGACCTGTTGGGGAGACATGAAACAATTAGAATTCTTTTCCCATGTGATAGCTTTCTCTTTCTTTTTAATTTTCCGTGTAGGGATTTCCCGAAGGCCTGTGGACTCGGGAGAGAAGAACATCATACTCCATGAAAGAGAAAGACAAGCACTATGATAGTGATTTATTATCTCTCAATAATACTTCTGAGTCAGACTTTCTTTTACTGGGAGGGGGCATGGTCTAATTTTAATTAGAATGGAGAAAAGGAAAATATGGTGGCATGGAGAAGGACTAAGCAATTTCCCACTGGACGGGGAAAACTCCATCCCATCCCACATTGTCCCCACACCAGGCCTCAGTCAGCTCTGGAGTGACTGGCCAAAGCTCTTCCCCTGCAGTGGTCTGGGGAGCCTCTGGGGCTGGGGAAATTGATGAGACTTATAAGCCAGGTAAATCTTTCCCAGGCTGCTCCCAGGGAGGCTCAAAGGCAGAAGGAATCAGAGGGGCCACTGGCCCTTCCTGCTCCTTTTCCATCAGTGGATATTATCCAGTGGAGTTCAAAGAATTTGAGCAAATGGAAGTATATTTCAAACTCACTAGGCAGACTCCCAATGTGGTTATGGGTTTGGAGCCAAGCTTTACCACTTTCATAACTCAAGGATGTTGGACCAGTTACCTTTCTGTGCCTCATTCTCATCAGCCATAAAAGAATAACGTCTTCAGAGAGTTGTTAACACACGTAAAGTGCTTGAGCAGTGCCTGGCCACAGTAAGCGCTCAGCAAATGTTACCCCTTGTCGTTGCCCCAGGACCCCTGCCCCCAAGATGCAATTAACACCCAACAGCATGAGCTTGTACCAGTGGGGCCCCAACTGAAACAGTCAACTTGGAAAGGCAGGAAGCAGATGGCCAAGCTCTTCCTCACATGGAGAAGAGAGTGCAACTTCAGAGTCGGCATCCACTGAGCAGGCACTGATGCTAATGCCAGACGCATTTAGGAGCTTTTACTTATATTATCTCATTTAATTCTAACAACAGACAACTCTATTAGTAAGTGTTATGGACTGAATTGTGTCCCCCCCAAATTCGTATGTTGAACCCTAAACCCCAATGTGACTATATTTGGAGATGGGGCCTTTAAGGAGGAAATGAAGGTTAAATGAGGTCATAAGGGCAGGGCCCTAATCCAATAGGGCTGGTGTCTTTATAAGAAGAGGATGAGACACCAGGAGTGCACATGCATAGAGGAAAGGCAATGTGAGGACACAGAGAGAAGGTGGCTGTCTGTAAGCCAAGAGAGAGGCCTCACCAGACACCAACCCTGCTGGCACCTTGAACTTTCAGCCTATAGAACTGTGACACAAATTTCTGTTGTTTAAGTCACTCAGTCTGTGGTATTCTGTTATGGCAGCCCTGGTTGACCAATACATTAAGGTTATAGAAACTTAATAGTAAAAGATAATAAAGAGTATAGGCATGTGGGTGCTCTAGAATTTTCCACCATCCATCCTCCATTTACCACTAGGGCAGAAAGGTCTGAACACTCAGACATCTGCAAGTTGACTTTCCTTTTGCTCTTTCCGTGAGTATCTCAGAGAGTTTCAAACTTTCTCTACAGGGTCATATACACAGAATCACATATAGTCTTCTTTATTGGTGAGTTACAGGAGTTTCAAGGGAAAATTTGATTATACATGAGTCCACCTAACACTGGCTTTTAAGCCCTGCTCGTCTGTGAACTGTGAACTCAGGCAAGTCATAGCCACAATGGCCACCTTTCAGGTCCCCTGATGCGCCAAGTTCCCTCTGGTCTCAGGGCCTGTGAGTATGTTGTTTTTTCTGCCTCGAATGGCTTTCCTTCCTTTCTGCCCAGCCAACTCCTACTTAACGCTTTGGACTTCAATTTGTCTACTATCTCTTCAAAGAAACCTTCCCCAACACCTTACATCAGGTCAAATTCCCTTACTCTATATTCTCACAGTACCATGTACCTTTCCTTCAAAAAACTTGTCACCTGTCAGCTTTTCCTTTTTTATTTGATTAAAGCTTCATTCCTCATTAGACTATGGGCTCCATGAAGGCAGGGACGAGCTGGACACCACTGCCTTCCAGAGCCTGGCATGCTGCTGGTATTCCACAAATACTTGATGGATGAATGACCCAAGTCACTTATCATGAATGTCTCTGGACTGGTTACTTCCTCTCCTGGGGGCCTGCATCCCTCCTCTGAAAAATGAGAGGCTTAGATTTCATGGTTCTGAAGTTGCTACAAGCTGCCCAAAGCACAGTGAGAATTCCTAGTGTGAGAAGCTCCAGAATTAGGTAAATGGAAGTGATAACAGTTAACTCTCCATTAGGTACCAGGGCAGTGAGGCTAATGTGCAGTCCATGAGAAGCATCGCTTAGTAAATATCCCGTGATCAATTCTTCAACAGACCTCTCCCTTGAGCTGCTCACACACATGGAAAGAAAACTGTCCCAACTCCCTTCCTCTGACTGCTGCCATCTAATGGGACTAATAAGTGATGGGAAAAAAAATGAGGAGAAGCAAAAGGACTGAGACACCAGATCCCAGATAACTGAAAGCCAACTGTCTTTGTTAATTCTCAGGTTGAGTCAATAAATCGTTATTGAGCATCTGCTCTGAATCGGGCACTGGGGAGTCAGGGGTTAATGGGATATGGTCTCCGCCTTCAAGGGTCTGGTGGAGGAAAGACAGGGAAAGACATAATTACAATATTTTCATCCATCCATTCATTCAAATATCTGTATTTGGATAGCTAATCTGAATATATTGTGGGGGCATAAACATATCCTGGATCCTAAATTGTAGGCAGGAAGCAACACTTGGAAGCCTTGAATATTTTAAGCAAGCTGAACTATGGAAAATATTTCTGACTATGGAAAAATAGTGGAAAAAACTATGGAAAAATATTCTGACATTTCACAAAATGTACCTCTTCCCCAAAGCCATCTCTACTCATCAGGAGTTGGAAATAGTCAGAAATCGGGAGGTAGTGAAGAATAGTTATGCAACAGTTTCCACTCCCACATAGAATTAAAAAACGACCATGTCCTGTTGGTTCTGCCTGGGCGGCGGTGGTGGTGCCACTGTTGGAGAGCTGGTGGGCCATGGTGGTTGGGTCAGGTGTTGGCCTGACAGACAAGAGGTGGCCTCCAGGCTCCACTAGCTGCTGGCTGAGGAAACCAGGACAACTCTCTCTGAGCCTCAGTTTTGCCCTCTGTACGATGGGGGAAAAGCCTGTCTTACAGGGTTGTCATGAAGTTTCAAGGATTTAATAGATGTGCTTAGAAGAATGTCGAGCATATGGCACAGATCAGTAAATAGAAACTCTTAGGGGTACTAGTGTTGGGATATTCCATCTGGCTAAACACCAAGGCAGATGTCTGACAATGCTTGGCTTAAGTATTTTGACTCATTTTTAGGAAAGGGGGCATTTATTTTTCAGATTCTTACCAGGACAGGTCTCTCCACGGATGGCTCGATAACTGTTTGGACCCAGAGGTTGAATAGAGACAACACAACTCAAGGGTTGGGAAGGACTCCTTATCTTTGTGTCTAACCTCACGGGAAGGTGAGCATGGATTGAGGCAAAAGTTGTTGTGAGCCTTGCAAAGCTTCAGTCAGAGGAACCGGCCAGGGGAGACGCTTAACTCCTGCAGAGGAAATCCCGTCCCGAGTCAGCTCTCGGTGGCTTCCCCAAGTCCTCTCTCTCATACGTGCATCACATAACACCTTTTATGAAGTCGAAACCATGCATTATTTGCAGGATTATTGTATGTGTAATGACCGAACCCAACTGCAGTTTCCTCAATAAATGTGTTTAAATAAAGGCATCGCTGAGTATTTATGAATTTCAAGAGACCCATGTGTTTGATTCGTAAAAGCTGTGAAGTAATTTGGGGAGGTTTTTTTCCCCTCTAAGTTGAAAGGCTCCTTTAAGGGGTGCCTCTGTCCAGGATGCCACCGCCAGTGAGGACTGCAGCTCCTTTCTCAATGCAACGGCACCTCCAAAATATCAGGGAGCCAATTAGGGATTTCGACGTCGCCAGGTGTGAAGAAGATCTTGGAATCTTGTTTAGGAACAGTTTCAAGCGCACACTTGTGGCATTTACCATAAATAACCGTAAAAAGAGGTTCCTGGGAGTTCCCAGATTTTGGGGGGAGACAGCTAGTTCTTACATCTTTGAGGTATCTGATGTTAAATTAAAAGTCAACTCCAAAATCCTAGGGATCTCCCCACTGCCACCAGGGAGTCAACCAGAATTGGGGAATTTCCGTTGGGAATAGAGGCAGAAACAGCAGTCAGAAGAGCGAGCGCTCTGGAGCGAAACCGACGTGCTGGCTGGAGGAATGTGGGTAAGTGCCTTGGTTTCCGAGTCAGTTTCTGGGTTTATAAAAATATGGGGAAGCTTACCTCTCAGAGTTGCTAGGAGAATTGATAAGACCATCTGTGGCCAGAGCACCCAGCTCAGCCTCTCCCACTCAGGAGGCCCTGCATCTCCCTCCATCCTTCTTCCTCCCTTCCCAAAGCTTGTCT
Organism: Ceratotherium simum simum; assembly: GCF_057802395.1. Lineage (NCBI taxonomy): Eukaryota > Metazoa > Chordata > Mammalia > Perissodactyla > Rhinocerotidae > Ceratotherium > Ceratotherium simum. The sequence continues at coordinate 18,709,846 of NC_141922.1, forward strand.
TTATGGCGTGAGCATTGCTTCCTCCCTTTACGTTTCTCTTGGGCCTCAGGTGAGCACGAGTGGCAGCCGACCCAGATGGGCCTTTTCAACTGTTGGTGGTGGTACAGCTTGGGAGACAAGGGATGGGGACAGGTGGCCTCAGGGGCTTGGGGAGCTGCCACCCCTAGACACCTCCCACTCAGCGATGGGGACCCAGGAGTGCCATCCAAGCTCACTCTGGGATACAGAGACACTTAGCATCCTTCAACTCAGCAAACACAGTCGGTTCAGAATAGCTTTTGCCTGCTGTGGAAAATCGTTGGGTTTTCTTTTAGTTTGCATCTTCTTATCGTTTACTGAACCCCAAACTTGACTTCCCGGCTACACCAAACCTCTTTCGATTCCTCAGCTGCACCATTCCTTTTCTTGTCTCTGGACCTTTGCCTCATCTGTTCCTTCCACTTGAACACTCTCTTCCTTATCTGTGTACTTGGCTAACTCCTTCCCATCAGCTAACCCCTGAGTCAGGGGTCCCTTCCTCCAGGAACCCTTCTCTGAACCCCAGCCTGGGTGCCCCTCCTGTGTGCTCCCACACACAGCCATGCCCATCTCTGGCACACCACAGATCACCCTGGCTAGGAAATGAAAGAGCAATTTACTCTCTCCTTGGCCTGACTGAGCTCCACATGAACGAGGACTGTCATCTGTCATCTTCATCACGTTATCTCAGGTGCCTAGCACAGCGACCGCACACAGTAGGTGCTCAGAACATATTTGTTGAATTGAACTGAATTCTATTGTTTACTCTGTGGTATGAGGAAAAAGCAGTTATGTAGACTTACGTCAGGCATCAAATAGGTCCAGGACAGAAGACAGGACAAGTTAGGAACTTTCAGGAAGATTCTGATGGGACAAAAAAATGGCTCCCTCATTTCCACAAGGGAGACCTGGGCTGGACTGGTAGCATCTTATAAGAAGGCAGGGAAATGGCCAGAGGGAGGACGGAGGTAGTCAGATGGAGGTAGTTGGTGCTATTGGTGACCTGGGTAGCCTTCTGGCCCCCTTCCTCCTATCACGAGCCTCCACCTCCCTGGGCCGTATCCTCACCCCCACCCATTACCACTTCCTCCTGAAAAGTGGAGGGGAAGGAAGATGGCATTCTGTGATTGGCTGCTCATCAAATTGCCCTTTTACTAGCTGATGGAATTGGCTAAAACAGGTTTCTGGAGGATTTTCTTTTTTTTGTCAGGTGCCTCATTTTATTACCCAATCAATGAATTGATGAGTGACATGGCCAGCCAAAGTTGTCCGAGTTCATTAATAAAGAGGCATGCTAATTTCCAGGGCTCCCTTTGGGGCCTTATCAATCTTCCTGGAGGTTCTCACCTTTATTTTACTATTTTTAAAGATGACATGGGGGCCCCTTCTATTGCTTTTTAAGTGACCTCTGGAGAAGCCAACCTGGGCAGGCTGTAAAACGTGCCTCTCCCTCCTGGTTCCAAGCTGTCCGTGGAATATTTCCGCGTTGGCCACACGGGACCTGTCCCTCCCGTATCCCTCTCCCTAATTCTTTTTTCTAGACTCACCACCAGGCAAGCTGCTGGGCTTTAGGCCCTGATTGGCAGGGACCTCCTGTGAAGCACACACACCAAGCTTGGGTGGCACATCCCATTACGTGGATGACATGGCCATTAGTAACCATGGTAACCTCCCTTCCCAGGCTTTTGTGGCTCCACAGGACTAATTTACACCAGCTTCTTCCAGATTCAAGGGGTTCCGGGGACCCAATCAGTGCAGCTACGAGCCGGGTGACTTAATGAGACGCACCTTCCTTTAGTCATGACAAGACAGATACCAAGGACCGTCAGAACCTGTCAGGTTAAAAGAAACAACCCCAAACCTCTATTCCGTAAACCTGGATACTTACACTTGAAAAAAATCCAAAAACAAAAGAAAAGGGGGGAAAAAAAAAGAAAGAAAAAGGAAAAGACATCCTTTTCATGTTTGTTTCTTACAGCAGCAAACACAAAACGGACAGAGGATGTGTTGTTGTTACAATCGCTACTAGACTTTAGAACGGACAGGCCCCCAAAGGCCACAGGCAGCAGTGCTGTCACCACTCAGCACAGCCTTGCAAATAGGGATGTACATCTGCCAGCCCCTATTTTTCTTATTTTTTTTAAAAGAATCTTTAAAAAGAACCTATCATCCGTGTTAGCATCTCTGTATCCTACAACTTATATCAATTCTGGCAATAAAAAGAAAGAAACCCAGCATCCTCCCCTAGTGGCCCGGGCGAGCAGGTGGAATTACCTGTCTAGGCCTGGCCGGCCTCGGCAGGGACGCTGTCGGAGTCCGAGTCGGCCAGCTCTGCCGTGCCTTCGGCTGCGGCCTGACTCCAGCTGTCCGACCTGTCTGAGATGGCGTCCTCCTCTCCGACTGTCACCTCCACCCAGTCCACGACGCCTGACTCCTCGTTCTCATCGCTGCCCTGGCCATCCCGGCTGTTGCCCTCTGACCTGTCCAAGGTGGCCTCTGAAGGCTTTGCTGGCAAACCGTCTTTTGCTCGTTCGCTGCCCACTTTCACCCTGGGTACCAACTTCTCCAAGTCCTCTTCGCAGAGCTTTTTGGGGTCCTTGTAATATTGCTGACCCACCTCACTCCCGTTCTTTGGGCTCTCGGTGATGACGGCTTTTGCTGCTTTCCTAGACGTGGCGTCGTAGCCATGATCATCCGCCACGTGCTGTTGCTGGTACTGCTCCATCCACTTCAAGGTTCCGGTTTTTAGCAAGCATCTGTTCTCCTTGAACCAACGCACGATTTCAGTCCGCACCAGACCAGTCTTTGCTGCTAACTGGTCATACTCCTGGGGCGTAGGCCACTGGGTTCTTGCAAAGGTGCTCCTCAGGAGATGAACCTGTTCTTGACTTTTTGTAATTGCTGGTGAAGGGCTGGGCAGAGAGCTGGCTAACTGGGCACCGGAGAGCTGGTCAAGTCGAGACAGAGCACCATTGGGGGCCACCGCATCTTGGCCTTTTTTGCAAGACCCCATGGAATCCAAGACAGCCTGTTCCATGCTGTCCCGAAGCTTCCGCCTCTCCGAGAACCAGGAGTCGATCTCTCTCCTGCTCAGCTTGGTCTCCACCCTTAGCCGGTCCAGTTCTGCTTGGGTTGGAAAAGAGCTTTTCAAAAAGCTGTCTTCCAGGATTTTAAGCTGATCCTGCGTTTTTTCTTTGAACTTCTGTGGGGCAAAGTCTGGGTATGCATGGTACGTGCGACCGTGTCGGGAGGCTGCGATGGCCAGCTGGTCTTTGGCAAGGGATTCGCTGGTGATGTGGACAATGCCCCTTTGACACCGATACCGGTGGTCACTGAACCACTTCTTGATCTCACTCCTGGCAAGGCCGGTCACCTCGATGAGTCGGTAGACCTCAGCATCGTCAGGGAACTGGCTCTGGAGAAAGCTCGCCTTGAGATGTGCTATCTGCTCCTTCGTCTTCTTGCGGTCGCTGGCCGGGGTCAGTGAAGGGTTGGCCACCTTGGGTTGGGGCTCTGGCACCTGAGCAACATGTGGACGCTTGGGCTCGGGGGCAGCTTGGGGAGTCACTAGAGGTCTCTTCTGGCCGTGGTTGGTCACTCCAGCCACAGCAAGCGTGATGGGGCTACAAGAGACGGTTGTTGACCCACTTGTCACCTGGGTCAGCACCAGGCTGGTCTGGCCAAGGATCTGGCACGGTAGAGCTGTCTGCAGGATGGGCTGTGACATTTTTGTGGGGGCCAGCTGGGCGGGCAGCACAGTGATTGTTGGGGGTACTGACTGGATGGTGCCATTAAACATCTTCTTCCGGGCCTCCTCTACCTCCTCCGGGGACCAGCTGATGCCGTGCTTTAAGCGCTGGGTGGCAAACCAGATTCTGATGTGCTCTTCTGGGTGTTTGGAAGCGGCCGTCAGCCAGGACAATTCAGCCTGGGTCGGGTAAGGGAACTTGTTGAAGGAGTTGATCATGGTGGCGTTTGTGTCCAGGGCAGAGTTGTATTTGGTAGTATTCAGTGGGACGGGGACCTTGGGGACAAGGTTGATATTTGGTGGCAGCTGGACAGAAGGCATGACGTGCCCTAACGTGTCCTGGAGGAGCTCCACGCTTCCGAGTCTCGAGAGGATCTCAGCCGCGTCTGTCACCAGGCGGGCGGTCCCTTCCACGTGGTTCTCGGGGGTGGCCTCCTCGGGCTTCTTGGGCACCTTCTTGGCATCAGCTTTCGGTTTCCCCGGCTTCATGATGGGGGTTTTACTCACCGAGATGCCAGGATCACTGTCACTGCTTCCGGGGCCGCTGGTGGGGATGGACACGACGTGGTTGGTGGCTTCGATGGACTGCTCTAAGACAGTCTGATTATTGCGCTTGATCAATTTCAGCTTGAAGTTGGTCTCCCCGGGGTGGAACTTGGCGTTGTGGTCAGACAGGGAGTCGTACTTTTTGGTTGTGAAGTTACATTCGGCACACACGTAGAGGGGGTTGAGGATCACGTTGGGGTGCTGCATGTCAACGTGCTCCGTGAACTCGTTCAGGTTTTGCGTGGAGTAGGGGCAGTATTTGCATTCATAGCCACCTTGGAGTTTTTTGGATGGGTTTTCCCCTGTCGATTTCACCTCGATCACTTCATTTTCTTTGGAAGAGCTTTCAGGTTCCGCTGCCCAACCGTCCTTGGCTGTGTCAGGCTGTGGCGTGCTGATTCCTTTCTCTTTGGCCCTGTCTCCGTCCTCGGGCACATCTTGTTCTACTACTTGTGATGTCCGAACCATGCACGGGGTTGTAGATTTTCGTTTGCTCGCCATGCTGCCTGTCTGTGTGCGATGGCTTATTTGGGGGTGGGGGCAGGCAGGGAAGGGGCAGTGAAATTCTTGGAACAAATAAGATAAAAGGCTTTTGGCTTTATTCCCCCCCAATGGCTTTGGCTTCTCTTGAATGCTGAAGTCTAGTGTTTGAGTTTTCAGAATGATTTCAGCACAGAAAATTGTAACTGTTCCAATGGCTAAACATGAGAGGCAGCATCATACCTGTGGGATAAGAACAAAGATAGGGTCAGTATTTCTCCACAAGCCAAAAGAAATGAGCATGTCTTTCTGAATTGTACCCATGACCCATCCCAAATGGCACCCAAAACAAACACCCAGGTAGGCACAGACGGCGTCAGAGTGAGTGTACGTAAAAATGAAAGATCACATTCTTCTCTTCCCTTCTCTGGGAAGGGCAGTGGGAACAGGCCCAAAGCAAGCAAATGAGGATGCAGGTGACTTGTTCACGTTTAGGATACAGCACACCAACAAAGGTACTGAGATCTTCTGAAGTGGTGGGTGGGGTGGCGGAGGGACGCCGCAGATGAAATACTGCTGGGCTCGCAAGCTGCTTTTACTGATGGTATAATCAGAAGCAACATGCTTACCTGGGGCTGGCAAGTAGAATTTATATGGCCATTAGAAAATGAATGTGAACATTTTGTTTCTTATCATAAAAGTAAAATTGCTATAGAAAAATCTAGAAAATGCACTGAAGTAGAAAGGAGAAAAAAAATCACTCCCAATATTGTAGTTCTTTCATTTCACTTGAAAGGCTCCCCATTTCTATAAATATTGAGCCAATTAATGATTTAAAAAATGGCTGCATGGTATCACATTGTAGGGATATACCACACATAATGTATTTAGCCATTTGACTTTTGTTGGACATTTAAGTTATTTCCTGTTTTTGGCTCTTATCAACAAATCTGCAGCCAACACCCTGAGTCCTTGTTTCTGATAACTACCTTTGGATGAATGCTTAGCAATAGAAGCACTGGGTCAGAGTGTCAACATTTTAAGTTCTCTTGACTCATATGGCTGAGTTTTTGCATCAACTGGCCTTTCCCCTGGCAATAAAATGAGAGTGCCCGACTTGCCACTCACCTACATGAAATATTACTATGCAAAAGCCTTGCTGATTAAATAGAGGAAAACTGTTTTCATATGCTTTTCTGCTTTTCTTGATTGCTAATAAGGGTGAACTGTTTTCAAAGATTTACTTGCCATTTGTATTCTTTCTTTGTGAATTGTATGTTGATGTCATTTTTATATTGTGATGCTCAGTGGTTTTATTTTTAATTTGCATGAGTGCTCTCTATAATCAGAATACCAATATTATATTTGTTGCAAAACTTCCACGCTACCATTTACATTTTAGTTTCATATATGGTGTTTTTCATGTAAAATTTCTAATTTTTGGGTAGCAAATTTATTAATCATTTTCTCTTGTGGCTTCTTTCATTGTGATTTTATATATAGAAAGTGATTCCCTGCCTTGATAGCTGAGACATATTATGCTATGTTTTCTTAGAGTGTTTTAGCTTTAGTTTTTACATTTAACTCATCTGGAATGGGACTGGTCTTAGGTTAAGCTGTAAGACACAACTCTATTTCTTTGCAAGTTACCAATTATCTCGGTAGCGTGTATTGTGTTATCTTTTCTCTTCTCACTAATTTGTGAAACCATTTTTGTCATACATTAAATTTTCATATATACCAGGACGTTTCTGGGTTATCTATTCCAGTATTGAGTCTTGCACTTATGCCTTGCTTTAAAAAATATTTTTGGCAGGTTAGAGCATGTTTTAATATCTGGTAGAGGGAGTTCCTCCTTATCACTGTTCTTTTGCAAAACAGTTTTGGGTTATTTTGATCACCTATTCCCATCAATCAATTCTCATAAATCAGAATCATCTACAAAATAAAATCCTGTTAGAATTTTGATTGGAATTGTATTAAACAAATATTAATTTGGGAGTACAGGGACAATTCGCTTATTAGGAGGTAGGATATGTTAACAGAATCCAAACTGGGGAACTAATGCGCTGGGCCGTGTTGAACGTCTAAATGCATGGGCTGAGGCAGAGGAAGGCCTTTCATTTTGTGGCTAAAGGAGGATAGAGAAGTGTTTTGCAACAAGGATGGCTGATATCCAGGAGGAAGGGAACGGAGGAGTTGGCATATCACCTCCTGCCCCTCCCACTGGCCTGGGTTTGAGCCCCACTGTAGAGAGGGCTCGAGGGCAGAAGTGAAGATTTATTTTCATGAGCACCTCAGTGGGACTCTGGGCCCACACCCATCTGCTGAGGCCTACACCCATCTGTGAAGCCAAAACCCGGCCACTCTAAGGCTGGAGCCCCTGCATTTTCATGCAGGGCAACTTCATCAGCAGTCGGTGAGGATCCGTCAGGGCTGTGGTGAGGAGAGGACACGGGCACAGCAGAGCAGAGGGGAATCTGTCTTTCTGCTGACCACAACCAAACTGACATCTTCAGCCTCCATGTCCCCGCCCATCAGACTCTTGAGTTACCCCCTTAAACATGTGTCATCCCCTCCAGAGTTCTTCATCTCCATCAGTGGCTCCGCTGTTGCTCACTCGGGCCAAAGACCTCTGTCTCACCCAATACAGTTAATCCATCAGCAATCCTGTTGAGTCTATCTTCAAAATAAATCTAGAACCAGACCACTTCTTATCACTTCCACCTCTCCCTGACTTGTCTATGCCACCGTCATCTCCTACCTGGAAGCCTACGGCAGCCTCCCACGGGTCTCCTGCTTCCTCCCTCTCCAGAGCAGCAGAGGGATGTTTTAAGGTAGGAATCAGTTCACGTCCCCTTTCTACATGAAGCCCCGTCTTGGCTTCCCATCAGAGCGAACTCCACGCCCTTACAGCAGCCTACAAACCCCGGCACGTTCTGGCCCAGGCTTCCCTCCCTGCTTGCTGCTCACACTCTGGCTGCTGGAACAGGTGTCTCACTCCCATCACAGGGCCTCTGCCAGCACGTCCCACCCCCAGAGCTCCTCAGTCCTCACGGCCCCATTAAAAGCCATCCCCCCAGAGAGGCCTTTCCTGATCCCTACTCCAACCAGCCTCCCCCAGGCCCTCTTTGTTTCCTTACCTGCTTGGCCTTCTTCACAGCACTTTTCAATATTTAAAAATTATATACATTTATATATTTTGTGGCTAAAGGAGGAGGGAGGAGAGAGTATTTCCCTACTTGTTTAGTGTTTGTTTCTCCCTCCAGAACTGTGCTCCCAATACAGCAGCCAATACTAGCCACACGTGGCTCTTTAAATTTAAATTAATTAAAATAAAAAACATTCAGTTCCACAGTCACACTAACCACATTTCAAGTGCTCAATAGCCACATATTAAACATTGTAGGATATTTCTATCATCGAGGATGTTCTACTGGACAGAGCCGTTCTAGAACATGAACTCCATAAAGGCAGAAACTTTTCACTTTCGTTTCCCCAGAGCCTAGAACATACCTGGCCCACAGTATGCTTTCCATCAATATTGGTTGAATAATGAAATTAACTGTGGGGTGGCTACCTCGTGGGAACTGTAGCTGATACAGAGTGATGAGGTATGGGAAGACCTCTTGTGGATGCTCAGTAACGTGTGTGCATGTGTGCATGCATGTGTGCACGTGTGCATGAGTGTGTCTGTGTGCATGTGTGTGCATGTGTGTGTTGGGGCTTATATGAGTGGAGGAGCTCTGTAAGGGAAGGAGGTCCTGGAGTTCCATAGGAGATACTATTGACACAGCAGAATGTGGCTAAATTTGCCCCCACTAGCCAAGAAGCTTCAGCATTTGAATTACAATTAAAAAAAAATTTTTTTTTTTGGTGAGGAAGACTGGCCCTGAACTAACCTCTGTTGCCAATCTTCCTCTTTTTGCTTGAGGTAGATTGTCCCTGAGCTAATATCTGTGCCCATCTTCCTCTATTTTGTATGTGGGATGTCGCCACAGCATGGCTTGATGAGTGGTGCATAGGTCTGTGCCCGGGATCCGAACCTGCAAACCCCAGGCCACTGAAGCGGAGCGCGGGAACTTAACCACTATGGCATCGGGCCGGCCCCTGAATTACAATTTTTAACAGAGGGAGCAAAAGGAGAATTTTCTCCTGCAGAACAAAGAAATCAGGCAGGACTGGGTGCAGGGGAGAAGAGGCAGAAACTCCCCATAACTAGAATTATTTAAATCTGTTGACAAGTGAGGCCAAGAAATGAGCCAGATTGTGGTGAAACATCCCAAAATCTTCTCCATAGTCCAAAAACTGTAGTTCAGAATGAACAGTATCTTCTAAAACTTATTCGGCAACCAGGGATCCAAAGAACAGCAGATTAAAAAGAAAGAAAGAAGAAGGGAGAAAGAAAGAAGGGGAGGGAGGGCTCGGAAAACACTGAGCCTTTGAGGGCTTCATCTCTCAGGCTCCTGTTGACGGAGCTGCGAGAACCACTGCCCTTGGAAGAAGAATCCTGGCCCAACAAGGGGTGGCGACTGTCCTTTTGAGAGTCTGCGAGCCTCCAGTGAGGTCAGGGCCAGTGCCACGTTGCCTGGGACTTGCTGGCATGAAGGCTACAGTGTTTCAGGCCAAGTCGTCAGATTCATATGTACATTGGCCGAAATTGGCAAAAATAAAAAAATGAATGAATGAATGAATGAGTGAATAAAATGCATGTTAAAACTCCAACACAGTCCCTTCCTTGCTGGGTGGCAAGTATCCCAACAGACCTGCTCTGCATAGTCAGTCTCACCCTGGGCCAGCTTCCCATTGGGTCTGAACTGGGCACAGACACTTTCTGTGCCAATCTGAAGACACTCCACGTAAAGGCAGCAACGAGTTGTCCCCTGGCTGCTCCAGCCACCTGCTGAGGGCCCAGCAATGGGCAGCCTCAGAAGCGATCCCTGCCCTCGGGAGGGGGTCTGAGCAGGTTAGAACTAAGCACGTTTGTGATTGAGATCCTAGTGCCCTGAAGGAGAGGATGGGTAAGAAGTTTCCTTCATTTATGACTCTTCTCCATAGTGCCTCCTTCTTTCTAGGAGTCCCACTCCTCACAGGACAACTAAGACAGAGCGTGACACGCACGTTTTGCACGGAAAGGGAGCAAAACATCAAACACAGACTCTTGCCTCCTTTGCATGTTTTTGGCATTGACTGGATTTTTCCTTTTATCCATTATGGCATTTATCACGCACCATAAAGAAACCCCAACAATGAATGAGAAGTGGCAATACCTTGGAATGAATAACATACAGAGAAATGGCCAGCCTATACAGACAATTACGAACCACTCATTCTGGGTGTCTGCACAGGGCTCTCTCCTTTACCACCTGGTGCTGCTTCCATCATCACCCTCTCTGTTGCGAGTGGAATGCAATTCGATTAGACCCCTGTTTACTGAGTATGAGTATGGGCCAGAACCTTGTGGACATGGCACATACAAAGATGAAGAGACCGCGGTTCTTGTCCTCAAGGAGTTCACAGCCAGTGTATCAGTCTGCTAGGGCTGCCATAACAAAGTACCGCACACTGGGGAGCTTACACAACAGAAATTGATTTCTCACATTTCTGGAGGCTGGAAGTCTGAGATCAAGGTGTCTGAAGGGTTGATTTCTTCTGAAGCCTCTCTCCTTGGCTTGCAGATGGCCACCTTCTCACTGTGTCCCCACATCATGGTCTTCCTTCTGTGCGTGTCTTTCTCCTAATCTGCTCTTCTTATAAAGACAACACTCATTCTGGACTAGAAGCCACCCCAGGACCTCATTTAATCTTAATCACCTCTTATTTATTTATTTATTTTTGTGAGGAAGATCAGCCCTATGCTAACATCTGCCAATCCCCCTCTTTTTTTTGCTGAGGAAGACTGGCCCTGGGCTAACATCCGTGCCCATCTTCCTCCACTTTATATGGGACGCTGCCACAGCATGGCTTGCCAAGCGGTGCATTGGTGCGCACCCGGGATCCGAACCGGCGAACCCCAGGCCGTTGCAGCAGCGTGCGCGCACTTTATAGGCACACAATTCAGCCCATAACAGCCAGGGAGGGCAGTGCCATCTGAACCCCCTTGATGACACAGAAATGATTCATTCATGCAGTCAACAAATCCTGACCAAGCATCTGCGAGTGCCAGGTGCAGTTCTAGGCGCTGAGGACACAGGGGTGAGCAGACAGGACCGTCTGCTCTCACGGAACTCGCATCCACAAGAATACACAAGCAGAGCGCAAGGGCTGGTGAGCACTATGGAGAAAAGTCAAGCAGCAACGAAGCTGGGTGTGGAGAGGGGCGACCTGTGATTCTAAGCGGGGAGATCAGGGGCTCCATCCATGAGGTGTCAGTGGAGCCTTCGGATGTTGCAAAGACAAGGAGAAAGTTGATGAAACATGATGGAGGCCATACTCAGGACAGGGTGGGAGAAGGATGGCTAAAGTCTTCACAGGGGAGGTAGCTTTCGTCTTAGAAATAAAATGGCCATGGCTACCATTAATTGAAATTCTCCAGCTTTGTTGACGGAGCCTCACAACCCTGCAAAGCAGTTGCTATTAGCCTCAATTTACAGAAGAAAGGACCCAGGCGGGGAGGCTAAGTGCCTTGCCCAAGGTCACATGACCTGCTGGTGGCAGAGCTGGGATTTGAACAAAGTCCGTCTAAGCTGAACTGGTGCTCCAGGTACACCACACAGCCTCTGCTGGTTAAGCAGGGCTCCAAGGGCAGAGTAGGATCCTGCCAGGCAGAGAGAAAGGGGAGAGAGACTCCAATCAGAGGAACACAGGATTCCCAGGCAGAGGAGGCAGCAGGAGCATAGAAACATCTGAGGGATCACAAGGACTGAGGTCAAAGGGCAGGGCGTGAGGGTGGAAGCTGGGATGCGGCTGACAAGGGGTTGGGGCTAGACTGTGAAGGGCCTTGAATGCCATGCTAAGGAGTTGGATTTCATTTTGCTGGCAATAGAGCATCAAAGCCTTTCAGGCAAGGTCATGGATGCAGCAGGGTCTTGGAGATAAGTTTAGGGGGTGCAGATTGCAGAAAGAGAAGGCACATCAATGAAGGTAAGAACCCCCAAACCAAGCAGAGGAACAACAATCTTAACTAACCCCAAATTAAACAGTCAGGGCCCAGGCTACTCAGAGACACTCCTCTCTCCAGCCTTACATTTGTTCTTTAAGTAGATGCTGAGGGCTCTTCACGTTTCATCTGGAAGTTTCTCTCATTCAGTTTGGACTTCCTTCCCCTCTAAGGAATGGCTAGATGATTTGGGTTTAAATGTGGTAAACTGATCCCCCCTTAATCATTTTCCCAATAACAACGACAGCTAACATTCACCAAAGGCTTAGTATATGCCAAGTGCCAAGTGTTTCACTTCTCAAAAACGCTATGTAGACACTGAAGCTCAGAGAGGTTAAGGAGCTTGGCCAAAGTCACACAGCCTGGAGCAGCAGAGCTGGGATATAGGCTTCCTGTGCAGACAAATCGCCTAGGGATTTTGTTAAAATACAGATTCTAATTCAGTAAGTGGGGTGGGACTGAGATTCTGCATTTCTAACAAGCTCCCAGGTGAGAATGTCGCTGCAAAGGTGGACCACACTTGGAGCAGCAGGGCTCTATAAGCCTCAGGTAAGCACTCCCCCACTGGCATCCCGGGGTCTCCCTCCTCCCACCCTCACTTCCAGAGAGAGGGCGGCAGCATTTCCCGACCTTTCCCTACAAGTGGCCTGTGGGGGAAGGAAAATGGTCAAACTGGCAGAGCAGCCCCTGGAAACTCTTCTCGAGGCGACTGACACGCAGTCGAGCTCTCAGACGAGGGAAATGTCCGGTCTTGAGCTCCCTAAGGAGGCATCTGGGAGAGATGAGGAGCCGCACCGCAGAGGCCCCCTGTGGCGGGGTCTCCAGCCAGAGGAGGGTCAGAAGTTGGGGCCAGCCAAGGAGCCCGAGCCCCTCGGGCCTCCCAGGCGGGCGTCACGCCTCCCTAGGGGGCACACGTGCGGCTCTCAAGGAATCGCACCTCTGGGCTTTGGTGGGGACGCCGCTTCTCGTTTCAGAGCTTTTCACTGGGGCTGTCAGAGGAAATAATAAGGCTGTCTCTGAGCTTTCAAAGGAAGCATCTTGTCCAGACATCAAAGCCACAAAGGATGCTTTTAGCTTTGCTGGGTCTTCTGACAGAGCTGTTAACAGATTCCGCCTCAGTTCACCAAGGGTAGATCTTTTGTGTGTGTGTGTGTGCACGTGTGTGTGTCTGTAAGAGTGTTCCTTTATGTTTTAAAGCCCAAACATTTCACACACACACACACACACACACACACACACACACACCACCCCAGAAGGAGGAATTCTGATGGGTGGGTATGTTGTCGGGGTGAAAGTTGAGGGGTGGGGTGGAGAAAGGAATTGCACACAGAGGTCCTGGGTTTTGCTCGAAGCTCCCGGCTACCCAGCTCTCTCATCTGTCTCATCCTTGCCTCCATTTTCTCATCTGTTAAATAGGAATTGCTTTTGAAACGCCACTGGTGACCCTGAGTTACTTCCTGAGTTTTACTGATTTCCCCCCAGCCTACTTTAAATCTAAACTCGAATTTTGGGAGTGGGCCTACACTGTGGCTCCCAAACCCTCAGACACCACCTGGGGTACTTTGTAAAAATGTCCATTCCCGAGCCCCAGCCCAGACTTATTAAACCCAAACATCCAGGAGCAGGCCCGGGAATCTGTATTTCGAATAAGCACCACGACTGATGTGCAGCCAGGTTTGGTGGCCTCGGCAAGGAGACGTCACTTGGGCTCTCCTGATTCAGAAGCGGTTGGGCCGAGGCCAGCTCTGCCATGAAGATGGGAGATGTTCCTCGCTGCATTCTGTGCTGGACTAGAGGGGAAGAGTGTGCTCCCAAGGGGAGTGACAATTCAGAGGACGATGCAGAAACAAGCAAGAAGTGTACAAGACAACAATGCCGGAGGAGAACAGAACACAGAATGCTGGGTGCTCACTAACGTAGCATAAGACACCTTTAGAACCAATGGGGTCCTTAGCAGCGGAGTTGGTGTCTGGGGGAGGTGAGCTTTTAGAAGCTATTTCCTGTTACCTGTGTTTGGGCTTCACTTTTACTGCTCAGACAGACAATTTTTTTTATAAAGAAAAGAAGAGGTTTGCTGATCTGATTAAGCATAGGCAGGCCAATGCAGGAACGAGACGCCATTTCATGCACAATCTTTATTATTCCCACAGCACCAACAGATGGCTGTGATCTCCATTTCACAGATGAGGAAACTGAGGCTCAGAGAGGTTAAAGGGCTTGCTGAGGAAGGTGGAGCCCAGATGATCCAGGCTCTGCACCCACGGCTTGGAGCCTGTAACACACAGTTGTTAATTGTGAACAATTCCATTTCCTGACACTTAGTCTATAAATTAGATTTCTCACAAATTCTGAGTGGCTTTCTCCCTTTGGGAGTGTTCAAAGGAGTAAGATTTTAATTGAATTCTAATGTCTTTTTCAACTTGTTGCTTCAAGACGCTCTCTTATTAGGTAGGAGAAGGCTTACGTGGTCTCCTCTAGCCAAAAAAGTTTCAGTGGATGAAATGAAGTTTGTGGCTGCTCCATGCGGCCCACCACATTAGTGTTACCACGCATTTAGGTGACACAGGGCTCTGAAAGGAGGCTGGTGACCTGCTAGCAGTGTGGTAGGAATGGCGATATGAGACAGGGTGGTTAGTACTCAGGGCCAGAGAAAGGCAGCTACGCCTGAGAAGGCAGACCTGTTCTGGGCCCGTGAGCCCGGAGCCCAGAACTGACTCACTTACTCAGAAACAAAGCATTCCAAAGCTCAGGCTCTTCTAGCGCTTCACTAGGTGAGGCTTGGCCTCCAGCTGCCTTGCTCTCCCTCGTACTCACTAGTAGTGCCCACCTGGTGGGTAGAAGGGGGCACAGGCTAGAGCCAGGCCTCCCTGGTGTGAATCCTGGCTCTGCCACTTACTAACAGAGGAGTCCATCCTTCTCTGGCCACAGCCAGGACGCCCATCTCACAGGCCCCAAACCCACATGCAACCTGGAAAGCACCAGATGCAGCACGCCCATTCACCATGGTCGGCCTCAGTTCCTGCAACTGTAAAATGGGGTGAATCTCCAGCTGCAGGATTGGATTAATGCTGGCACCTTCTGGTTCCCTAAAAGGGTGACTTTAATTAGTGAGCTAGTACTAGTGATGAGGGACTTGGTGAAGGGAGGCTCAGAGGTACTGTTCTGCCCCCTCAGTCTACTCTCCAATCATCCCGACCTTTTCCTCCACAGCCCCCCTCAGCTGCCCACCCCTAAGTATAAGGTGTATAAGGTGCATTTACACCAGCTCATCTCATCTGAGTCATGCTGCTCCGAGATCTTTTTACTCATCTTTTGTTCACGCCCATAGAAATTTCTATAGCAACTGTGCCAATATTTTTAATTCACCCAACTTGGCCTCTCTGTTTTAGCAGAAGGCTTTGCCTTGTATCTTGCTGAGAAGATCAAGGTCAGAAGACAAAGGCCACCTTCTTCCCCATCTCTACACTCATCTCCTTTTCTCTCCATCTGGCCTCCAGCCCAGCACTCATTGGCTCTCTCAACTGTTATCTCCCTCCACTGGATCCCCCTCCCTTTAGGTTACACACATCCTAGGTTGCCATTTCCCTAAAAAAGTAAATGAAGCAAAAGAAATGTGAAAAGCAATACTGTCATGCAGCCGCTATGGAAAACAGTATGGAGATTCCTCAAAAAATTAAAAACAGAAATACCATATGATCCAGCTATTCCACTTCTGGGTATTTATCCAAAGAACATGAAAACACTAATTAGAAAAGATATATGCACCCCTGTGTTCATTGCAACGTTATTCACAATAGCCAAGACTTGGAAACAACGTAAGTGCCCATCAACTGAAGAATGGATGAAGATATGGTATATATACACAACGGAATACTACTCAGCCATAAGACAAAATCTTGCCATTTTCGACAACATGGATGGACCTTGAGGGTATTATGCTAAGGGAAATAAGTTGATGCAGAAAGACAATTACCATAATACTTCACTCATATGTGGAAGATAAACATACAAACACATAGATATGAAGAATAGATTGGTGGTTACCAGACAGGAAGGGGGTGGGAGGAGGGTGAAAGGGGTACAGGGGCACATGTGTATGGTGACGGATGGAAACTAGACTTTTGGTGGTGAACACGATGTAGTCTATAAAGAAGTCAAAATATAATGATGCACACCTGAAATTTATAGAATGTTATAAACCAATGTTGCCTCAGTAAATAAAAAAAGCAACACCAAATTTCCCCAAACTGCTGGATTCCGCCATCGTCTACACGTTATCATACCAACTCTTGCTTTCCATGGCAGAGGTGAGGAGCTCAGACTCCCCAGTGAAAGAGACTTCCTTCTAGGTCTGGCCCCACCACTCACCAGTGTGTGAGCCTGGACAAGTTACATCAATCTGCTGAAGCCTCAGCCTTTCCATTCGTAATATGGAGAGGAAAACGTTACCCATGTCACAGGGTTGCTGAGAGGGTCCAGTGAGATATCTGAGCACAGTGTTTGGCTTTGGGCCTCATACATGATGAGCTCTGAGCTTGCAACACACGGTACTTGTTGATAAAACTGTGTAACCATCAAACATCTCAAAGGAAGTGTGAGATTACTGCTGCTCAACCCATCTAGTATTGCAGTGTTCACCCCTCACCTCTGCGTATTGTGTCCTCCCTGCTCTGTTGGCACTTCTCTCTTAAACTGACAAATATATCCCCCCTCTCCATCTCCGTGGGGCAAGCTGCCTTCCTCAGTCGCCTCCCCTTGGCTCCCCGGGCCCTGCTCCTGGTCTCCTCCTGGCAGTTCCTCCTTTGCTTCCTCTTTCATTTTCTGCTCTCACAGGTGCATCTCCGTGCCCTTGGCTCTTTCTCATCCCTCTGCCCTCCATTAGCCCTGGTGATCTCATCCATCCCAAAGCATTAAACTCATCCTTGCAGATAGAAATCTACCAGCTTTTGTAGCCCTGACTCTGCTCTGCAGAGCCCCAGACCTGCCATTCTGACTGCTGGCTGACAGCAAGGATGGGCTAGATGGACTTGGAACTGGACAAAGGCTGGAGTGGCCACTCTCCACTGAAACCTGATTTGTTTTTTTAAACAAGGCCAAGATGATCCATGAAAACCAAGGAAAATAATATATGAATAAAAAATGGACGATTCATTTGCATTCAATTGGAGCACAGACTCTACTCAGTTACCCCCACCTGGAAGGTCCCTCTGGAGGGGAAACTCGGCAGAGGCTGGGCTGGATGGCCTTAGAGTCTCTTCCAAGTGTGTACTCTGTGCATTTATGGTCATCACTGGGAGTCTCATAGGCACCTAAATTCAACACATCTAGAACCAAGCTTATCACCTAAACCCAATCTTTCTATGTTTCTTTATTCCAGATAAAAGCACCGCAGTCTACTCCACCATTCAGGCTGGAAACCCAGATTCCTCATGCTCCTCTCTTCTCTCCCACCGCACAGTTTATTATGCACTAGATCCTCTCGACTCTGCTTCCATCATGTCTCCTAATTCTTCACGCCTCTGCTCTAGGCCGAGTCCTCCGCATGGCCTCTCCCCGCAGCTGCAGTAACTCCCTACATCTTGGCCTGGCCTCTGGGGGTCACCTGTTCATCAGCATCCTTCCCTTCCTCCTCTGGCAATGACAGTCCTGTCCTTTCTACTGAAAGACCCCCACCCACTCTTGGCCCATGTGGGTCCTCCAGCAGTGGGCACGTGACTTGGTCCTAACCACCCAGAACATCACGTCCCCCGACAACAGCGAGTGATTAAGGAATGGGCTCAGGACCCAAGTGAAGCAGTCAGAACCAGTGGGGTTCCATTCTGGGGCTTTTGCTGGAACCACTGGGAGGAAAAGGTGCTCCTTTTCTGGTGGAGTTGCTGCAGGCACTGGATGTCAGTGCAGAAGTGCTAGTGGTGATCTTGCCACATGACGGGGAACACGCCTGAGAGCTGAGCTGAAGATGCAGAGAGCAAGTCCGGATAGCATCCCACTGAATGCTGCTGTGCCTGAATCCCATATGCTCATGGACTTTTCCATTACGTCACTTTTCTAAGCCGTTTTGATGGGCTTTTCTGTCACCTGTAACTGAAAACATCCCGACAGTTTCAGGCCAACATCCTCACTGTCACCATTTCTTTCTAAAAGAGCAATTCTCAGCCTTTTCCTGCCATGATAGACATGCCACGTGACACGCCCATTTGCAACATTCTCTCAGGGTTACCTGCCATTCTTGTTGTGTTGGCTATTATTCCACACCCTTGCCTCTCCCTTAAGAAAGAATCGCAGGATGTGAGCAGGACTGATGTGCTTACAGGGATAACCTTGAGTCCTTGCTAATCCAGAAAAGTCAGTCATTCAGACTGCAATACTTTATTGTTAGAAACAGATTTCTTGCTGCTACACACCTCACAACTGATGCCATAACTGAACATTGTGTTTCTAAACACAAATCTGACCACATCATTTTTGTCTTTAAAACCTAGTATTGGGAGCTGGCTGTGAGAGGTGCTTTTTGCCACCCAATTCTATCTCCACACCCCACTCCTGCCCTTAAACACTTCTGGTATTTTAAAAGGGATATACAGCAGAAGACCTGTTTTTTAGAAACAGAAACATGGGCTTTGGAAAAGAGACCACAGCTCAGATCTTCATTCATTAGTTAGTTAGTTTGTTCACTGATTCACTGATTCACTCTTGAGTGCCTGCATGTGCCAGACACTGTTGTAGGTACTCAGGGAGTAAGACAGAAGATTCCTGTTCTCAAGGTGCCTATGATCTAGAAGGGGGAGACAGAAAATAAATAGAAAACAAAGAACTTATAGGTTGTGGCAAGTGCTCTACAGAGAGTTTTAAAAAACGTGATGGTGACTGAAGAGCTCCTTTCAGTGAGATGATCAGGGAGAGCCTCTCTGAGGAGAGGAAATCTAAGCTGAGATCTACACATCAAGAAAGAACAGCCTGGACACGAGAATATGCATACCAATGGAAACAGAGGAGACTCACTGGTGACCATTCTGTGTTCCCTGCAAAGTAATTTTCAAATTATTCAGTTATTATTTAAAAATCCTCTTCTCCCCAAAGATACTTTTTGGAAAGGTCTTAAAAAGCTTCATTGAAGAGTACAATTTTTCACTTGCCAACATGAAAACAAAACTCTTCAATGGTTTTATAACGGAAAAAAGTTCTTCTTTTCCCTACTTAGTTAGGACAACTCAGGAATAGATGAACATGAGAGGAGTCGAGAGCGCCAAACAGCTCCAGAAAAGAGGGTAAAAGTCATCTGTGAGCCTAGATAAAATATTAGAAGAAATTTTAATGCCCCAAAATAGTTTTTACAAGTGGATTAAGAAACAAAACTAAAGCATAGTTTTTTGAAGTACTCAAAGTGTATTGTCTTGTTAGCTTATAAATAAAGACTTTGCACCCAAATGCCATACTCTATTTAATGAGAGAAGCCAATGGAGGAAAACCAGAATCAAGAAGGTCCACAGGGCATTGGAAGTGGAAGGCTCTTAGAGGTGACCTGAGCCTGTCCATTAGGCAAAGCCAACCATGAGATTTGGGAAGGGACAGAATGCAAGTGTGGCGAGAGGACCCAGAAGCTCACCCTTCACCATCATTACAAGACTTTAGTGGCCTATCTGCCTGTGGCAGGCGGGTGAAGTTTCTCCTAGAGGTGGTTGTGTTGGGGTGATGGGTTCTGCTGAGTGGCTGTCTATCCTCAATGTCATGGTGGGATCAAGATGTTTTGAGCTGAACTGGTCCTTGAGAAGGCACTTAAGCAGAGTGGGTAAGTCCAGAAGCTTTGGAATTAGAATAGACCTGGGTTTGAATTGGGGCTCCAGCCAGCACTTATCAGTTGTATAACTTTGGCAAGATACTTCCTGTCTCCTAGATGTGGTTTCTTTATCTATAAATCTGGAGCTAATGCCTACCTCATAGGATGGTTGGATGCCACAAATGACACAAGGCTTGTAAAGACCCCATCATAACACCAGGGACCTGCAAACAAACCTGCTCAATAAATGGTAGCAACATCGACGATGAAGCAAGAACAACTCCACTGTGATGTATCATAAAGCAGAAATTAGTATTGTAGAAAGAGGATGAGAAAGGAGAGGTTAATTTGATCCCCTGCAGGGGCTCGAGGGAGCCCACAACACCAGACCCAAGCCAGGATGATCAGTAAATTGTATTTGTGTGTGTCTGCCTGGGTTTCAAATCAGAAATCTATCACATTGTAACATCTTCACTCCTCTTCTTTCTCTGAGTAATAATCTTGTAAAAAAAAAGCAACAAGACTAAGACATATTTTGAAGCAAAGTGGCTTCATTATTTTCGCAGTTAATTCCTGGTGCCATCATCTTCTCCAAGGCAAAACACCCTCTTTCTGGGTAGAAAGAATCATAACACCCACACACCCACAAACATGGAAAACCAGGGCTGGGAGAAGAGTGATGTGTTTCTGAAAGCAGAAAAGAAAAAATCTTGCTGAGACAGAAAGAACAAGGAATCAATTCTGGTTTTACGTGTCACATACATAAATAAATAAGGCACTATCAAATGTTTAAGATGGGCCTACTCTGATTTACAATCCATCAAATTCTGCTATCAAAACATTTAGAAGCCTGAGAGACTATGGGGATTTATCATATCGACAATTCCCCGTGTAACCTTTTCATTTTCCTCCTTGTGGGTGATCTGTGCATACTCCATCTTCCCAGAGCCGGGAGAGAAGCGAGATTTCTCTGTTCCCCCGGCACGGATCAGGGCGAGACAGGGCTTTTCAGCAGTTGCTTAGATTCTGTCTGTCAGATCCCTCTCTCCATTCTATCCTCCACCCCTCCCTCCAGCCCTCCAGCTCATCCTTTGCATGCCCAAACCCACAGCTTTCTCTTGAACCCCTTTCATCTCTACCTCGAAGAGACTTCCCTTCATCTCAAAGCCTTGGATAAAGGCTGAAGGTTTACTCATGTTCTCTGAGAGAAAGTCCTCCACAGTGCCATTCATCCACGCCAGTTAAATCCCGGACAAAAATCACAGAGATTTAAACCGCATCTAGAGGCTCTATGTCTGCATCTCTGTACAGGACTCAGGGTGTAGTAGGCTGAATAATGGCCCCCAAAGATATCTAGGTCCTAATCCCTGGAACCTGTGAATGTGACCTTATATGGCAAAAGAGACTTTGATGGTGTGATTAAGGTAAGAATCTTGAGATGGAGAGATTATTCAGGTGGGCCCTAAATATAATCACAAGTGTCCTTAGAAGGGAGAGGCAGAGGGAGGTTTGACTGCAGATGAGGAGAAGGCAATGTGACACTGGAAGCAGAGATTGGAGTGATGCGCTTCCAAGATGGAAGAAGGTGCGACAAGCCAAGGAATATAGGCGGCCACTAGAAGCTGAAAAAGTCAAGGAGATGGACACTCTCCGAAAGCCTCCAAGAGAAACCGGCCCTGCCAACACCTTGACTTTAGCTTGGTGAATCTGATTTTCAACCTCTGACCTCCAGAACTCTAAGAGAATAAATCGGTGTTGTTCTGAGCCAATAAGTTGGTGGTAATTTGTTACAGCAGCCACAGGACACTAATGCAGTGGGCAAGCTGGGCTAGGTTTGCAGGCTGTGACCTTCCCGTCACTCCACACCACCTCTCTAGTGAGCTCCTCCCTGCTTCTAGGCAGAAGCTGGAGGCCCAGCTCCCACCAGCCCTGGAGAAGCTGGGCTGCCGTCTCTTGGGAATGAGCAACGAGCTGGAACCCCCAGCCCTGTTGGGCTGTGATTCACAACACCAGGATCTGTGGTCTTCCGTTTCCATAAAACTGCCACAGTTAGGATGATTACGTCTGTCCCACATTCTACAATAGTCGTCTTTAGAGACATCCATGAGTGTGCACACACACCACCAGGATGGCCTGTCACTCTGCCTCCGAACCAGGTGATTCACCGACTTCTCTCCTCTCCCACTGCGACCACTGGATCCAAGTCGCTGCCATCTCTCACCTGGGCCCCTGCGATCACCTCCTGTCTCCTGCCTGGTCTCTCAGCTTCCCATTCGTGCCCCCTCTCCTTCAGTTCATTAACCCTCCAGAAAGACGTTTTAAACTTGTAAATCACATCTGCTTCAGTATCCTGGTGCTCAGACTACAACCCCAGTAGATTACATCAGAATCTTGGGGCGGGGACCCGTACTAGTATGTTTTCAAGTTTCCCAGGTGGTGCCGACGAGCTGCTTGAAGACTCCCATGAGGTAGCGAGTAATGTCTGGGTACCCCCATGTCTAGAACACCTGCTCTGGGACATGAAGGACCTTACCTTAAGCCTGTTAGAGCTAAACTGTCTTTAAGGTGGTCTAATAAATATTTTCCTTCTCATTCCCCAGGGCTGTGGGGAGGATCAAATGAGATGATGGGTGCACAGGGGCCTACTTGCCTTTTCCCCTTCTCCCTCCCTTCCTCTGCCTCTCTCTCTCCCTTCCTTTTCCCATTCCCTTCCCCATCCCTCTCCCCCTTCCTTCCTTCCTTCCTGTGTTTAAAGGTCATATAAGGGATTAATGTCCTGTGGTAGGTCACTAAACTGTGGTCCATTCCTCTCTGGGCCCAAGGCTAATGGCGAGAAGCATGGGCCCCAGGCACAAACTTTGGCTCCTCCCACGCAGCCAATAATGCACCACTCCTGAATAAATATCCTTGGCTCCTGGGGGTGCAGGCACAGAGCCCCTTGCACGGCTGTGCCCTGACGCAGCTTCGGTTAGGCCGCGTGAAAGCCAGTATTCCTGGACAATTATGGGCCCAGACTACAAACCTGAATGTGGTCTTGTCCAGTCCCACTCATTTTACAAGTGAGGAAACTGAGGCTTAGAGAGCGTCATGGCCCATGCGAAGGTTCATGGGCCAGGGGGCTTTTGATAAGTGGCCTCTGGCGGCGCACTGGCCAGGCATGCTGTACCAGACCTGGAACAGCCCTCAGACCAGGGAGGGCCCCCATGACAACACCAAGGACCAGCTTTGGGCTGAAAGGGTGAAGGTTCTGGTTGACCTTGCCGGGGTGATGTCTTGGTGGATGGACCAAGGACTGGGGTGCAGGTGTGCTGGCCACCCCCCTCTTCCCGGCACAGGGCCTGGCAGTGTTCCCAGTCTCCCCACCTCGGACACGTGCGGGATGCAGAGCAAAAGCAGGAAGGGAAGGTCCCTTTTGGGATCGCCTTCTCCACGCGGGCAAAGTTCTTATCAAGTCAGTCCACTGTGGAAGGCCTCTAGAGAAGTATGATTTTTCACAATTTCAGCTTGGAAAAGAATCTGTAAGAGTTGCTCACTCTTTCAGAATTCCTCTCACATTTTCTAAGCAATTTTGCAAACTGCTGTTCTTTGGTAGAAAATCACCAGTCTGCTTGTTCCTTTTTGCCAACAGTCCTCCCCGCCTCCTCCGCACCAATAATAATAACAGTAATGATGCTGACGGTAATAAGCATCTCTCAGGTCTTGATTGTGCATTACAGTCCACGAAACATTTTTACGTACATCATCCCGTAGGAGCTCCTAATCCTGAGGAGGCAGAGCGGGAAATATTACGTCCTCTCTTTTCCCGTGAGGCCACTGAGGCTGAGAAGAGGTTTTCTTCGGTGATCCGTCTCGGAACCTTCCATACACTGGCTCTCTGCTGTTACCTTCCTGTTGCACAAACAGCAGCCAGAGCACCGAGCCGCCTGCTGAATTGAAGTAGGCACCCAAGCTGGATCCTTCTTTTGCCTCCGTGGTTTCTCTTTTTGGTGGAATACACATCAACCAATTATAACCAACCACGTGGCATCCATAGCTTCCTATATAGTTAGATCTACACTGCCAATTGCTATACTCTATAGATAAGTGTGAGAAAGAGTGAGGTATGGGTATAGAAGAACAGGAAACAAAGTAATACTTAGTGGATTTTTTTCCACACGAGGGGTCTGTCTTTGTGATTGCTTTGTCCTTTTCCAGAGGAATTTCCAGCTGACAGTCTTACTGTGTCAACGTGCTATGACCCTGGGTATGGGAGCTTGGTCAAAATATAAAGAAATATATGCCCATGGATATGGAGAAGCAAAACCCTACACACAAATGAGAAATGGGGTTACTTCTTGGCTGACTGAATGGGCCAGAATGGTCAACAAGCATTGGATGATGAAATATCAGCAGGCTCACAGGGGAAGAAATAAAAAAAATGTTAGTGTGCTCAGTGTCACATGAGTGGTGTTGGAAAAATGTTATAACAGCATCTTGTTTGAGGGAGAGAGCACGTCAGAGGTAAAAGGATGTCTCAGTTTTCTCATCTCTATCATGGGGATAATAACTGAAATTATTCCTCACAAGATGGTTGTGAGAATCAAATAATATGATCAATCGAAGAAAAGTGCATGGTACAACTTAGCATATAGAAAGTAGTCAATGTATGTTAACCTATAAGAGAATAAAAATAGTAATAGTAACAACAACAGTAATAATAGGACGTCCTTTCTTTATTGCAAACCCAACTTGTCCCAAGCCAAGATGATCACCTGGCTTCCTCACTTCTTCTCCCACGCCTGTGGGGGCACCAAGCTCTCTGTCACCCGGGCTGGCGAACACAAAGTCATCTAGGATACTCCCTCCTCTGCCATTCTTCATGTGTGTGCCCAGGGTGTGGTACCTTAGCTTGTGAGTTTCTCTCTCCCTCAATCTGAATCCAAGCTCTGTCATTTGTTTGTAACATTCTAGATGATTCCACACTAGATCAAGCCATCATCACACCTTGTCTGGATTACTGAAATGGAATGATTTTCCTTCCTTCCCTGGTCTCCCCCATTCCAATTTGCCTTGTGCCTGTTGCCAGGCACATCTTGCCCAATCTCTGATTTTACTCTCTCCCTTATTTCAGTAATGACCAGCGTGGCTCCCTAGTCTCCACTGAATCCCATTCCAACTTGTCTGATGAGCTTTCAGGGTCTCCCAAGACACATACCAAGGCTCTTACCAAAACTCACACACTCTTCTCCCTGAACCTTCTGCCCCTAGCAGGCTCCTTGCATCCCTCCCTTGCCAAATATTTTTTGACGACTCGCCAGCCAGGCCTCTAGTGTAGGCATTGGGGAATGAACGAACAGCTCAGTTTTCCCAGATAAGCCAATCTTCTCAAAAGCACGCTGTCTGGCTCTTAATAACCCATTAGTCTGAAGTTCCTTTATTCACTTAACAGATACTTGAGTATCCACTAAGTGCCAGGTTCTATCCTGGGGGCTGGAGACAAAGGGTAGGGGCAAGCTAGGCTTAGAACTGTCCTCTTGGAGTTTAAGTCTAGTAGAAGAGAAAGAAAATTACAGAAGCAATGATAATGCGAGAGTGCTAAGTGCCATCTTAGGGGCAGTATGAGGTGTTAGGAGAGAGGTGAGAGGGGAGCGGGGAGAGGCCAGCAGGAGCCTCGGTG
This sequence comes from Ceratotherium simum simum, assembly GCF_057802395.1. Taxonomy (NCBI): domain Eukaryota; kingdom Metazoa; phylum Chordata; class Mammalia; order Perissodactyla; family Rhinocerotidae; genus Ceratotherium; species Ceratotherium simum. The sequence continues at coordinate 18,735,170 of NC_141922.1, forward strand.
GACTTTATCCTGAGGGTAATGGAGGGCCACTGAATGCGAGGGGGAGAAGCAGTGGGTGTGTGGAATGAATTGATGTGCGTTTTAGAAGGTACCTAGTAAAATCCTTCTATGCTGGGCACTTCCATAGCTTGCCTCCAGCTCTCCTTCTGAACACCTCTGAGTTTGACTCCTAATGCAATGTGATTTTGATCAGCCAATGCATTGAGTTTACACTATTCATCCTTCATTCCCTATGTTTCTATGTCCCACGAGCTACACAAGGTTGTGAGGCTACAAAGGAACAAAACTAACGTAATCCCTGTGGTAGGCTGAATCATGGCCCTCCAAAAGAAATCCGGGTCCTCATCCCTGGAACCTGTGAATGTTATCTTATAGGGCAAAAAGGATTTCACAGATGTGGTTAAATTAAGGATCTTGAGGTGAGGAGATCATCCTGGATTATCTGAGTGGGCCCTAAATGCAATCATAAGTGTCTTTATATGAGGGAGGTGGAGGGAGATGTGAGGCAGAAGAGAAGGCGGCCATGCAACAGAGGCAGAGGGAAGCAGAGTCAAGAGAGGAGATGGGGGCTTTGAAGATGGAGGAAGGGGCCATGAGCCAAAGAAGGCAAGCAACACATCTCTAGAAGCTGGAAAGGGCAAGGAATTGGATTCTCCTCTAGAGCTTCCACAGGGAGTGCGGCCCTCTGGTCTCTTAGGGAGGTCCCTAGGACCGGCTGAATGAGGAAGAGAACACACCGGTTCTCCACGACTGGATGCATAAACCACCTGAAAGTGAACAGCAGCAAATGAAGTGCAGCAATGGGCCATGGAATTCTCTGGTCTTCCCGTGTTCCCCACGATCCTGAAGCAGCTGGATTGATGGAACGGCAGAATGACCTTTTGAAGGCTCAGTTGCAGCAGCCATAGGAAACTAATACAATCCCCATTCTCATGGAGTTTACTATCTAGCGCAGGACAATAATTAAGAAATCACACAAATTAATAGCTGATGACAAACTGACAGCAGCTGGACAGCCTGACTATGGAAGAGAAGACATTTCTCCAGGGCAGGGGCTCTCAACCTTGGCTCCTCACTGGCATCAGCAGGGAAGCTCTTAAACACCCCAACGCTCAGGCCGCACCCCCTACCTATTAAGCCAGACTCCCTGGGATGGGGTCCAGGCATCTGTAATTTCTAAAGCCCCCCAGACAATTCCAGTTTGAGAAGCACTGGTCTCAGGCCAGTCACTTTCCAGGAGAGCTGAGCCGGGGAGCATAGGTGTTGCTTCTGTGGAGGACATGCTGAGATGGGGGGTTACTCCCACTCCACGCCCCTGTTGGGGGGGTCCTCAATCTGGGCTGTTATCCCGCTTGAGCAGTCGTCAGAAGGTACTGTCCCTTCTATTTGTGTCCTCCCCTCCATCCTACATCCATTGCCCCAGGTCAGGCCTTCCTCTGGTGTCACCTGTACTGTTACAAGGACCTCCCAGTAATCTACACTCTGTCACTGGGCTTTCCCAGGGCCTTGTCCAAACTGCTGCCCGTGTGATCTGCCTAAAAACCAGACTGTGGCACTCCCTCCTCTAAACCCTTCCCTGGCTCCCTAGTGCTCCCCAAATATCGTCCAAATTCCTCAGTATCATCTTCAAAGCCCTGCTGACACTGCCTGGGCTTCTGATCCACCCTAACGTGTGCTCATTGTTTCCGAACCTGCCCTGCCCTTACCCGCGGCCAGGCCTGGCTCACTGTCTGGAATGGCCCTCTCTCCAAACTCTTCCTATCGAAAGCCAGATGAGCCCATCTTCAAAGTCTAGCTCAAATCCCTTCTGCCAGAAGAATCTGTCCAGATTCTCTCTGTCAGGTGGTTTGCTCCCTCTCCACTCAAAGAACACAATTTGAACTTTCCACAGGGATCAATTAGATCCCATTAGTCTAGGTGTCTCTTTTCCCTGGTGGGTCAAGGCTCATTTGGGGCAAGGACCCTGTCCGCGTCGTTGCTGTGTCTTCCAGAGCTCTGAGGACAGGGCCTGCTCAGCAGGCGCTCAATCGACGTGTACTGAGCATTGATCACACCACTACTTTATCCTCTATCCTGCATGTTTCCTTGGTGCCTAATGCAATTTCCATAAGACAGGCCCACTAAGAACCTCATTTGGCAATTATTTGATTCCAAGGGGGACAACAAATTAGTACTCCATGCTACCACCGTGTACCAAATTCCATCCCAATCAGTTTTACTCCAAAGGCTCAACTCTCAAACGCTGAGGGGCCAAGCTGAAGCCGAGACCCGCTGCAAGCTTTTCAGTGGGATCCTCCCTTTCCCCTCTCTAGGAGTTCTCATCATAGTTGACAGCAGAGGAAGTTATATAGTCTCCCCTATATTTTTCTTAATAGCACAGTGTCGCTGACTCAACTTCAAAGGAGGACGAGAGGCCTGTTAATACTCCGGTATTGTTGGCAGCAGAAGGTACTGCAACAGTAACAACTCAGAGATGCTCAACTACCCGGCCATTTAGGACCAGGACCCACAGGGTCCTAGGGGGCATGTGGGATCTCATGCTCTCTCTGTCTGGGCCACTGGCTGTTCATTGATTGGTTGACTGGTTCGTGCATGCATGTATTCATTCATTCAATAAAATATGTTTTGAGGGCCTAATACATGCCAGCACTGTTCTGGGCACTGGGAATACTGTCTTCTGGAACTTATATTTTGGAGGCCTGGGTTATCATCCCTAGAGACAGAAAGACTGGAAGTGAGATGGCAGAAGGCCAGGCTTTGGCCCCAGTCCATCTCTGTTCACCATCTGTTATGGGTTGAATTTTGTCCCCCACAAAATACATGTTGAAGTCCTAACCCCTAGTACCTCGGAATGTGAGTGTATTTGGAAATAGGGTCTTTACAGAGGTAATCTAGTTAAAATGAGGTCATTAGGGTGGACCCTTCTTCAACAGGACTTGTGTCCTTATAAAAAGGGCAAACTTGGATGCAGAGACAGAGTCGCACAGAGGGAAGACGATGTGAAGAGACACAGGGAGAAGACGGCCGACAACAAGCCAAGTAACGCCTGAAGCTACCAGAAGCTAGGAGAGAGGTCTGGAACAGATCCTTCTAGCACCTTCAGAGGGAGCATGCCCTCTGGAGTCCAGTTATTCAAAGGTAGCCCTCGAAACAGCTGCCAAGTCATCCATTTGGCCGACATGGAAGGTTCTAGCCACCAACCTAGAAATCTCAAGCAGCCTCTCAGAGTTCCGTGGGAGCAATGGCTACGAAAACACTCTACAAAGAGTCTTCTGCAGGACTGAGAGACTGACGCTGTGTAAGCCCTAACATCTGCTGATTTTGTAAGTGGATATATTTAGTGGTGGAACAGTTTTTCTTCCAGTTTCGTAACACTTACAAAAAATCTTGCTTGTCCTATTTTTTTCTTTTTTTTTTTTCATGAACTCACAAGTGATGTTGCCATTCTTTCCATAGCAACACACTAGGATACTGTCTCTGCTTTGCTGGGAGAAGTCTAAGCAGGACCCAGGAGGAGAGAGAAGAAAATGCCGGGTGGGGTGGGGAAGAAATTGCTTAAATTTCAACACCCAAAATGAAGGCAGAAAAGGCCTTGAGCTATTTTAGTACTAAGAGCTACAAGTGTCATCCCAGCTCCCACTCCTACCCCATATATGAAGGATGCCTTCTGCACCTGGCGGGCAGGTTCTGGAGGCCCCTGTGTATCTGTTCCCAACCGATCATGACTCTGACAGCTGTATCCTTGTTTCCGAAGGGCTCCCTTTCTTCAATTCTCTTTAGATTTTTCTGATGACAGTAGGGAGGCAGCTTCAACTAGGTGACAATCTGTCTTCAAGACTTTTCATTAGCGTTAACTCATCTCTCTTTTTTAAAAGAAGGTGGACCTAGACTTTCGGGGTGAAGGAGGGAACGTAAAAGAAGGAAAACGAGCCCAAGTGCCCAGCCCTGTGGTGCCCATTTTCACACCGTCTTCTTTCAGCCTCATAATGGCCCCGTGGGGTGAACATCCTTATCTCCATTTCCTTGAGGAAACTCTGGATCTGAAGCCAAGAATCCAGAAGGTGCCATATCTAAGCAAGGCCTCTAAAGGCACAGAGCTGGATGCAAATGTCAGTGTCATACATTGTGGTTTGGTATTGTCCGGTGTGCTGACGTGGCGCTGGGCTACCACGGCCTGAAGGCAGAAAAGCCAGCACCTCCTAGCAAGGCTGACAAGCATTAAGCAGATCCATTCTGCCCTAGTTCTTCCCAACGTGACCTTCTACCTCTCATTTCTATTCTCCAAGAGGCTGCTGTGGTAACTGGAGAGTGTCAGGCACTCATTAAAAAATAATACTTTTGGGCTGGCCCCGTGGCTTGGTGGTTGAGTGCACACGCTCCGCTGCTGGCGGCCCTGGTTCGGATCCTGGGCGCGCACCGACGCACTGCTTGTCCAGCCATGCTGAGGCCGCATCCCACATACAGCAACTAGCAGGATATGCAACTATGACATACAACTATCTGCTGGGGCTTTGGGGGAAAAATAAATAAATAAAATTATTAAAAAAAAATAATAATACTTTTGAAGAATATATAATGAATGCCATGGGAACATACTCATATAATGTTAAGTAAAAAATGAAGCTACAACACACTATACGATTCCATTTATCTGATGCCTGGAAAAGCCAAAATTATAGAGACAAAAATCAGTGGTTTCCAGGGGCTGGGGTGAGGGGATTGGCTACAAGGGGCATAAAGGAAATTTCTGGGTGATATAATTGTTCTGTATTTTGTTTTGGTGGTGGTTATTCAACTACCAGAAACCACCATGTTTTGATAAACACAAGTTTATCAAAACTCATAGAACTGTAGATTAAAAAGGGTGAATTTCACTGTATGCAAATTGTACCTTAATTTTTAAAAAGGCCAAAAAAACTTGCAGCTACACACCAGTGTATACAGTATAATTCCAATTTGGGGTCAACACATGCACAAACATTTGCAAAAACATGCAGATGATGTTAACATTGGCTATCTGTGGGTGTAGGGATTATACATGATTTTTATTTTCAGCTTTATGTATTTTCAACAATTTCTATAATAACCTGGATTATTACCTTTAGAATCGGAAAAGTGGTTTTATTTTGTTTTAGGAGAGAAAACATGGTTGAAACAGTTTGGGAGTCAAGCTCCATTTCTTTCAAGCAGGCCACAAACCTCTGAGGACAGTCTTCTCACCTGTAAAATGGGTTCATATCATTCACCTCTGAGGGTTGTCACTATGATTAAATGAGATAACGGATGTAGAAGTACTTTATCAATCGGAAGATGCAGCTCAACTAGTAATTACTACCATCCTCTCATCTTTGAGAATTTCTTTCATTTCTTAATCCAGGAGTTTTCAAGCATAGTATCATTACACATTCACGCTAGTAATGGCTTGAAGCTAGCACATGATTTATTAAAAGAAAGAAAGAAAAGGAATATCTAGTATGTAGTGAGTTCTCAATAAATACATGTGGAATGGATAAATGTTATGCTGTCCCCCATGTGTTGTACCAGAAAAAATAGCTAGAGAACCACTGCCTTATGGATACACTGCAATCAAGCAAATCTTCAAAACTGTTGATGATATACTGTGCACCGATTACGAATCCAGCATGTTGCTACATCCAATGGCACATCTGGGGACATTTAAGATGTACTTCTCCAGAAGCTGGCCATGTAGGTAGGGAGAGATATGTAATAGATGCAATACACAAGGAAAAGTGGAACTCAGTGACGGAGAGATTAGTATATAACGCAGTGGTGGTGGGGAGGGGGGCATTCCTGGCTGGGTGGGACTACAGCTAAGCCTTGAAGGACAGGAAGGAACGGATGTTACAAAATAAGGCGGAAGGATGTGCCGGATGAGAGAAAAGTTTGGGCCAGGGGTTGACAAACTATGGCCCACCTCCTGCTTTTGTAAATAAAGTTTTATTGAGACACAGCCAGCCATGCCCATGTCTGCATTCACGCTTCCATGGCAGAGTTGAGTAGTTGCTACAGAGGCCTTCTGGTCCGCACAGCCTAAAATACTTACTATCGGGCCCTTTACAGAAAAGATTGGCTGACCCCTGGTTTAGGCCAAGACAGAACAAACCACGGTGTTGGCTGAGGACCCAGTGAGAAGCGGCCTGGGTGTAACGGAGGAAGTGGGGTGGGAGGCAAGGAAAAGACAAGACAGGTAGGGTGCCAAGGGTGGGGTGGGGAGACAGTGATGGTGAGGAGGTAGATGCCCCAGGGCCCTGGCAGCCAGGATTGAAGTTCTCGTTTCCAGGGAAGCAAAACGGCATTGCTGAATTTGCTAGAGAGGCAGGGGTTCTGGGGGTCTGGACCAGCCAACAGCCAAGCCTAGAGGGGCCTGGTGGTGATGGCCCTATTTGCTAGGGCTGCAAGAGAGAGTCACCTGCGGTGGCTCCAACACCCTTCTCGGGGCTGGGAGAACTGTCTCCGTGGGAACAGCGAGGCCGAGGGGGATGCGAAGGCGAGGGCCCTTCCCCACAAGCACCCACCCACACCCCGGGTGGCTTTGGCTCTTTCACAAATTCTGATGCTATCGGCTGAGCTTGGGGGTGCTGGAGAGGGATGAGCTCGCTTCTGCAAGAACAGTGAGGGCTGTCAGGGAATAAAAGATATTAGTCAGACCCCAGCTTTATTCTTTCCTCTCCCATTCATTTTAAACTCCTTGAATGAGCTTACTTCCTCGGTCTCCAATTCAGCACCCCCATTCTTGAATTTAGCTCCCATCCTCTTATCTCTCCAAGAAAACTGTGCTAAAAATAAGCGATTTCTTAAGGGCTACATCCAAGCAGCGTGCTAGGTTCCACCTTTGTCCTCAGGGCCTATTGTAGTGCCTGGCACACACGGGTGCCTAATAAAAATGTTGGCTGAACAACTGAAATGATGAAGGTGGGTAAGACACAGTTTCTGACTTGGGAACTGTGGAATTCCTGTGTCTCAGTTTCCTCATCTGTAAAATGGGGATGATAATGACACTTACTTCATATGATTGTGAGGATTAAACGAGTTTAACAAGTGGCACTTAGAACAGTGCCTGAGTCAAGGTAAGAGCTTAGCAGATGTGAGTCATTAGTTTTATTATTACAGTGTGGATGAGTCCAGACAAGAGCAGTGAGTCCTGAGGGCTATGAAAGCTAAAAGAAAGGTGGAATCATTTCCAAAGAGGGGATCCAGAAAGCCTTCAGAGTAGAGCTGTGATCCGTGGTGCCTTAAGAGTGGCGCATTGAGAGGAATCTTAATGGCTTCACTAGGCAGAAACTGCACTGTGATTGATTACTGATGTCTGCTCTGGGCAAGGGAAGCAGAATGGTGGTGTGTGTGCCTCCTTGGCCTATGTTGTTTGTTTTAGGATTCAGACATGTCAGGGCACAATTATCTGCCAATAATTTTTCGAATTCTAAGGCCTAACGGTTGTTTGGGAAGTAATGTATCCTCAGGGAAGACACATACCCTGACTCAAGAACACTGCCTTAGTCATCAGAAGGAAATGCAGTTCTGACCGCGGCCTGGTGCCTGATCTTCATCAGATTGTCTTTTGGCCCAGATCCCAAGGATCCATGCCTGAGTCCAAGACGAGGTGACAGTAAAAAGTGACTGAGTTGTCTCAACAAAAATCCTTGCATGAAGCAGCATTGCTAGGGCCCCGTGGTGGAATGTCACACACACAGTGGGGGGTGGATTCTTCTTGTCACAGCAGAGTCCACTGAGGGCTTGGGTACAGTGAGGGTGGAGGACGCTGTGGTGGTTAGGGTGCTCTGTCAGATGCTCTGTGGCCTCACAGGGGCAAGGACAGGAGGCCCAACTGTGGCAGGGGCAGGAGGTGGCTTCATGGCGGCTCCTTAGAGTACAGAACACCCACAACATTTCCTGAGGACTCCCAGAAAGAGTCAGGGGGCTGCAGATGATCAGGGCCTGGAGGCCCCACCAGCGTGGGTGGGGACAAAGCCTTACGCATCGCGACCCAAAGGTGAACCCAAGGCTGAGAGCCCTGAGAAACCCAGGTCATAGTCACGACACGGACATGGTGTGGGATAAGTGCTGGAAGGCTTCAAAGAGATAAGAGCTGAGCCAGGCGAAGCTGTGGACGGGGATCCGGGGAAGGCAGGGCATCCTGGACCAGGAGAGATGCATGAGCAAATGTACAGAGGCATGAAAGGGAACGCCGGGTCAGGGATGGAGCGGTGCTGAGGTGGACGGAGGTCAGGAGACAAGTGCGGGGAGACAGAGCTGGAGGGGCGGGGAGTGGGCAGGGCAGATCAGAAGGAGCCTGAATGTGAGGGGCAAGGACTCTGCTTTGTTCCTTGTTGTCTCAGTTCCTGGGACAGCAGCCAGCACAGAGGGATGCTCCATAAGACACGGTTAGAGGACAGGAAGGAAGGAAGGAGGATTTAGGAGAGGGTGGAAGCTCCCCTTTCTTTCATGGAGAGCAATATGGGAAGGAAACCCCACTTGGGCTTTTAAAGGAAAGGAAACCTGACAAGCAAGATGGTGAGCAAATACAGCCAAGAACGAAGGGCATGCGTGACACACACACATAAAGAACAGTGTAAGAGATGCCTTACATTCTCAGCCCAGAGCCTCAAAAAAGTACCTCTAGGATGAAAAGAAAAGAAAAAGAAACAGAAAGGCACTGAAGCTCCCCTCCACTGGATTGACGTGGAAGGCACAAAGCAAGGGGCTGATTAGAGCGTTCCCAGGATGCAATGCATCTTCCTGCAGGCGCCAAGGGGGAGGACCCCTCTTAACCCGGTGCTCCGCTCCCTTCCCAGCCTCCCCGGCTCAAAGGGGCTCGGCTGGAGGATGCGCGGGCCAGGTCGCCTGCCCAGTGGGGATGCGGCCGCCGCTGAGCCTCCTCTCCTTGTTCTTGCCTCCTCGCCTGTCTTTGGAGCCTCGCTGGGAAGGAGGAAAACGGGGCCAAAGCCGAGATGAAAGTGCCTGTAATCTCACAAAAGAGCCAGGCGGATGCTCTGAAAGGCAGAGAGGAGCCAACATCTGCCATCTGCACTTCAAGGCAGGCGGTTTGAAACCCACCAAGGCAAGAGGCCTGTCTGCCCTTCCCGGCCAGTGCCCGCCAGCTCGGGTGAGCGATGGCCCCGGGGAACAGAGCGCGCTGGTCACCGGTCATACATCCCAGCCCGCGGGCGGCAGGAAGACGAGGAGGAGAGGATGCGAACCACCAAGCCCCAGGCCGGAAATCCACATTTAGGAGAGCTGGAGACTTAAACATCCATCACCCCCTTTCCTTGCCTGACAGTATTTATTTATCACTTTTTTTGGTCTTCAGACCACTGTGCCATGGGGAAAAGTACCACTGCTACAAACGAACCCTTTCCCAATGCCATCACGAAATGAGACTCCAGCAGAATTGAGAAAAAAACCAGTCCGCTTCGGATGAGACACTAATGGAGCTGCTTCTGCTTTCATCTGCTCTCCTGAGAAATTTTACAAGCCCGCTAGAACCCAAGGCCTGGATGGCTCCTATGACTCTCCCACGACTGGGAGAGGAAATGTTTTCTGGCAGTGGAAAGCCAAGAAAGCAAACGCAGCAAGAGACGGACGATTTTCCAAATAAAATCCCCAAACGATCAGTACAGGACCTTGAACACATTTTCTACAATTTATTTTCTATTTTTCACGAATGCCCTAGGAAGAGTACTCTGGGAAATCTCTAAGTTTGAAGAGAACACACTGTCCTTTTGGGTTGTGGGAAACACCAAGATGGTGGGAGAGGCCATGGGAAGCAGAGTTAAGTGGGAAGAAAAAGCCGCAGGATAAATTCAAGGGCATTCACCCTCGCGGCATCACTCAGCCACATTCGGAGGATAGCGGGCTCCCGGTCATGTGCCGTGACTCTGCAAAGGCATCCACGCGGAGAGAGCCTTGAGGGGGAGGTGGGAGACCTGAATGCTCCTTCTGGTCCTGGTCCTAACACGTGTCATTGCATTATCTGTAAGGCACAGGGATTGGACGGGATGAGCTCTCAGTGTTCAGCTGCAGCCCTGCAGGGCTCTCAGATGCTAACAGCTGTTCTGAGAAAGGTGAAGGAGCAGCATCTCGGAGAGTCAGCCAGAGGGGGGTCAGGCAGAAGATGCCCAGTCATGGCTGCAAGGAACCCGACGCGACAAACCCAGCCTGGAGTTAGGTTTTGGAAAGGCAAAGAAGAAAGCAAGATGCTCCCCTTTACGAATAACATGAAAATATTTATCGCAGCAGGAATAATCTTAGAGAGATGTGCCATCCCAAAGCAGTTTCTTTGGGAATAACTGAATTATAGACTTTGAACATCAGAAAAATCCAAGAGAGAGATGAAAAAGCTTGGATAACAAAGCGATGGGGAGAAAACCACTTCTCCATGGCTGACTGAAGTATCTGAATTAACCTGTGAGATTTATTAATGAGTAGAGGTCCACTGCTTTAGGAAAGGAAATCGTTTGCAAATTTTAGTGAGTTGGGGTTTTGATAAGTGGCGAATCTTGGAAGCGATAAAATGCCAAGTGATGGGCCTGAAAGGGCAGGTCTCAGGTACCAGGGAAAGGTGAGCATTTTGCTCGGGCAGCAGCATATAGTGAGCTTGAAATTAGGCCCAGGCTGAACGGGGGCCTGCAGGTGCGGCTGAGACATAACCAGTGGCCCTTGTGCCTGTCACTCGTAGGCAAATGCCATCTGTTCTGGCTGCTGCCCACTCCGCCCCATTCTCGCCCCACTTTACCGTTTGTGGTTGGTGACCCTGGCTTGTTAGCGCTCTTCTGTTCCTTCTGACTTAGGACACGCTGCCATCATGGTCCAAGCAGCCTAGCAGAGAACTGGCTGCCAGATCAGGCGGCAAGATGAGAGTGTCAGCTCCCCAGTGCTGTTTGCTGGCTTGTCTGCTTCCCTCCATAGCCTTCCCTGAGCGCCTCCAAAGTACCAAGGACTCTGCTAGGTGCTTGGAATATGACCATGAGCAAACTTCTCTCCCTGGGTTCAAAGAGGAGGCGGATAAGAATACAGGCAGAGATGAGACAATAGATTAAATTCTGTGAAAGAAGGGAGCATAAAGTACTATAGATAACCAGAGAATACAGTGTGTGGGGTCTTTGGGGTGGAGATCAGGAAAGGCTTGGCCTAGGAGCCAGCTGAGCTCATTAAGGCCATAGTTATAGGAGGGATTCACCTATGGACTTGGTAGAGCTTGCTGGGCTCTATGCACACATCCTTCCTTTCTATCAATAGTTGATAGTGTCATAACCCTTCTTTTGTCATAAGAGAGAACCAGGTGAGGAGGTTTGATTCAGGAAAGAGCCATGAGTGACTTGAAGCACATGCTCTGTGGTCAGCAAGCAAGTCCAAGAAGAGCACCACATTCAGGCTCCACTGCTGATGTTGCCCAAACTTCTGAATTTGTCCCCTGAATCCCGAGTTTAGGGTTGCCCAGGGAGCCTCTCAGCCTTTGCTCTCTGCCTGCTCCTGTGATGAGGGGCAGGATAGGGAGCAACACAATTGCTGCAGAACTTTCTCAACTGCTGGATTCCCAGGTGCTCACAGGGAGTCTCATGTCTGCCAAGTCTAGCAGACCGTGGTACGTGACGATGAATTCTTTCCCTCAAAATACACCCAGCTTCAAGGCAGGCAGGCTCATAAAGGCATGATCTTTTGGGGCACAGAAGCAGCTGAGGAGTCCAGTGTTAGGCTTCGGAGACGGGCAGAACTGGGTTCAAACCTGGCTTCCTGCCGTGCAAACACTTGTACATGAATGTTCATAGCAGCACTACTCATAAAAGTCAGAAGTGGAAATGTTCATCCACTGATACATAGATAAACAAAATAATGTCTATCCGTACAATGGAGTCTTATCTGACAAAAAAAGGAATGAAGGGCTGACACACGTTACAACATGTATGGGCCTTGAAAACATGATGCTAAGTGAAATCAACCAGTCACAAAAGACCACATGTTGTATGACTCCATTTATATGAAATGTCCAGAATCGACAAATCTATAGAGATGGAAAAACAGATTAGTGGTTGCCTAGGGCTGGGGGAGAGGGAGGGATGGGAGTTGGAGGGAATTGGGAAGTGACTGTAAATGGGTATGGGGTTTCTTGGTGACGGAAAATGTTCTAAAATTGTGGTGATGGTTGCACAACTCTGTGACTATACTAAAATCCACTGAACGGTACATGTGAATGGATGAATTATACGATACATAAATTATATCTCAATAAATCTGCTATATTTTTAAAAATCTGGGTTCTTCTCTCAAATACTGCTGGTGAGTATGCAAACTGGTATAGCCACTATGGAAAACAGTATGGAGATTTCTCAAAAAATTAAAAATAGAAATACCATACCACCAGCTATCCCACTACTGGGTATTTATCCAAAGAACTGGAAATCAATAATTCAAAGAGACTTATGCACCCCTATGTTCATTGCAGCATTATTTAAATAGCCAAGACGTGGAAGCAACCCAAGTGCCCATCAACTGATGATTGGATAAAGAAGATGTGGTATGTATGTACAATGGAATACTACTCAGCCATAAAGAAACACAAAATCGTCCCATTTGCAACAACATGGATGGAACTTGAGGGTCTTATGTTAAGCAAAATAAGCCAGACATAGAAAGACAAACACCATATGATTTCACTCATATGTGGAAGATAAACAAACACAAGGACAAATAGAACAGAAGAGTGGTTACCAGAGGGGAAGGGGGTTGGGGGTGGGCATAAGGGGTAAAGGGGCACATATATATGGTGACTGACATATAATAATGTACAACCGAAAATTCACAATGTTATAAACTATTATGACCTCAATTAAAAAAAAAATCTGGGTTTCTAGCTCCTCTTGGTTCCTGCTAGACTGTAAGGTTCACAAAGGCAAAGACCTCTTTGTTTTGCCCTCCACTGTTTTCTGAGACCTGGCACATAGTAGGTGCTTACATAATTGCTAATGAATGAATATGTGGCCTTGGGCGAGCCCCTTAGGCTCTTTAAGCCTCAGTTTCTGCATCTGTGAAATGGAGATAAGAATGCCTTCTGCAAAAGGCTGCTGATTAAGACCCAAGGCACTGGAGGCCCTTGGCATTCTGGGGCACACAGCAGTGCCGATTAAAGGGTGGTCCCTGGATTTGTGGCTCAGTGCCATTGACCAGGCTCCTCAAGGGGAATCCTCACCACCGAGAATGGCGTTTCTTAGCCACCCACGCCACCCCCCATCCATTCTTAGAGCCCAATGCCCTGCTGTCACTCAGAGCGGCCTGCCTGACGCCATGAGTCAGGCCGTTTGAGGCTGCTCTGGAAGGACAGGCTCACGTGCTGCCCAGTGCTGAGAGCCCGGACCAGCAGGGGGCTGGTGGACACGTCAGACTGTATTTTCTGTTTCTGTCTGGCGATGCGTCTGACAGCCTCTCCCAGACTGTGTCTGTCGCTGCCGGCCAGGGATGACGCCAGCTCTGAGGCCACGCTGCGTGCTAGCAGGACACACTGAAAAGGCACACTGTTTTCAAAACAGTCAGCTGTGTGAGGTCAAGATTACCATCGCTGGAAGCCACGCCACCATCCTTCTGAACCTGTCTTGCAAAAACGTGAAAAGCAACTTCCAGGCCACCAGACACGTAGAACTCCGAGTCTACCTTTCTCTCGTTCATACCGACCAGGCCCCCAACCAGGCCCCAAGAACCTCCGCCAGGGCTCCTGGTGGGCAGTGCTCCAGATGCCTCTGTCCTTTCCAGTCCTCTGAGCCTGCAGTGGAGCCGTTCCCTGCTCCCGGAAGGCGGCTCACTCCCAGCCTCCACCCACCCCAAAACTTCACCTGTACCTCCTCCCGTCTTTCAGGAATCAGCTGAATGTACCTTCTTCAGGCCCACCCAGGCCCGTTTAAGACACGGTTAAGTCTCCATCATATGGGCTCAGAGCTCCATTTCTCCTTCAGTTTCTAATGTTATATTTATGATTATCTGTCTAAGGTCTGTCCCCCTCCCCATCCTGTGAGTTCCCTGAGGGAGGACCTGGGTCCGTCTTGATTACTGCAGTCTCCCCAGGGCTTAGCATGAGGCCTGGCACACAGCAGGTGCTCAATAAATATTCATTCAGTGAAACAGTCCCACTTAGATTCTCATTTCTCGCCACTGCTTCCCTCTCTGGCTGGGCGGTAGCCTGTACCCTTCCTGGTCCCCGTACCCCATGAAGCCAGAGGAGGAGTGTGGAGAAGAGGCCTCAGTCTCCTCATGAGAAGCCCCTGCGTGGGAAGAGCAGGGGGCGGAAGGAGGTGGAAGGAGGGGTGTGGGGGTGAGGGTTGGAAGTGGGGGGTGTGTGTGTGACTGCGCGACAGGAGGGGCTGAGGAGATGGCAAGGCTGGCCTGCTGGCCCTCCAGGCCCATCCACCCACACCCACACCTCTACCCCCCACCGCCCACCCCTCATCTTGGCAAAGCCCCTTTCCTCTTTCTGGGCACCACCGGGGAAGGGGAACAGCTTAAAGCTGGCAGAGACCCTACCAAGCAACAGAGAGTTGACTGCAAGGGGCCCACCCACTGGTTTTCAGATGTTTTTGATGGAGACTCACAGTAAGAAATAAATTTTATGTGGCGATCCTGTGTGTGTATAGCCCTACATATAAAAACCAAGTGGACAAAATAATACTGACCCTCACTAAGTAGGGTGTATTCTAATATCTTCTATTGTTTGCTATTTCATCTCAAAAAAACATCCAGCCATGACTTACTAAGAGGGACGTGCGACCAATAGAGTGGACAGGGCAGCACTCAGAAGGGCCTCTGTGCTCCGGCTTTAATGCTCTGTCGTCAGTGTCTTGAGATTCTGAATAACTTTATCTCTGAATCTGTGTTTCGTAAGTGAAGTCTGACGGGACACACGGCCCCCACTGCCCGCCGCCACCAGCGACGCTGCTGCCCTCCGCCCCGGCGGTGCCCGTGAGGGTCTGCCCTCTCCCACGAGTCTCCCTGTGCCCCAGGGAGAGTGACATTAAATGGCCAATAAAAAACACCATGATAGGTTGCGAGACCGTAGAAGAAAGGAACAAGGGTTTTCCTGCTTTTTGAACAAGGCGCCCCGAATTTTCATTTCACCTTGGGCCCCATAAATTATGTAGCCGGCCCTGCCTGAGACGGTTTCACAACCCCCCAGTGAATCGTGACTGGCAGTTTGAAAAACACTGCGCCAGACGGCAGAACGTTCAGCTGACCCAAATGCAGGCTTTCATCAGACACAGTGAAGCTGAAATCCCAATTCTACAACAAATCGGCTGTGTGACTTTGGGCAAGTCACTTAACTCTCAACTTCTGTGTCCTTAGATGCAAAACCAGGATAATGATAGGAGCTGCCTTCAGAGTTGGGGTTGGCACTGACTAAGAAAAGGCAATGTGCAAGTGCCCTGAACTTAAGAAAGAAAGCAGTTATTATCATTATTAGATCCCTCCGGTCTTGGGCGTGGCTCTGATGTTTCCCACTTTGATTTACTTAAAACCAGGAGATTTTTTGAGCTGGGTTTTGAGGAGTTTGCCAGGTGAATAAGACAGGGAAGGAGGATGTCTGGGCAGACAGGCTGCAAAGCAGAGGCTCAGAGGTGTAGTGTGTTCAGGGGCAGTGAAAGCAGACCAGGTTTGAGAGTGTGCACTTCTGGGGGCAGGGCGTCAGCTGCTGGAGGCAGAGGGGCTGAGGTTGGAGGGGAGGCGGGAGGCCCGGGCAACCTGGACTCACCCGGTAGCCAATGAAGGCAGGACAGGTTTTAAGCAGGTGAGAAGCATGATCAGACCTGTGTTTCCAAAGACCATCCTGGCCATGGGGTAGAAGACGGATGGGAGAGGGTAAAACCGAAGGTTTCTGGGAGAGGCCAGGTGTGAGATGCGAGGCCCAGCATGAGAAGGTGACAGTGGGGATGAAGGTTGAGGTTGACGGATCACCCAGGAGGTTGGAGGGAACGTGGGAGGTGAGTGTGAGTGTCACACCCTGGGTACCTCCCAGGTTTCTGCCCCCAGTGGAAGCAAGAGGAAGCACAGGTCTGGGGGAGGCAGAAGGAGGACTCTCTGGCTTGGGTCCCAGAGGCAAGTAAATAATAATGATGGATGTTTAGTTTAATTTTGGAAACCTCCAGGGATGCGAAGTCTATAAATTAACCTAAAGAGCAATGAGTGTTCACAAAGTTGCCCCATGTTTAACCAAATCTAACTCCTCCTGACTACGCCCAAATCATATAAACTTGACTTAAGCCCCAATGCAGGTGAGTTCCAAGCCCCACTGGCTCGGTTCCACAGACTCCTGGAACCAGGTGGAAGAAATGGTAAATTACAGAACAAGTTAGAACTCAGGGACGTCTATGGAAGGGAGGAAATCACAGAGCAAACTTGAAGAGGTGATTAACCCACTCGCCCCCAGGCGAGGCAAGCTTCTAGCTGCCACGAGTTCAGGTAGCTGGGAAGCGTGTTCAGATCAGACCAGGAGCCAAACATCCAGTTTTGAAAGCAACACCCAGAACCGTCTTCTGCTTTGGAAGGTGCAAGTTTTCCCTCTGCTTTCTCACTTCATAGTCACTACCCTAGGCACAGCCACTCACTGCAAGCGGTTTTTAAGTACTCTGAAAAATTAATTTTGGAGCCAAAGTCTCTGATGCCTGAATGCTGGGGAGGCGTGGGAAACAGATAATTCTTACAATTTTAGGTCAAATTGAAGGGAAGATGATAACGAGGGTTTTCCATGCGGACAGGGCTCTACAGTTTACACAATGCTCCCACACTCCCCCTCATGTGTGTTCACAATAGCCCTGCGGGATAGAGGGGGTGAGGATTGTCGCCCCAGTTTCAGCCACAGAGAACCTCTGTGAACTGAATTATGGGGTCGCAGGGCAACTATGGAGGCAGGTCTTCTGTCCTTTGCCCACTGTCCTCCCCTTATACTATGTTACCCAAGGTGAGGCCTTAATTGTCTGGAGATCACATATTTGGGAAATGCAGCAACAGGCATTAGACTTAGTTTGGTTCAGATAACGGCCCCCCCCCACTTCTGTAGTGCTTATCACGTGCCTTTTACTAGGATCCATGCTGGGGGGTGAGGACTTAAGATCCAGGCACTTTATACATCTTTGATCTCATTTAATCCTCACAACACCGTCACGAGGTGGGTGTCAGGAGGAAACATCCTCTGACCTGACTCGGTGGCTCTGGACATCCAGAGAGACTGGGGCAGGACCGACTTCACACTGGTTGGGTACTTCCATGGAGCTTTACCTGTTTCATTTTCCAACACTCCTGGCAGGTTTTCCATTTTGAGAAAACTAAGGCTCGGAGAGGTGTAAGCAAGTAGATGATCGACCACTGGGATGAGGTAGGCTCATGCTCTCTGTCCCCTCTAAATTGAAACCATTCTAAATTTTTTTTTTTTTTTTGCTGAGGAAGATTAGCCCTGAGCTAACATCGTGCCCATCTTCCTCTATTTTGTATGTGGGATGCCGCCATAGCATGGCTTGATGAGCAGTGAGTAGGTCCACGCCTGGGATCCGAACCTGCAAACCCTGGGCTGCTGAGACGGAGTGCACAGACTTAACCAGTACACCACCACGCCGGCCCTGAAACCATTTTAATTTTTTAGTTTGACAAGCAACATACGGTATTTGTGAAAATCCAAAGGAAACACGTGTGTTTAAAGTAAAAGTACCCCACCCCCACCTCTGCTTCTCTGTTTCACTCCCCAGAAGTAACTGCTTTTAAGTCTGATGTATATCCTTTTCCCATGCAAACACACCCACGCATGGAGATTATTTTTCACAAAAGGGATTGCACTAGATGCATTATTCAGCGACTTGCGTTACTCACTCAACCACGTATCACAGTTATCCTTCCCCATCCACACGCAAGGAGTAATCCTCATCCTCTTGGACAGATTTCATTGTCTGAATGTAGGGTAATCCACTTCCCTATTGATGGACGCTTGGTTGTCTCCAATTTCTCACCAATTCTGCACCAAATGTAATTGTAAATGCAACAGATCCTTGAGATGTAAGCTCTCAATAAGTATAAGCCAATTTTTAGCATTCCTATGTAGCTTTATTTAGCTGATGGCCTCCATTCAATTCCTATTGCAAGTGCCCATTTCAAAGAGTCGGAGTTAACTATGTCTCAGTTTCCTATTATGAAAACTGGTGATTTTCATGGGCCAGGTGTTATATTTACCTAATCCAATATTCAGATTGGATGTAGATAGATAAGTTTTGAACTGATATTACTTTTCCAAATGTTCTGACTCGTGCTCTAACTTCAGTTCATTTCCTGCAGGACACTAGGCGCTGGTATAAAGTAATTAAAGTTGTGTTTTAGGTTTCTACGAGAAGCTGTGGAATTCCAGCCTAATATAAAGAAGGGAGGAAGCTAGAGGGCCTAACGTTTCTCTTCTAGTTCAAATCACTTTATTCTATTGATTCAAACAATGAGAAGTTGAGTATGTCAACTGCATATCGTGTTCCCTCAGGTCCCCAGACCATGTCTGGGCAGAAACCAAGTGACTCCTCTCTTCCATCTCATAGGATCCTTGAGATTCATACTGTTTCCCTTTTTCAAAACTTGCAGCCTCTGCTTTCCTTTCAGTGGTCTTTCTCCTTCAAGATGGGCAGCAAAGTAGAAAACAGTCTTGTGTTCCTTCTTCCTTCCTGAAGCTCCATGATTCCTTCTTTTATCGTTTTCTGTGTAGAGAACTTCCTTTAGCCATTCTTTTAGGGTAGGTCTGCTGACAACAAACTCTCTTAGTTTTCCTCCGAGAATGTCTTGATTCCTCTTTCATCCCGGAGGGCATTTTTTTTTTTTTCTGGATATAGGATGTTGGGTTGACAGTTATTTAAAAAATGTGCCACTTCCTTTTGGCTTCCCTGGCTTCTGATGAGAAATCTGCTGCCATTCGTGTTATTCTATCCCATAAGTAAAGGGTCATTTCTCTCGCAGGGATTTCAAGAGTTTGTGTTGAGTTTTCAGTATGATGCGTCTTGGTGTGGATTTCTTTATGTTTATCCTATTTGGAAGTCGTTCAGCTTCTCGAATCTGTAGGTTTAAGTATTTTGCCAAACTTGGGAAGTTTCTAGCCATTATTTATTTGAGTAGTTTTTCAGCCCCACTCTCCTTCTCCTGTGTCTGGGACTCTGATGACATGAACATGAAACCTTTTCTTATAGTCCCACAGATCCCCGAGGTTCTGTTCATTTTTTTCCCCAGTCTATTTTCTTGTTATTGTTCAGATTGGGTAATTTTTATTGTTCTATTGTCAAGTTCACTGATGCTTTCCTCTGTCCCCTCCATTCTGTTGTTGAGCTCATCCAGAGAGTTTTTAGTTTCAGTTAGCGCATTTTTTCAGTTCTAAAATTTCCATGTGGTTCTCTGTCTTCTATTTCTTCGTCGAGAATTTCTATTTTTTTCATCTGTTTCAAGCATGTTCATAATTGCTTATTGAGGCGTTTTTTGATGGCTGCTTTAACATCTTTGTCAGATCATTCTAACGTTTGTGTCATCTTGGTGGTGGCATCTGTGGATTGTCTTTTTAAATTCAGTTTCAGACCTTCCTGGTTCTTGGTATGAGTGATTTTTAAACTGAAATTTGGACTTTTGTGTATTATATGATGAGACTTTGTGTCTTATTTAAACCTTCCATTTTAGCTGGATTAGGGGAAGGGAGGTTCAGGTTCCCCGCTTGTCCCAGCTACATTCTGATTTCCTGAAGTCCCTTGAATTTGCAGCTGATCTAAAGTGGTTTATCTGCAGGCTACCTATTCTGCTTCACGCACTTCATAAAACATTCTTTTTCACATAGTTTGGGCCTGGGGACTCCTGAAAAAAGGGCAGAATACAAATTCAAGGGCTACAGGGCTATGAATAATTTCTACTGGAGCATATTTTTCACATCCGAGGACCTGAGTTTTCAAGTAACTCAGTTCTAGTAGTGAGAAGCTAGCAAATCCCTTCTCACCACCATCTTCTGAGTCCAGTTGTGACGGGAAAGGTTTATCCAAGTGGAATAAAGTTACCAATTCGGCCCAGTGGTTCTCAACAGTGGATGATTTTGTCCCCATAGGGGACATCTGGCAATGTCTGAAGACATTTTTGGTTGTACAACCGTGGGTGTGTTGGGTGTGCAATTAGTATCTAGTGGGTAGAGGCCAGGGATGCTGCTAAGCATCCTACAATGCAAGGATAATCCATCACAACAAAGAATAGCCAGCCCAAAACGTCAATAGTGCTGAGGTTGAGAAATCCTGGTTAGCCAAGCAGCCCCAAAATCTGCATGTACAAGTGGTTTTAAAGAGGAAGGATTGCTCAACAATCAAATTAGGTTTTATGAGATTTTATTCCCAGAAAACAGGCATAGATCACTGGGGGAAAAATGAAAGTGAACATTCTGTGCCAAAGTAGAACCGCCTTTGTTTGGGAGCACATTCCGAAGCACCGCCTTCAGAAAGTAAGGTCTTAGGACCTCCTACCACAAACCCACCTGAAAAGTGGATTTAATGCAAATTCCAGGGCCTCACCTCAAACCCACTGAATTAGGCTCTTTTGATGAGAGTAGGCGGGATCTACATTTTTGGGATCCCCCAAGTGGATCAGATGCACACTGACAATTTTATTCCCCTCTTCCAGAAGTGGGGGGAGATAAACTGTGGTGGGGGGGCGGGGCAGGTGGACAGAACATATGCATGGTAGTTTTAAAAAAGTTAACTAAAAATGCTCACATTCTAGCATGTTCCTCCAACTTCAGTCATCTGTATCACATGTGAGTTACATCCTAGACGAATACTATCCATATTATTCTTTTCGTAATAATTAAAAGAAAATTGTTTTGTAAATTCTAGCATCATTCTAAGCAATAATACCCATGAAATCCCAGGTTTGATCAGTTAGTTATATTTTTTCCTAATACTCTTGAGAATAAATACATAACCATGAAAATAAACAGTATTTGCCCATGCCACTTAAAATTAGCATGTGGTATGTATAGGAGGCCGTGTGTTACACAAAGCAATTACAGTCCGCCAGGAGAATGCTCACAGCAGTACCTGCATGCTCTCTAAGGCAGACATGCATGGCTCTTCACTTGGAATCTCAGAGCCTCCTTGTCAGGGATGGATGACAATCCCCACTGCTTCCTGGAGGAGGAAGCATAGAGTGGGCAAAGGTTCACGTGCCTGACCATGACACTGTGGCCTCATCGACAGCTGCCAGCTCCCATTTATGAGCCTCTGGAAACCACCATCTTAAACCCAGCACTAGGACCAAATGAAGGACCAACGCATTTTGAATGTCACTGAGCCTCGGAAATTGGAACCTACATGTGCGAGGAGCAGAAGTCACCCCAACCATAAACTGGTTTCCACGATCACCCTCCTGCTCCCAGAGCCCCCTCGCCCCCTCTCTTTTTTGGTGGGGGTGACAGAGGGAGAAGCATGACACACCGAAGGCTACAAAAAGTTTCACGTCTTTGCTAAAAATCAGAACAAACATGTGCAGCTTGTTTTTCCATTTACATCCTTTTCCAGAAAGTCTAAACTCGACATAATGTTCATTTTCGCTGGGCTCTGCACACAGCCCACCTTGCCATAAACGCAGTGAACACAGCAGCAGCGTGGAATTACCAGCGTGCCTGGATTAGCTAACACCACTTTATTTCTGTTGTTCCCTCCAATTTGCATTAAGCTGCCAGCATAATTTCCGCCTCAGGTGAAACCTTTCTGTATCAGTTGTTTCCTACTTGAAATACATTGATTTTCCACGTAAGTCAGGAGTTGGGGAAGTGGGGTGGGAGGTGTGACTGTGGAACTGGGTTAAGAGGAGGTTAAGACATAATATTCTCAGATTCAGGTAAGACTAATGCAGCCAAAAACAACAGCAAAAAATCCACAAAAACTTGTGAAGTGTTTCTCTTTGGGGTAAAGATCTGAGACTTCAGGGGGTGTTCCTGAGCAAGGCCATAAATGGATACCTTCTTCCTACAGCCTCACAGGGCTTGTTATTTAAGAAGCTTCTCTCTTCGTGCAATTGTAAACCATCCCTGTTTGGCTCTAACTGGAAAGACAATACAGGGCATGAACTTCAACCATTAATAAGCATTTACTGAGCATTTACTATAAGCCAAGAAAGTTCCATGCATTGAGGACAAAATACCTCCTCTCATCGAGTAGGAGTGGGAAGAAAAGCATGTATGTCAGGGGGAAGGAATGCTCTCAGTGCTGTGGGAGAGGGGCAAGAGGGTGGTGGGAGGGTCTGTGTTGGAGTCACAGGGGGCTGTGGCTCTGGGAAGGGAGGAAAAAAAATACAAGAGACTCTCCAGGCCTCGGGAAACTTGGAATTCCATGAATATATGGCTGAGGACCCAGACTCACAGTGCCCAGTTTGGTGCTTTGGACCCAAGAGGGATTCAGTACAGGTTTGCTGAATGGATGGTTTTCTGCGGCTGTTGACTAAACCCCTAACTCTGGACACCCAGGACTTGTGTAAAATTGTGAGAAGATCCAGAGAACAAGTACTGGACAAGTCCGTGCACAACCACCATTGCGACTGGAATAACAAGGCTGGAAGCAGGTTCTGCTGAGCTGGGGCAGGAGCCCGAAGGTGGAGAGGGGATGAGCAGACTCAGGGGCCGGCCTGCCTGGGCGTGCATCCCGGCATGGCTGCTTTCTAGCCGAGCGACTTCGGCAAGTCACTTAGCTTCTCTGTGCCTCAGTTTCCTTGTCTGAGAAATGATTATGCTAACGGTATGTGTCTCACAGGATTCTTGTAGAGCTTTAAGGAGTTAATACAGGTAAATGCTTCGGCCAGTGCTTGGCACAGAGAATGCTAAATAAATATCAGCTGCTATTATTTTTCTGTGGGAGGGACAGACTGGGATCATATGGTTCTATCTGGACTAGAAGCAAAAAAATCCTACAATCCTACAAAAAAATCTCATGCATCACAAGAGGGTAGGGAGGAAAAAAATTCAGAGACAGGTGGACCAGGCTTAGTTCTGCCTCTGAGACTAGGAATTCATGCCTGCAAATTTGATTCCCTTTTTTCATTTTTTAAAAAACTGAGTTGAATATGTATGTGTTAGGCAGTTTTCAGATCCTTTTCTGAAAGTGAATAGGGAATAACATCACTACTATCGTGACGAACAGCAACCATTTCCATTCATGGTTAACACCATCACCACCACCACCAACTGCCCCTGAGGCTTCTTCTATCGTTTTCTCATCCTCCATTTTCTTTTTCTGGTGGTTTATCAGAATGATAAGAGCTTTGGAATAAAAGAGACCCTACCTAATAACTTCATCGCTGTGTAACCTTGGGCAAGTCACTTCACCTCTCTGAGCTTCAGTTTCCTCATCTATAAGACGGGTTTCTGGTAAAAACTAGCAATGACATATACGAAGAGCCTAGGACAGGTTTGCCGCACACGTGGAGATGCTGAGTAAACGGTGGATTATGTTCACAGTGCAAACAAATCAGGGGGTACCACTTGATGATTTCCCTTTTAAGGTCTTGAAATGTGTCATTTGCTTGAAGAGGACTGACGGCCATGACTTCTCCTCATGAATTTGGGTTTCCAGGTTGAGCAAGACTGCTTGAGGCCTCCAATAAGCCAGAATGTGGCCTTCCGGTGTTCCGGACCACCGTGTCTGGTAAGAAGAACAAAGCCGTCCTCGATACCCTAGACAGGGGCTTGTCCCTGAGTCTAGACCGCTCACTCGGCCCACAGTTCCAGCTGTCTGGCTACACAGAGTTGACCCGGGTTTGAGAGAAGAGGCTTCACCACTGACCAACTTAAAGGAAAAACAAACTCGCAGTTCTTTGTCAGAGAAACACAACAATCACTCCACGTGTGAGGCGACATCCTGGGATGTGAGCCTGGTCTTCAGTTTTCCTGTTCCTTTAACAATCTACTTCACCAAATGGAAATGAAATGGCTCCATTAAATTTCCAAACACCATATTAAAAAACAAAACAAACAGACAAACAAAAAACTCCCCGTCTGAAGGGGATAAAGCCAAAACCAAATAGTGGGGCAAAGTGCTTCTCAGAAACAATTAGACTTGATTTTCAGCCCAAGAAATGTAATCATCAGTGATGTCTTAGCACCTCAGGGTTTTGTTGAGCTTTGTAAGAAAAGAACAAAGCTATGGCGCTGGAAAAGCACTGAGACATGGCAGTCACTGCTATTGGAACAAGATCATTTAATTCTCTTCACAACTCTTTGAAGTAGGTACTACTGTTATTCCCATTTAATAGGTGACAAAACTGAGGCACAGTGAGGTTAGTAACTTGCTGAAGGGCATATAACTAGGAAGTGGGGAGCTGGAATTTTAACCATGGTCATAACCACTAGGCTGTACTGCCTCTCATGATCTAGAAGAGACTCCAGTGCCCAGTACCAGGAGCCCAGGCTTCTATTCAACAGGCTCCCAAGACACCCAGGGCCCACCAGGGTGCCAAGGAGTAACTCATACTAGCTCAGGACATCACAGTTTTTAAAGTGCATTCCCATATTCTGGTTGTTTGGAAGTCCCTCTAATCTTAGGTGTTACATCTATCCCCATTTCACAGCCATGGAAACTGAGGCTCCAAGGGGTTAAACAACTTCTCTGAGGTCACATCCATTATCTCCTAATTCCCAGGCACTGTTTGCTCCTTGATGACATGGAATCAAGTCTAAACAAAACTGGGTGAGGGTGCAGGGAAGCTTCAGACATTGACAAAGCTCTCTCCGTACCCAGCAGTATGCTCAGACCTAGGGAGGCAGTGAGGGCAGCAGAGCAGGGACTGGCTTCAGAGCCAGACAGGTGGCTATGTGACCTTGGCCAAGTGACTTAATGTCTCTGAGCCTTGGGGTCTTGGTCTATAAAATGGTATAACAGCAGCTACTAGAACAGAAGTTCCTTGTCAGCAGGGCACTAGCCTGTTCATGGCTGGACCATAATATTTGGCACACAGAAGGTCAATAAATCTTTTTTCTTTAGAATAACTAAATGAACAAAAAAAATCCCTTCATAGCATTTCTGTAGGGATTAAATGAGATACTGTATGCAGAGTGCATAAAACACAGAAGTGGTACTCAAAAAATGCCAATCACCTTTATCATTGGGTCGCAGGCATTTATATTCATTATTTTACTGTATCTTCCTGGGAAGCCCATGAAATAGGTCTGGCTATGCCCATTTTATGCAAGAGGACACCAGAGAAGAAGGTAGGGAGTCCAGGAATTCTTCGAAGAGAGCTCACTCCTTTTAATAAAAACTAAGCCTTTAAAAAAGAGTCACAGTAGGAGCTGTAGGAAGGTTCTAGAATCAGTCTAGGGAGAAGAGAAGGGCTGTGGGACTTGGGCTTTGAATCTAGACTGGTGAGTGTTTCTGCCTCCCTCCGCAGTCCTCCGCCTCCAAGGGGCATCCCAGAACAGGGCAGGATGGACTCCCTACCGCTGCATTTACCCTCGGCCCCTCCTGCCTGCAGAGAGCTCCGGCCAGACACTGAGTGCCCAGCTGTGCTCCCATCAACAATCATATAATCCTAATGAATTGCAGGCTGATGAATTGCTGATTGCAGGAGAGAAAAAAATTAAGAGTGAGCTGATTGAAACTCTTAATAAAGCTTCTTCTTTGGGAAGGGTCTGGCTTGGCAGGTGGGAGGACCGGGGATCTTTCTGGCATCCGACGGGAGATTTTTAAAGATGGTTCTGATGGTCAAATGGTGGAATACTCATCTCTATGCTTATATTGGCTGGAGCATTTTCCACATAAAATTAAAATCGCCTGGTTTCCAGACTAGATGCCTAACGGGCAGGCACGGCACCCACCTCGTTCCCCTGTAGCTAAACATAGCATCTTGCACACAACAGGTGTGAAAATATCTGGGCCATAACTGGGACATAAGGAGTCTGGTACCAGTGAGAACAACGAAACAATAGAAAGTACAGAAAAAATGCTACAGGGTGAGAGCGCACAGATTTGTTTATGAATTCCAACTGTAAAAGGGCTTATAGAAATTGACTGCTAAACTTTGAGCCATGCAAAGCCAATTATGCTGGAAACAATCCCATCGGCCGCAGCCGCTTTCCTGTGCTATGCAGCAGCATCTCCCGAGGTGCCTCTAAAGAGAAGCCAGCTCCCCCACGGCAGGCGTCACCCCCTTGGTGCCCCTCCCTCGCATTTCTCCACCTAATTTAATTGCGACTGCCCTCGCCAATGCTCACACCTCCCCTACGATGCGATTACTACTGGCTCTTCAATTTGCCACCACCTGTGTGCCCCTTTTAAAGAAAGGAGACAGCAAGAGGGAGACAAATGTCGGCCTTAATTGTAATTTAATCCAGTTCATTGGTGATGACCCTGGGGAGAGGGACAAGGGAAATCAATTCTGGTGATTGAAAAACAATATGAGAATTAAGAGGCCATGCGGAAATCTTCTGGAATGGACAGAAAAATGCCTCTCTGAATTTCCTGTCTGTGGCTCAGTCGAGACTTACTCATTCTGTGCAATGCCATTCAGACATTTCTTGAGGACACGCTCTGGGGAGGCACTGTAACAGACACAGAGGGAGACAGATGACCAGGACAAAATCCAGGTCCTCAGGTGGATTTCTCTGTGAGCCGATGGAGGGTGGGGGTCAAGATACTTAGATGGCTACAAAGGTGACAAGCAGAACTAGAACACTAGCTATAGAGAGAGAGGAATGCCACCTTCCCTCCCATGTGTGACATCATCTTATAAAGGGTGTGAAAATGCCAGTTGGGGCAGCAGGCTCTTCGTTTCATGGTTTGGTCCAGAGTGACCCAATCGGACGGCCTCAGGAAACTGGGTGATGCAAGACAATTCATTCTGGCACCTTCTGAAGGAGACAAGTGGCCGTTTCTGTGTTTCTGGACTCTGAATGCACTTGCTGCTATCTGTAGGACTAGAGGCAGCATTTTGGGATTATGGGTTTCTTCCCCATTTAAGGATGGGATGGCCGCTGCCTGCTCTTCACATTCTCTTTTGGAAAGAGAACACCCCTGGGAAGGAGGCGGGGCTCCTGCTGCTGGCTTGGAACCTTCTGGACAACCTTGGGCAAGAGAAGCTATCCAAGGCCACCCAGGCAAGAGGCCGGCTTCAAATGCAGCGCTTAGGCTGCCCAGGGCCCAAGGTCAGCCCGGGTCACTCCGCACACTCTCCTGTGATGAGCCCTGGTGGGCAAGCAGGCGGAGGGCGGCAACGGCCACAGGAAGAGACCCAGACGCAGCGCAGAGGGAGTGGCAAGGGGATGCTGGGAAAATTGTCCTTTGCCCAGGCCACCAGCTCCAAGCAGCTCTGGGGGTCATAGCTCCTTACCCTCTTCCTCCATCTCCTTCTGCCACTTCCTTTTTTCCATTTTCTTCCTTATCTCTTGCTCCTTCATTTGTGTGTGTGTGTATCTTCATTTTTTGATGCTTTTCTTTCTTCCTCTTTCCTTCTATCCACTCACACTCACTAATCATGTCTCTCTCTGACACACACACACACGTGCACACGGAGCTGCCGGAGCACAGTGTCAAGTACATGGCCCAGCAGTCAACTAGACCTGGTTCAAATCCCACCTCTGACGCTCTGTGACTGTGGGCATGTGACTTAACCTCTCTGAGTCTCCATTTCTTTGTCTTACAAAATGAAGATCATAATAGGACCTTCTTCCTAGGGTGGAGGTGGGGACTAAATACATAAGGCTCAATGTTTTATCTGCTTGGACCTGCGTAAATGCTCTTTAAATGAGAGCTGTCCTTTCTTCCCACTTCTTCTGTTATATCCTTGCCAACAATGATGACAGTGACAACTTTTTATTATGTGTTTGGCTCTTTGGAAGCACTAAGTGTTAGCCATTATGATAATTACAATAATTTTGTTAATTCTATTATATCATATTGATTAACTTTATAAAAATTAATAGACTAATTTTTAGAGCAGTTTTAGGTTTATGGAAGAAAATGTGCAGACAGTAGATTTCCCATATCACCCCTCTTCCCTAGTTCCCCCTATTATTAACATCTTGCATGGGGTGGTACATTTGTTATAGTTGATGAACCAATATCAATACAACCAAATTGGTCATTAACCCAAGTCCATAGTTTACATTACAGTTTGCTGTTCAAGTCTTGACAAATGTCTAATGACATGTATCCACCATTACAGTATCACATAGAATAGTTTCACCGCCGTAAAAATCCCCCGTGCTCCACCTATCTGTCCCCCTCCATCTCCCCCCAACCCCCAGCAACCACTGATCTTTTTACTGTCTCTATAGTTTTGCTTTTACTAGAATGTGTTCGAGTTGGAATCATACAGTATGGAACCATTTCAGATTGGCTTCTTTCAGTTACCAATATGCATTTAAAGTTCCTCCAAGTCTTTTCTTGGCCTGATAGCTCACTTCTTTTTATGGCTGAATAACACTCCATTGCGTGGATGTACCACAGTTTGTTTATCCATAAACCCATTGAAGGGCGTCTTGGTTGCTTCCAATTTTTGGCTCATATTGTTTAACTTGTCATGGCATTTTTGTGCATTTTAATTAAAATTTTTTTTTCTTGAAATGGCGGCCTTTCAGAAATGGTGACCTAAAGATATGCATGCTCAACTCTTCATCAATGCCTCCCAAATATATAGAGCAGAAACTCCTGCATCAGGTGTAGACACCAGCAGAGCCCAACAGGCCACACGGTAATGTTCCAGACCACAGGATTTTACAACAGGCCTGAAAAGGGTTAACCATTTCTCCCCATGTTGGATGTGTATGACATGATCAGGGTCTCTCAACCTTGGCACAACTGACATTTGGGGCCAGCTAACTCTTTGTTGATGGGGGCTGTCGTGTGTTTGTAGGATATTGAGCAGCATGCTAAAATCCCTCACCCCCTAGACGCCAGTAGCAACCCCACCTCAAACTGTGATCACCAAAAGTGTCTCCAGACACTGCCAACTGTCCCCTGGGGGGCAAAACTGTCTCCTCACCCTCCCACTGCTGAGAACTTTCAATGCCCCCCCAAACCTCCAACACAAGATCCCACCCCCTAGGAGGGGGCCTTTCCTTTATTAGGCAGTAAGGGGGTGCCCCGGGTTTCCCTATGTCTCCTTGATGTGTTTGCATTAATTAGCCAAATGCTGTCATTATGCAGGCTGGCGTCTGGATGGTTCTGCTAGAGATGACAAATTCAACACCTTGATGACTTGAAGCTTTTGCGGACTTGCCAAGTACCACACTGTCAACGGGGGCCACGCCTATCTCCTGACTGCAATCCGGTGATCTTGCCATGAACCAGAAAGGTCTCACCAGCAGAGTCATGACAGGCAACAATCTGCTCTTCCCCTCACCCCAGTTTATCCATCAGCAACTCTTGTTGGCTCTTCCTCCAAAATACATCCCGAATCTGACCACTTCCCACCACTTTCCTAACCCTGGTCCAAGCCGCCATCGCCTCTCGCCTGCTCTCCTCCTTTGCCATTTGTTCCCTAACAATCCAGTTTCCACACTGCTTCAGGGCAACGTCTACAAAATATAAATCCGATCGTGTCACTTCCAGCTCTAGTGGTTTCCCGTTTTGAGTTTTGCAGTGTTGTTACCACCCTGTCTGTGGTCCTTGCCTCCACCCGTGAAGAGGCATCTTTAAGTGGAAATATGAAAAACCAGAGGCTGGACATGTAAGGATCAGGAAAGGGCAGGTTCTGGGCCCAGTGTTGGTGACCCCCAGATCTGCTGGATTTACTGGGTCCCCCTGCACCCTGAGTTCCCCCACTTGCTCCTGATTCCACCAATGTTCTCAGTCCCCTTCCCCTCCTGTGAGGGCCAGGTTTCAGCACGGCCAACATTACACCCTCCTTACAGGAGATGCTGTAACTTCTGCCCTCAGGTCCCACCTGCCAGTCCCAAGGACTCTGGTTTCCCCGGTGGCTGCCCAGAGGGGCCAGGTCAGCACCTTGGACACAGAGGGGAGTTAGTGACGATGGGGGAGCTCTGACCCACGAGAGATGGGAGATGGGAAGGAGCTGACAAATTCCACACTCTTTCTACCCCTGATGGGCTCTTCTGAGACACAGTACTTCAGGTCTGCCACAATGCTTGATTTAAAAATGCAAATTTGCTCCCACGCAATTGACATATTAGAGAACAAGTCGAGTATACCACGAGTTTTGCCTTGCTTGCACACGATTTCGTATGTGAGAAACAGTAGGTGAACAGACAACTTTATCCAGCTGAACTGAGCCGCACAGAAATACACAAAATGCACACATGCACACACCTCAAATGCCTGCCAGCTACCTCAGTTTACCTCTTGTATTATGAGCCATACCTGTCTGCACCTGACATTACAACTTTCGTTCAATTTCACCTTCCTTTCCCCACCTCACAGTAACCCACAAACTGCAACTCTTCTGACACCCAGTTCCTCAAGCAAACAGGTCTTTTTTTTTTTTGGTGAGGAAGATTACCCTTGAGGTAACATCTGTTGCCAATCCTCCTCTTTTTGCTGAGGAAGATTGGCCCTGAGCTAACATCTGTGCCTATCTTCCTCACATGTGGGACACCTGCCACAGCACGGCTCAATGAGTGGTGTGTAGGTCTGCACCCGGGATCTGAACCTGCAAACCCCAGGCCACCGAAGCAGAGAGCGCGAACCCAACAACTACGCCACTGGACTGGCCCAAGCAAACAGGTCTTTTTGCCAGGAAAATTGCCATATTTATTATAGTATTTGTGTATTTCTAAACCGTGGGTAAAACTGTGCTATTCCTTTTATTAGGTTATCTTTTTTTAAATGTGTCATGACAAAATTTTTGAGTGTCATATCCCTAACCTCATTTTTCCCATAAGCTCTGAGATTTTTATTGTGCAGTTTTGCATAGTACGGTGGATTCTGGGAACACGTACATTGCATTATAGTATGGCTGACTGTATTCTGTATCACCATTCTGAAGATATCCCAGGTATCAGAGCAACCGGCTGGAGTTCCTCATGAAGTGATGGGTCGGCTGAACAGTGCATTGATAGCATCGTTGTCTCTTTCTTACCCCCCCTTCCCTTCGCTCTTGCTGCTACTTGGGATTGCATGTCTTTCCCTGCTCCCACTCTGTTCCCTCAAAAAGCGTTAGGAGCTCTGCTTCAGCCTCTGTTATCGAGGGAACCCAGGCTAAGATAGAACATACTGCATGGAGGGAACAGCAAATGCAAAAGGTAGCAGCAAGCTTGGTGTATCTGAGGAACGGAAAGATAGCCAGTGTGGCTGAAGCTCGGTGGAGGAGGGGGAGGGTGGGAGGAACACGCTGGAGAGGCAGAGAAGGGCAGGGTCTTTCAGGGTGTGGTAAGCCAGGGCAAGGAGTTGGGACATCAGTTCAAGCACAATAAGAAGCCATTAGATGCTTATAATCCCTGGGAGTGATGTGATTTGGTTTGTATTTTAAAAAGATATCTCTAGCTGAGGTGTGAAGGATGGATCGCAAGCAGCAAGACTGTAAGTGGGAGACCACTCAGGTCCAGTGAAAGACAATGGGGTCTGGACCAGGGTGGCTGAAGATGTAGGCCTCAGGGATGAGCAGTTGTCCCTGTGGACTTGGGAAGACAGGGAGAAATTCTAGCAGACCCCAGGTCCGGTTTTGTATATTTCATTATTTTGCAGTTTGGGGCGGGTCACTACATATTCCTTAGAGAAAGGAAGAAAGAATGTTTAGAAAAATTAATGAAGATTCTTGAGGGTGGAGGCAAAGGACCGTAATCACAGTGGCTGCAAAAGTGCAAAGCTCATCCACTGGCTTTGGAATTAAAAATAAAAAGAGGGGTGTGTGTGTGGGTGTGGCCGTCTGAGGAATTATGCAAGGCAAGGCTATTGCTCCCATTCATTCCTTTCAGAGAACAATAACCACTACATGATAAGCCACAGTGCAATGCTTGTCTGTGTCTGAAACGCGGCCAGAGAAAGGAAAGATTAATCATACAGGGAAGGCTTCTATCTCAGGGGCAGGTTAAGACAACAAACTAGCAATGTGCAGTCTGATTAGAAACTGCTAAAATCAGAACTTCCAGTTAGCGACTACACTTTAAACAGCCCTCTTTTTCGAGTGGGACGTGGGAGCAGGGAGGAAGATGGATTTAAGTTAATTAAACCTAGTGCTTAATTAAGGGTTCTCAGGTACAAACTCCTTTTTGCATGGTTAATGTAAACCTGGGTTCGCAGCTCCATTAAATTCGCTGGCTGGAAGCTTCGGGGAGATGGGGGGGCGGTTCCCATTAGATATGTGAACACTGGCACTTTTCTAGTTGTGAGAATCGTGGAGTGGCAGAACGGGTGACTCAAGGATGAGACAGAAGCCCCTTCTTAGGAGAGTCAGGCAGCCCGGAAAAGCAGTAACAGTCTAGATCTTGGGGTCAGGGAAGCCGGCTTCAGTCTCCACGTGGCCTCTCACCAGCAGGGTGACCCAGGGCAAGTCACCTATCCCAATGGACTCCTAAATGATTTCATCACACGAGATGCCTTTTGTGATTCCACTCCCCTGCCCCATCAGGATTTTGTCCACAAACTACATTTCTCAAGCTCTACTTCACTTCTCTTTATGATTAACCAAAATGCACATGGTAGTGACAATAGGTGATATTTACCAGGTGCTCCGTATTTTTGTTCCTGGTACTGTTCTAAGCACATGACGTGGATTAACTATTTAATCCTCATAACAACTCTAAGAGGTAAACACTAGTACCCCCATTTCACAGAGGACAAAACGGAGGCCGCACAGAGAAGTAAAGTAACTTTCCCAAGGTCACACAGATAGTCAATGGTGGAAAAGAAATCTGGACCCAAGATTCTGATCGAACACAAAGAAACAAGAATTTTCATCAGCGCCAGCCTTGACCTCTTTTGCCTCTCCTAGGGGCTGGCAGCCAAAATTTAACTGCTCTAGCCTTCATTTTCTTATCTGTGAAATGCAGACACACAGCCCTGCTCAAACCTCTCTCCAGGAGGTAAAGGTGCTTTGAAAGCTTTATAGATACTTTATAGATAGCGATGCATTAGGATGAGGGCCGAGGAGCCTAAGTGCTCAAGCACAGATCCTTTTAGCGATGCTCACGTGCCCAGCAAATGAACTGGCGGACACATCACATGTGAATCAGAGGAATTCTGGCACGTAGGTCATTGGCTGTTAATCAAGTGTTAGAATTTGGAGATGATGCCACTGCCTTCTGAGTCATCGGGTTCAGTGAACTCAAGCTTGGATGGGATAGGTTTTTTTTCTGTTGTTTCTTGGGGCATGAACTTGGGGGTTCTTGAACATGATGTTCCTATTGTCTGAAGGGCCCTCATGCTCGGGCAGCATCTGTTTCAGATGCTTTTTAGAGTGGTGGCAGAGTTGTACCTTTGCCTCTGTTGTGGTATGTCCTCCCCTACACGCTTCTCAATCTCAAGGTTCCAAAGGGACAATGACGGCCGGTATTTATGGCGTCCCTGCTGAACCTTTACAAACAGAAGCAGAAGTGCTCAGCCTCTGGAGGCAGACAACCTGCATCCAAGTCTCAGCTCCCCCACGGTGGGACCTCTGGCAGGTCACTCGGTGTCACTGAACCTCAGCTTCCTATCTGTGAAAATGGGGTGACAGTCCTTCTCTCAGCGTGGTTTTGAGGATTAAGGGAGAGTGCTAGCAACGTTTCCAACTGTAGGGCAGCACTCACCAATCCTACCTGTTAATCTTAAACTCATTTACTTCTAACAAACATATTGGGGAGATAAGATTCTCTCCAGAGGCTCGAAGAGAATAAGTGACGTATCCAAGGCCCCGTGTCTGCAGGGGGCAGAATCAGGATTTGAACAGTCTTAAGAGTGTGCAGGAAGGTGACCCTAGGGCCAAGCTGGAGATTGGTGGTGGTGGAGAGAAAGCCAGGGCTAGGTTACACACCCGGCTTTGAGGAAGTCACTTAAGCTCTTTGGGCCTCAGTTTCCTCATCTGTGAATTGGGAATAATGCTAGTCCTTATTGCTACGGGAAATATCAAGTACAAAAGAAACTCAAGGTATTGGGCTACTATGAAAAAAAATGTGGAATAAAAAAAATCCTTAGACAGGCCTTTCTTTCATTTGACCTACATTTCCAGGCAGACTGCCTTGAGGGCAAACCTTGGGCACCAAGTTCTGCAGGGAGGCACATGGCTAACGGTGAGTTCCCAGGGAAGCCGCTTAGCACAAGCAATGCATCAAACCTAGTGCTACTGGGCGTCCCCCAGGTCCCCATCCCTCTAGCGATGGGCGCTCCCTGTCACTGCAGACACCTTGGGTCTGGGATCGGGGGTGATGTTGAAGACACAGCTGCTGACTTAAATGCCACGCATTGAAGACTCACTCTGAGTGGCTCCTGGACCAGAGGAAATTATGAGACTATTCCGGGTTTCTCTTTGAGGACTCCCCTCCCAGAGGGCTTGATGGTTTTATCAGGGTTTTGGGAAACATGTTATTGATTGCAATAACAGTCCTGATTCTG
Source organism: Ceratotherium simum simum (assembly GCF_057802395.1). NCBI lineage: Eukaryota > Metazoa > Chordata > Mammalia > Perissodactyla > Rhinocerotidae > Ceratotherium > Ceratotherium simum. The sequence continues at coordinate 18,769,681 of NC_141922.1, forward strand.
TACCCTTCCCTGTCTCCATGCTTGGTGACATGTAACCTTGCAGAGCCCTCCCACCATGACTCTGGCCATGTGACTTGCTTTGGCCAATTGGATGTTTTTGCAGCAGACGGGATGCACGCCAAGGCTTGGAAAAGCACCGGCACCTCTCTGCTTACACATTTGCTCCTCTCCCACCTCCATGAGAACACGCCGGGCAAGACTCCCGGAGGGTTCACCACGTGAGGAGCTTTGTCAACCCACCCCTGCCATCCCAACCCAGGTCATCTTAGATCAGCCAGCACCCAGCATCCAACCCCAAAGCAACGGGTGAGCCCAGCCAAGATCACAGAGCCACTTAACTGACCCTTAGCTGACCTCAGGTTCATGAGGGAACCCAACCCAGACAGGCTGAACCCTGCAGATCTCGAGCGAAATAAATGTTTCTGGTTGTTTACCAGTGAGGTTGACGGCGGTTTGTTACGAAGCACTATTGTGACAATAAATGACCGATACACATTTATATTTTAAAAAATATAGTACATTATGGCTTTGATTATAATTTTCTACACAATCTAAACCCTCCTTTCTCTGCCTCTTTCTTTGCTTTTGGAGGTACTGGCACAAAATGTTTTCATTTTCCATGTACATACACACTTGATACATATTCTCATATTACTCCAATTAAATCCTGATACAAGGAAATGGAAAACGCTAAAAGCTTCGTTCTTCCCCTTATGTCTCATGCTTCCTCTTCCAACCTATTTATTTTAAATAAAAGTCACATGTGTATTTTCAATAAACAGGTCACAGTTGCTTAAGATAAGCTCCCACTCAACGCCAAGGATCTGCCTTTTGCATAGTCAAGCAGACCGTGGTTCCCCTCCAGATGTAGCTCTTCCAAGTCCCTCAGAGTCCTCCTCCCTAGAATTGCTTCTCCACCTTCAAATCCCTTCCTCTATCCATGGATACTCACGAGCCTTCAAGGCATTTCCAGCCACTTCCCTGGACAGCCCTCCCCAGAGCCCACCAGCGAGGCGCCTGTGCCCTCACAGCGCCATTCGCGTGTCCTTTGTACTTTGCATTTCGTTCGGTGGCAAATGCAGACAAACTGGATTCAGATCCCCTTACTAGCCTCACGACTTCGGGCAAGTTCCCCAGTCTCTCTGAGCCTTGGTCTCCTCATCTGCCAGGTGAGGCTAATAATAAGGAGAGCATCTCTCTCACAGGGTTGCCTGTGCAGAATAAATGAGATAGCATAATTCCAACACTTAGCCTAGCATCGGAGGTAGAGTCAGCCCTGAATAGATGTCCGCTATTATTATAATTGCATGCATGGTACCATGGGAACCTGATATCCCAGCGAGTAGTGATTTAATACTTACCATGTGCCCACGGTTCCGAGTATTTTAAGAACTGTTTTAGTGCTTTTTATGTTTATTTCATTTTTTAAAACTCATGACAACAGTTAGGTTGTCATATAGGTAGTGTAATTATCTCCAATTTATGGATGAGAAAATGCAGGCACAGAGAAGTTAAGTAATTTACCCAAGGACACACAGCTAATAGATCACCATGATAGCGCTCTCTCCACTTTATTATAGTTATTCACCTGTCTTTCCCATTGGAGAGCTGGAATGTGTAATTAACATGCCTCTCCAGTACTTAGCACATAGTTAGACCACCATGGTGGTGGATGCTGCCACAGAATGTTCTGTGTCCCTGGTCTTTTCTCTCGGCATTGACCCCTTGGAGGGCGGAGGACTGGGTCCCCCATTCCCCGCACCTTCCTGTTACTGAATCGACCGGGTGGGACCAGATGGCGCCTTGCAGAGGAAAGAGCTCCTTTTCACACTGGCATGCACATGCTCTGGGCTCTCCACATGCCGGCTCACAATCCAGCTTGATTCAAGACACAGGAAGCAAACAGGGCTTCCAGCAGCCTCAGGCGAGCAGCGGTGAAATTAGTAGATCAGTGTACAAAGGAGCGTTTAATAATGCTATCACGCTACCCCGTCCTCGTGGAGCCGTTGTGACATTCTGCATTAAAAAAGTGACAACCCTCAATTGTCGCGCAGAACAGAGGCCTGGCATCACATCGGCTCCCAGCCCCCAGAATGCTCGCATTTTCTGGCAACGGATGGCACTCAGGGATCAGGGGAAACTGACGGCTTTGTGCAAAAATGTCCTCATAGACCCCTCTAAGCCCTTTGTAGCATGGTTGCTCTTCTGCTCGCCTGTCAGGAATATAATTTTCATTAAATATTAAGGAGCTGTTTGTTAAAATAATGTCGTCATGGTAACCGGGTTGCGGGGAGGGGTGCTGAAACAGTCTGGGGTTGCCTGAATTGCAGCATATTAATCAAGTGCTCACTGCTATTTAATGAGCTGCCCTTTGCGCTGCCCCGTAACCAGGAATTTGGAGAACCCGGGGGCTTGGGGTTTGCCCCAGTTATCACTGTCCAAGATGTGGGCCCTTGTGAGTTCCTGGTGCTGTGCTGTGTTTGCTGGCTGGCTGGTGAATGGATGGATGATTGATGGATGGATGGATGGATGGATGGATGGATGGAGAGATAATGAATGGATGGATGGATGGATATGAATGGATAGATGATAGATGGATGGATAAATGGATGGATGGAGAGATGATGAATGAATGGATGGATGGATGGATAAATGGATGGATGGACGGGTAAACGGAGAGATAGACGGATGAATAAATGGATAGATGGATGAATGATGGATGGATGGATGACGAATGGATGAATGCTGGAACCAAAATTTTAGATGTTTGTGTCAGAGCTGTTTCTGACAGCTCTTCCATTTTTCAGTTTCCCTTCTACGGTGGAAAGAAATCTTGCCTGAGAACTGGGGGAAAGAGGTCAGGAAAGTGAACGGAGAAGGCATGGCCAAAGATTTCTTTACCTGAAAGGAGAGCTAATGGCAACAATAAGAAGGCAAAGGAGACGAGTGTGGCGTCAGACTGCCTGGGTTCAAATCCCAGCCCCACCTCCTCTCACTGTGTAATCACCAGCCAGTGACCTGCTACCCCACGAGGCTTCTGTTTACCCACATGCCAAAGGGGCTCCTAAGTGTGCGTACCTCAGAGGGCTGCTGAGGGGATTAAAGGAGATGAAGTGTTTGCCCGGAGTAAAAGCTGAGTCAGTTCTGACCACCATCTCTGCTACTTCTGGCACCTGTGACTACTACCGGCTCTGCTGCTGCTGTTGCAGCCACGAGTAAGCCATCACTGGGGAAGGCCCCACAGTGCTTTCACAGTCTCAAGGTCTAATCGGGCCCCTTGGATCCGTGACCAGCCAGTGCAAGACCAAACCCTAGGTCTGGTTGACTCTACTGCCCACATTCTTTCTGAGGTTGGTGAACTTTTTCTGTAAAGGGTAAGATAGTAAATATGTTAGGCTTGATGGGTCACATGCAGTCTCTGTCGCATATTGTTTTTTTAAACAACCCTTTAAAAATATAAAACCATTCTTAGCTCACAGGCTGCTCAGAGATAGGCATAGTTTGCTGGTCCCTGCCATGCTGCCTTATGAGGAAACAGAGGAAAAGGGAAGCCAAGGAAAAGGAGATGGATAAATGGGTTTTTCTCCCACTAAAAATGGGGTGAAGCCACACATAAAAAGGAAAAACTGGGGTCCAGGAATTTATTTTACTTAAAAATCAAAATAACACTAGCCCTGGTGATTCACTGTAGCCTTGCAATGCTCATCTTATTGTCGAGAAAAGGGAGACATCGAGAAGTGGATTGACCTGGCCAACGTCATGGCACTGGTAAGGGACAGAGCTGGGGCATAAACCCAGATGGTCCAACACTGAGAACTTCGCTCTGGTTGGAAGCAAATTGGATGTGGTTGGATGGAGGATGGAGAACATCCTCCATCAGCTGACCTCCTGGTGAAGAGCCAGACTTTGGGGCCTGGCAGATCTGTGATCCAGCCCTAATTCTACTGTTACAGTGCCTGTGACCTTGGAAATGATTAACTTTTTTGGTGCCTCAGTTTTCTCAATGGTAAAATAGAAACATTTGCTATACTGCTCTCTGGGTGGTCATGAGGATGAAATGAGTTCAAGACATGCAAAGGATTTAGCAAGTGGCCTTGGCCGTGGTAAGTGCTGGATAAACATTAGAACTGGTGATTCTAACAATCATTGTGGCAGGCAGAATAATAGCCCCACAGATGCCTGTGCCCTAATCTCCAGAACCTGTGAATATGTTACTTTAAATGGCAAAGAGGAATAAAGGTTGCAGATGGAATTAAGGTTGCTGATCCACTGACCTTAAAATAAAGAGATTATCCTGGGTTATCTGGGTAGGCACAATGTAATCACAAGAGCCTGTTAAAGACAAGAGAGAGAGGCAGGAGAGTTAGCATCAGAGTGATGCGGCACAAGGGAAACTCAGCCAGCCACTGCTGCCTTTGAAGATGGAAGGGGCCATGAGCTAAGGAATTCGGGAGGCCTCTAGAAGCTGAAACGGACAAGGAAATGGGCTTTCCACCAGAGCCTCTAGGAAAGAATACACCTTACTGACACCTTGATTTTAGCTCAGTGAGACCCATTTCAGACTTCTGACCTCCAGACCTGTAAGACAAAAACTTGGTGTGGTTTAAGCCACTAAGTACTTTGTTACAGTTGCAATGGGAAACTAATATACTGTTTGTGATGCAAATGAGAAGCCTCATCCGAGTTGGGAGTGCCACCCGAAGCAAAGCCGGCATGCTGTGCAGGCTGGAGGATGAGGGGGCCTTCTCTGCATGCCCACTGATGCTGCCTAACCAGCTACCCTTGGCTTCGCAATGGAGGTGTACCCGAACCTCTCAATTCCAGGGCATTTGCTAGGATGCCTACGGAAGCAAAGCCGTCTTTCGGTGGGGTTGGCGAGAGAAGGTGCTGGATCAGTGGGGAAACATGAAGCCCACACAGAAGCAAGCTGAGTCGAGCGATGGAGAGAAACGACACCTGCTGACATTGTTTAGCTCTGGCTGGGCTCAGAGCCAGACCAGCTCAGGCTTTTCAATTACACAACTGCTTTTTTGTTTTATAGTTACGTCAATTTGAATTAGATCTCTTATCTCGTAACCCAAAGTCTGACTAATATAATCAAACATTCACTTAAGTATTGTTACCTACTTGTTTCAGTTGTTATTTCCTTGGCCAATAAACTTTGGGCTCCGAAATAACACGGAAGGGGTTTAGGGCAGGGCACATAGGGCAAAGTTGTAGATGGACAGTAGGGGAAGGGTGGGACGCATTTCTTGCTTCTCTCTCCAGTTCTCCTGTGTAGCTCGGAACATTGAATCTACTCCTGCTCCAGGATGAAGGAGCCAGGAACCCCTCAGATGCTACTGAACAGGAGTGTGGTTTCAACTCACACCTGGATCCAGGAAAGAACCAAATGCCTATAATGGGGTCTTCATGTCTAGTCCATGAGGGCTGAGTGACTTTCATACTAGTAGCACGTGGGATGGTTGTAGCCCAGTTTCTGGATCGATGTGTTTCTTCTGGTCCTGCCTCTCCAATGCTGATGGTGTCCCAAGGTTCTGTCCTCTGGCTCTGAGTTTGTCCCTGAGAGAGCACAGTCACCCCATGGCCTCGCCTGTCTCCTTCATCAGCTGTCTGTCCATCTTCATTCTTTCCTAATAGGCCTGAGGGATGTGGCACACGCCCTTTGGTAACAGTGACAGCTGCTCACATGGATTTTTCATAGGACAGTGAGGGTGGGGTGGGGGCTATTCCACACTTGGGGGGGCGAGACAATGTGAAAAGAACTCAGGTGATGCTCTCTGTTCCTCCCCCAGGAACACACACCCCAGGTTGGTAATTATTGACCTCTATACAGATGACTCCTGAACTAATCCATCCTGTTCTAAGCTTGCTTCTGTGTCCCAGGCCCATGTTGGACATTTCCATTAGGATGATGAAACAAACACTAATCCTAAAATTAATATCAATACAAACACTAATGTAATGCAAGGTCATACTTATGGAGCACTCTCTGTGCCAGGCACAGTTCTTAACACTTTACATGTACCGATCCGAACAGCCCTCTCAGGCAGCTAATAACTGCATAATACCCATTAAGCAGATGAGGAAACTGAGGCTCAGGAAAGTTGAATGACCCCTCCAAGGTCACACAGCTAGTAAGAGGAATTTAAATTCAAGATGTTTGGACTCCTGAGACCACTTGCTTAACCACTGCTCTACGTTGCCTCCTGGGCCCTGGGTGTCCCACAGGTGTGTCACTGCCACGTTCCCAGCACCTTCTGCACCATCCACTTTTTTTCTCTGTCTGTTCCCCACTGTGGCTAACAGGATCACTCTCTCTTAGATTCTCAAGGCAGGGGACTGGGGCTCACTCTTGATCTATCCTTCCTCACTCTCCATGTTCAAGTCTGGTCAATGCTGTCTCTGAATTGGTACCCTGGAGCAGCCCCCCTCACTCCACCCTTGCTATGACTGCCTCAGGTTAGATGGCCACGCCATCTCTCCAGGGCCTTCTCTCTGCAGCTGCCTCCTGACTTCTGCCATGTCTTTAATCTCTTTTACCTGCAGCCCACCCTCTGCACTGTGACCACGTCAAGTTTCTAAACCCGGGGTTGCATCACGTCACTCACTTGGTTTAAAACTTCTGAAAGCTGCCCACTGCTTCCTGCAAACAGTCCACTCCTGAGCACGGCATTCAAGGACCTCTGCCCTCTGTGTTTCAACTCACCCGACCTTGCCTATCTCAGCTGCCACGTGCTCCCCACCAGGCTCTACTTGCTCCAGCAACACCACACTTCCGACATCCTCGAAATGCCCGGGCTTCCTCTCCCTCCGCACCTCTGCCCAGGCTTCTCCTTCCTCCCTGTCAGCAGAAATTCTCCCCCTCCCTCAGGGTCTAGTTGAAGGCCTCCCTGAATCCACAGGCAGGATGAAGGACTTTGTTTCCATGGGTGGGAAATTCACAGTCTTGGTCAATCAGGTGATCACATGACACACTGACTTCTGCGTTTATTTACTTACTGATGTTGTTTTACTAACACTTTTACTCTTCCAGGCACTGTTCTAAGCATGTGCCATAAACTCCGTAGTCATCATAAGTACCCTATGATGTGGCCCATTTTACCGATGAGGAAACTGAGGCACAGAGAAGTTAAATAACTTTGTCAAGATCACAGGGCTAGCAAAGGTAGAGCTGGGATTCTAGGCGAGCCAGTCCAGCTCCAGAGCGCACAGTCTTAACCACTCTGCAGTACTGCCTCACACTGGGTGGTGTAGACTGTCAGACCTGTGGGAGTCCTGAGAGGGGACGAGGGCCACAGAGGAAGCTGCGGGATGCGCTCTGAGTTTTGAGTCATGTGATGCCCCTGCCTGCCCAGGCCTCCAGGTGACAGCTCCCGGGGGGGAACCTATATTGGCCATGCCCTAAACCTCGAGGCCTCTCCCATGCCCCATAGGGTGCCTATGGGTGCCTCATGGGTCCCATAGGGTGCCTCAGCTCCATCCTCAGGAGTCCGAGGCTGGACAAGAATGAAGGGAGGGACCTATAACAGGGTCACCACACGAGGGGGTGGAGCTTCAGTGGGAAGAATGGGAGGGCAGGACGGGGGTCTCCTCCCTCTTTTCCCCGCTGTGGGATAGTGGGATGACTACTGGCCATGCCTTCTCCTGGGGCGGGGCTAATGGAGGCCGGTGGTTCCTCAGGCAGGGGAGCAGGGCATGGGCTGCAGAGCCATCCTGCTCCAGGCCTCAGGAGAGAGGACAAAAGAAGTGTGAGGTGGTCTGGCCCAGCTCACCAGCCCGGGGGCCAGAGAGGATGGAGGCAGATGCTCAAGGTGGCCAGAATAAAGGGCGTGCACTTGTCTGTCATCCCCCCTTGGAACCCCAGCTCTCCGCCAACAACCCAGGAGTCCTAAGGAGCTCACCTGGGATTCCCATGCCCCACCCCCTTCACGCCTTTGGCTTCTATGACCAGAGGCCTTGCTCCTCCAGCCGTGTGGGTTCCTCCCCGCACTTCACATAGATTCAATTGGTTTTGATTTTTTTTTAGTGTAAACAATCTTTCTCCTGAAGATTCTCAGGGACTAAGGCTGAAAGAGGAGCTCTAGTTCAAACTTCTTACCCAATTTTTTTTTTTTTGCTGAGGAAGATTTGCCCTGAGCTAACACCTGTGCCAATCTTCCTCTATTTTGTATGTGGGGGGCCGCCACAGCACGGCTAACCAGTGGTGTAGGTCCACGCCCGGGAACCGAACCCGCGAACCTGGACCGCTGAAATGGAGCACGCTGAACTTAACCACTATGCCATGGGCCCAGCCCCTTCTTATCCATGTTTAACAAGTAAATCCCATCCTTGGGCAGCTCACACTCAAATTCCGTTGGCACCATTTTGGTGTTCAACCATCGTTGCTGTCTGGACTCCCTAGAGCAGGAATGGAATTCAGGTGTGGACACTTGCTGAGTTCAAGGGAAGACGTGGCCGTGGTCTACTCACCATGTGGTTCAATATCCTCTAGAGAAACCTGCCACCAAACCATTCACTCACATGCGTGTCAGGGACCTTGTAGCATTAGCTCCTCTACCCAGGAGACCGAGAGGAGAGTAACTCAAGTTGAAGGTTTAAGTGGACCCTTCCCACAGAAGAAGCATCAAGAACACAAAGGAAGAGCCTCTGAAAAACTAACAGGAGTCATTTGAAAAGAATGATACTATTTTAAAAAATCTATCTGTAACGTCATTTTCTTGAACATATTGCAAGAAGAAAGCTGTGCCTTCGGGGTGAATATAGATGGGAGAAGAAATAGCCTTTTTTGACCATCTTTTGGGAGCAAGACTGCCTGCTAGGTCTCTTCCACATCTTATCTCATTTACTCTCCCGAATAGCCCTGGGGGGGGGGCGGTATTATTTCCCCATTTTACAGATCGGGACACTCAGGGGAAATCTAGTTCTGGACTATTTTGTCTCATCTTCCGCCTATAACTCTGGGAAAACAGCTTATTCTCAGCTAGTGCAGCCAAGTCTCTCTAATTCAAATTCCCTGGCAATTTGAAATAGAAGCAAAGCTGCCCATTGAATAATTTTCTACTTCAGAAAATGCCCTGGGGCCGGCCCCGTGGCTTAGTGGTTAAGTGTGTGCGCTCTGCTGCTGGCAGCCCGGGTTCGGATCCCGGGCGCGCACTGACGCACCGCTTCTCCGGCCACGCTGAGGCCGCGTCCCACATACAGCAACTAGAAGAATGTGCAGCTATGACATACAACTATCTGCTGGGGATTTGGGGGGAAAAAATAAATAAATAAAATCTTTAAAAAAAAAAAAAAAAAAAAAAGAAAATGCCCTGCTTTTGTTCGAGTTTCAGTGGTATCCATCCTTAGAACAGAAACAGAGTCAGTGCCTGAGGAGTTCAGGTCAGGCGTGCTCAGCCATGTGGTCAGACCTGCTCAGCACAGATCTCCATGGCCCCTGCCTCACGCCGGTCAGCTCACTGGGCCGGAGCTGACCCCGTGTTCCGAAAGGTAATAAAGCTCACCTGCACGCAGCAGACCTCCTCAGATTACGACTTCTCACTCGGTTCGGTCCTAAAGTAGTCCAGATTAATGGGGTTTGCCTGTGCTTTGCCACGCTGATGTAAGACAAGGCTGCTGATTCAAAAACCACAGTGTGAGAGCAGGAAGGGGCTTTAGAAATCGCTTTGTCTAGCGATGTGCTGTAGTCCTCCTGCTTGCCCTCTCAGCAGACATCACTAATCCAGTGTAGCATACTCTTTCCAGGAGATGCCTCAGAATCCTTCTCAACACAATGCCTCTGGCAGCCATGACCAATTGGCAGATGAAATCTATCTGCGACCCCGACCTTGCCCAATCATCTCATCTGAATAGAGGTGGAACAGACGCTGAGTGAGCCTAAATGACTGATGGTGCCAGGAATTGTGACCTCCTTCCTCTGACTGCTTTGCCTTTGAAGCTGCCCCAGGATAGGCCACCTCATCCCTGTCCCCTTCCCACTAAAGGCAGAAGTTAAAGTGGGGTCACTTGGCAGATGTTAGGGGGTCCACAGGGAAAAGTAGTGGTACGAGTGACATTTTTTAAGACCCCATAGGCACAGGGGCTGTGCTTATGCCATAAACGATTCTGGCTTACACTTCGATCCTACTGTCCAGCTGGGGTCATGCTGTGATGGGCAGGGGAGGCAAAAGGTAGGCCCCTGAGCAAGCCCATTCTATAGTCCCAGGTCTCCTACTAGTGCAAGAAATGTGACCTGACAAATGTTTTAGGCAAATGCAATTTTTATTTGAAATATGTTCCAAGTCCTGGGGTGGTGCCTTTTGCAAAGTGAAGCATCGTTCTGAGAATCTGTCCTCCAGCCAAGGAGACAGCCAGCTCTCACTGGGGAAGGGATGGGGAACTGAAATGGACCGTGAGGCTCGAGACTACGCTACCCGAGCTTGAGCCTTAAATGATTTTCCATCTGTATCAACAGAATCTCTCTTGTACCCAGGCTTTCCAGTTTTCAAGACTGCTTCTGCGAGGGAAGGAGTCCCACGCTGGGTTTTCATTCACTGGGGGAAGGAGGTCCTGAGAGGTCAAACCATTCTCCATGATGCTCCCCAGTTGGTAATAAATGGCTGAGCGGTCCCTGCCTTTGGACCAGTGCCGGGACCATGACGGACCATCAGAGGGAGAGCAGGAAAAATGGAGCCGCCCTTGATGCCCTTCTCACAGCATCTCCATTTCAGAGAGTGGGCTCAGGGGGAGCGATTGCTTCCTCCAGCCCCTCCCTCAGCTAAGTCAGGGCTTCTGACTCCCAGCCGAGTGCTCTGTCCTCTGACCCATGCTGCTACTTCCTGCCCCAAATTGAACCTTCACCTGGTGTCCTGTCCCACATCTGAGCACTTACTATGTGCTGGCACAGGCCGAAGCAGCTTGACACAAGTTAATTCACTGAATCCTTGCAGCCCGCTATGCAGTACGTAGTGTCACTATACCCATGTTACAGATGGGGAGACTGAAACATAGAGGGGTTGGCATCTTGCCTAAGGCCCGGCAGCCAGTGGAAGAGGCAGGATTTGAACCTGGGCCGTCTGACTCCAGGGGCCCTCATCTTAAGCACGGACATCGCCTCCCCCAGCTGCCTCCTCATCGCTTTCCCTTTCAGTCATTCGACAATCCTTACCGAGCGCCTACTTTGTGTCAGATCCTGTGAGTCGAGGACACAGGCCCGTCCTCAAAGCCTAACTCCTGCTTCAAGACTCGCCAAGGAAGCACCGAGTCAGGGCTCAAATGCACCGGTCAGCCCTCCCCTCTCCCTACCCCCTCCCCGCCCCCACACTGCACGCAGGACTCGGCTGAGCACCTGCCTATGCACACGACTGTCAGACTCGATTCCCATCCAGGCTGTCAGTTTCTTAAAGAAGAACACCATCTCTGGCCTCCCACGGCGCCCTGCCCTCAGGGGCCCTTGTAAATAGTCCTGCTGCCCCTGACCCAGGCCCAGGGCAAGAAGACCAGTCACAGAGCACAGAGCAAGCCGGGTGCTCGTCATTCAGACCCTCCCATTCACAGGGGGTGTCTCTCCTGCACAACCTCCCCACCTGGGTCTGGGGTGCAATTCTTCTCACACTCAGCGAGCCAGGACTTGACAACACAAACCACTTGAGTTTGTGGTCCTGTCCCATCCAAGGGCCCCGACTCCCTTGGGGAAGCCACGCGCCTGTCCTCCCACAGCATTCCGCATGCCTTTTCTCCTGGTCTGGATCCTGGGCTGCATCCCTTGATGGCCACCGTGACTAGCTGGTGACTCTTCTGGTGGGGGGCTCCCCAGAGTCTCTGGTCAAAACCCCACTGTGCTTGGAGAGCTGCCCACCCCCTCACATAGAGCAGGTGTTTGGGGTCACACCTGTAACACGTGAGGCTGCCTGGCATTGGCTCAGGTACAGCTGGACGATGGTCAACAGGTCTTAGGAGAGACCTGAGAATCATCTCATCCAGCAGCTTCTAAATAGTTTAACAGCAGAACAGAGAACAGCCAGGAGAGTGTGCGTGAGCTCCAAGCTCCCCCCTCCCCTCATTCTCCCTAAGCTCTCTCCTCATCCTACGGCCCCCGGGGGTTTTAGATCATCATGGAACAGTCAGTAAAACACTGCCCTAGTCAAAACCACTCCCCACTTTGACATTTCCCATGGATGCTTCAACCTGCGCTTGAATTCTGCCAGTGACAGGAGACTCACTACTTCTAGTGGACACCTGTTTCACCTTTGTGTACCTCTTTTGTTAGGAATTTTTCCTTAGGTTGAGTCAACAGCCAGCTGCCCACCTTCCTCTCGTCAGTGACAGCCCTTTCAACGAGCAAAGGTGTCTTTCTCGCCTCTCTTTAGTCACGTCTCCTCGGGGCTGTGGTTTACAAACTGGTGTGAGCCAGGCAGTTCCCTCTGTTCTCAGAGCGTGTCCCTAACCCTGGTTAGAGGCTCCCTGAAGACAATTCCAAGCACGTGCCCGCTGGATGGTGAGTCTGAGCTGCTCTCATTTGAGCAGAGAGAGCACGGCCCAGCCACCTGCAGGCTCAGGGGTGGGACTGGCAGGGACCCAGTGAATTCCAAGGGACTCACACCTGGATTTTCTGTGCCGTTTCCAGGTGCATCTGGAGGAACAGCTTCAGAGCTGCAAAAACCTAGCTCCCCTTGGACAGGCTCTGAACCCAGCTGCCCCTCCCATTGGTCTCCTTGAAATCCAACCGAGGCCCCGACCTTCGCCAAACACATCGTCACTCACCAATCCCGTATTGCTTACATCCTGGGAATCTTTTTACACTTGGACTCCGAGAGCAGCCAGTGCATGAAGACCTACAAAGAAGAGAAACTCAATATTAAAAGCCGGGCAGAGCAACTGGGTGTCCAACCCTCTTTTCTGGCAGGATTGAGGCACTGGGAGGCTGGGATGGAGATGGGGAGGAGAAAGGAAAAGGACACAGTTAAGGACCGAGCTGAACTGCTCGTTAAACCAACCTTAAAATCCCTGGGCTTTGTGGCTATTCTGAGAGAAAAAAAAAAAAAAAGACCCTCACCCTGGTGAGTCAGCAGCTTGAGAGGCAGGCCTTTCAGAAGAGCGAAACTAAAAGCAAGATCTGATGGTGGGGGAGGCCTCTTGAGCCCCACTCCGAGTCTCCTTGAGTCTCTGTGTCTACGCCTAGCAGCGGCGGGCTGTCTGTGGTTCCATTTTGATGAGGGCCAGGGGGGAAAGCCCTGTGCGCAGGCCTCAAGTCAAAAAGATACTGCAGTTCTGAAAACAAAAGCCCCAAATGTGTATTTATATCCTGAGAGACTCCTGCCAAGCAAGCCCTGTGTGCTTTGAAAATTCCTCAGGAGAGCTGTAGCCGGAGGAACAAGGCGTGTGCCCCGGCTCCGAGGATGCGTTCCCAGCGTGGCAAGTCGAGGCCTGAGCTCTAGAGGTTTCTGCAGCCGGCAGAGGCCCACCTGCAGCGCACGTGTGTGCGTGGAGCAGCGTGCCGATGAGCCACACGGAGGCCACTCTACTCCTCACTCCCCACGCCCAGCCTGCCTTTAAAGCAAAACTTGTTTTTTCTTGTTTCCCTAAGAATTCTGAGGCGAGCAGACGGTTCTCTATTCATCTATCCCTCTTCTCAAAGGAGAACCCTCTGAGTGGGGGAAAAAATAATCTTAAGGACAATAGTTTCTGTTGACTGTTACCATGCGCCAGGCCCTCTAGACACCTGATCCACACTCTTGCTACTTGAAGGTGAATTCGCGTCACCTGGGAGCTTGTTGGAAAGGCAGATTCTCAGGCCCCACCCAGCCCTATGGAATCAGAACAAGCTCCTCAGGGGACTCCTGGGCACATTAAATCTGCAAAGTCCTCATTTATAATCTTCTTAATCATGGAAGGAAGGAAGAAAGTCAGTCAGGAAGTCGAAGCTCCTTCTCCAGGTGGGGAAGTAGGCTCAAGAAGCCCCAACTTGGTTGGTACGTGGTAGAGCGGATCCAAACCCACGTTCACGTGATTGCCAAGCTGGCGTTCCCTTCCACTGCACCATTCTGGGGAAGCAAAATGAGAGGGTGAAGGGGCAGGTAGGCCCGGCTTGGTGGGAGTGGACGAGGGAAGGGCTGGGCAGATGGCCCCAGGCCCTGGAGAGGGAGGGTCCCGCCTGTCCCAGAGAGCACTCAGGGAGGGAGGCATCGGATACTGGAGGCAGGGTCCCCCTCCTCCTCACTTTTATCGAAGGCCAGCAAAATGTCTGGGCCTCCTTCCTGCAGAGGAATTCAAGCTTCTGCATTTAATCCCAGTGATTAATTTATTTTGATTCCACAGATGTTAGCTCTTTTGCCCACTGCCCTTAAAAACTAACCATCCAGTGGGAGATGGTACCCCAGGAGACAAGCTAACCTGAGTATTCCAGGCAATGACTTGCAGGAAGGACAAAACTCTGCAAAATCCTTTATAGTTTAGAAAGAGCTTTCCATCCACTAGCTAATCTGCTCCTTAAAAAAACCTGGAGAGTGTCACTAGTGCTCCTGCAGTTGAGGAAACTGAGGCACAGAGAAGTTAAGTGGTTTTCCTGAGGTCACACAGCTGACAGGCAGACTGGGATTGAGGTCCTCAGATTCAGTCCAGAGGTAAGAGCTCAGCTGCTCCTGATGGGGAAAGAGCTCACATCACAGCTTTATGATGCTCTCGCTATGTCACTCAACTGCATATGGTCTTGCTCTACACTCTGCTCATAGAATGGGTTTACTGAATCGACTCAGGGACCAAGAGGAAGATGGTCTACAACCCCCACAGGGTGCGTGACTGGTACCTTTCTCGATGTAAACTGGCCAGCTGGCATTCTTGGTTTATCAGTCAGTCGTGTATTCTATTATACCTTGTTTGTTCTGTTGTACTTGCTTCCAGGAAGCAGATGAGGTATCTAGGGGGGTGATGTCAATAAAACGTGGGGCTCTCACTGGTCCCTGGGCAGACGTTTCCAGCACATTGATGTTTTACCACCAAGTGATGGCAGCTGGATGCAAAGCACCCGACACAGCAGCGTGTAGCAAGCCACGGAGGGCTCCTCGCTGTCCAGACACCCACTCGCTCCCTGCTCCGCCTCTCGGCTCGGCGTGGCCACGTGCTCCCTCTTAGACGCTCTTGTAGCTCAGTTCGCCCTGATCTTTGGGCTAAGGCCGTGGGCTAAACGGTCCATCCCTGCCACGTTCTGGCAAAGCCTGCGACCACTCCTCCACCTGGACCTTCCGAGAAAGATACCTGTCTCCTTCTGTCTCTATAACTCAGCAGCCTCAACCCTGTTCTAGCCCCTTCCATCAAGTTCCCTTTTTTGATTTTTAAAATATAGCGTTATATTTTACTGTTGTATTTTTTTTTTTTCATATTTCAGAATTTTAGCATACCCTCTGAACGGCGCTGGCATCTTCTCTAGGCCTGTGCTTCGTTACAGAGTTGCATGAATTGCGAGTGCTCTGCTGCAGCCCTACTGTCCCCCAAAGTGCTGTGATTGTTGGATTTTTCAGAATGCAGGGTTTTATAGGAATGCATATCATTTTATAGCAGAAATGCCTGCATAATGGAAGTTATAGGTACTGCTATCTATATATAACCAGTGTATAATATGGATAGTAATTAAATATTGAACACTTTAGTATTATTAAATATTGACTATATTAAGTATGCGATTAACAATCATTTATTGAATACCCATATATACCTGCTTCTGTGCTAAGCACCAGACAGACATGAAGAAATAAGACCCAGTTCTTACCCTTAGGAAATTCACGGTACAAAAAAGGAGAAAGACAGATAATAGACTGAGTGTGAGAAAGGACAATGCATATAGAGGCAGTGGAGGTGGGAACAGCTAACAGACGCTTCATTTATCTCAGCATGAGGCCACACTCTTCAGCCCAGGGCCTCGGAGGTCTGGTCCCTGCTCCTCTCCTGTCGCCTCACCTTGCCCTGCTGTGTTCTGGGCTCGCTGACTTCTCAGCCTCTTGAACTCGCTGTGCTCCGTGCAGCAGCATGCCTCCACTGTCCTAGTCCCTCTGCCTTCAGTGCTCTGTCCTCCTTCTTCCTCTAACTAACCCCAACTTACCCTGTAGGACTGAGGGAGGTAACACATATGAAGTGCTTAGAATCATGTAAGCAGGTATGTTAGCTACTGTTATGGATAACACTTATTATTATCCTCAAATGACTAGGTGCTTCTTCTTGGGCACAGAGCAGGAGAGTGACTTGGCTGGCGTTGCACAGTGGACTGTTCTCGGAGCTGGGGAGTCTCATTGAATCGGTTCTGATTTCCTCGTTTATCCTCGAACCCAGCACTGCACCATCGCCCACCAGACACTTGATCCTAACCCACATAGGGGAAATAGTCCTGGCCTTGGGGACAGGAGGCCTGGTCCTGGTTCTCTCACACACTTGTTCTGTGTCCTCACACCCATCACTTGCCTCCTGGGGACCGTGGTTTCCTCGTCCACTAAGTGGGGCTCTGAACAGAACCTGCCTCCTTGGGCTGCGTGGGGGATCCAACGCCCTGGTGCCCAACACTCTTCCCGCACAAGGCAAATGGCAGCCCTCTCCCAGAACAAACCCAGAGCTCACCAGGGTTGGGAGATGTTTGAGTCTTGGCCAGTCAGACTGGAGAGATACGTACAACATGGATGAACCTCAAAAACATTCTAAGTGAAAGAAATCAGAGAAAAAAGACTACATATTGCATGATTACGTTTATATGAAATTTCTAGAAAAGACAAAAACTATAGAGACAGAAAGATCTGTATTTGCTTGGGGTTGGGGGTAGGAACAAGGATAGACTGCAACTGGACACAAGGGAAATTTGGGGGGATGATGGCAGTGTTATGAAACTGGAATACTGTGATGATTACACAACTGAATAAATTTACCAAAACTCAAAAAAAAAAAAAAAAAATAACGGCAGCTCTCATTAGGAGCATTATAAATGAACTAAAGGACTTTTCAGTGTCCTTCAAGCTCTGAATGCACACTCATTTCCAGTCGTCCTGGCTCAGAACTCCTTTCACCAGAAAATGCGGGTCATAGGGAGCAAAATCCCAATAAGGAGAAATCAGCCTGTAGGATTTTCCCTACAGGCCCCCCCAGATTCCCTTTGGCCTAGTTTAAGCCTATCAGATTGCTAGACACCTGACGGGGGAAAAGAGGAAAGCTACTTGAACAGTCTGTAGAAGAAGAACACCACCCTCCCTTAGGGTCACTCCTCTAATGTAGTTTATTCCATTCCATTTTCCATTCAGCAAACCTTCAGCAGATGAGTACAAAACTCAGGGTCTAGTGAACAGGTCATTATGTCCTGAGGTGATGGCCTCATATTGAGGAGAGGGCGAGGAATCTGGGGAGTACAGGGGCAGGGGTGACGGGCTTGGCTGGGGCCAGTCCAGACTGGACACGAGAGGAAGGTCAAGTTTGAAGAAGATGGAAAGCTACAAGCCACTTCTGTGCAGCCATCATTCTGTGGGCCAGAAGTGCAGTCTTAAGTTGCCTGTCTTTGTTCCAGAAAATGTTTCACCTTGGTCAGCAACAATGGCCTTTAGTTCAGAGAGCATCACTAGCAAATGACTAATGCAACGGCCCACTGTTGCCCGAGTGCTCGCTCTGTGCCAGGCACCGAGCTGGGTCCTCATGTCTCATGTATCTTTCCCACAGCAACTCTGAGGAGCAGGTATTCATATACCCATTTTACAGAGGGCAGACCTGAATCTTACAGTGATCAAATAAATTGCCTGGAGTCACAAGAGTAGACTGTCCAGCACTGAGGTTTGAACTCGGCCTGATTAAACACAGTCTTTCCATTCTTTCCCTCACTGCCTCTTAAACTTTGACTCCATGACTGGAGTTGCTGGAAAATGGGGCCATCTTTCCCACCAACCCCAAACTACTCTTCCATTAAGACCCCTCAAGAGTCCAGAGGAGGCTGAGTCGTAACCTCCCCAAGGTATGTGGGTGCAGCTCAATGTCTTTGACGAGATCACTGAATTCTATGCTAGAACTGATCTGTATTTGTTTCCAAATATTTCCCCCCCCAAAATTGTCAAGCACAATCGACACTCCAGGAAGATGTGCCAAGCATCGGGCAGGGCAGTGTCTATCTTGTTACTGCTGTCTCTTCATTCTCCCAACAACTCTTTATGGGGCACTGACTATGGGCCAGGTGCCGGGGAGACAAGGTGAGCCCTGCCCTGGCAGTTGGGTTGGAGATGAAGACTTCAATGACATGACCGTGCTAACCGAAGCACATGCAATGGTGGCAAGATCGCCAGGAGAGGCACACGAGGATACAGCAGATGTGGGGGAGACCTGAAAGGCAAGCAGCAGTGAGGCAAAGAGGGGAAGGAAGAGCTGAGAAAGCCGGAGAAGTGTGTGGGGGGGTGTGGCGGGAGGGGGCATGGTGGACACCAGACACCGCCTTGGCTGAGTAGGCCAGAGAAAGAGCGAGGGCCAGATCTTCCAGGGACTTATGGGCCTTTCAAGAAGTTGGGTCTTGGGCCGGCCCTGTGGCTTAGCGGTTAAGTGCGCGTGCTCTGCTGCTGGTGGCCCGGGGTTCGGATCCCCGGCGTGCACCGACACACGGCTTCTCCGGCCATGCTGGGGCCTTGTCCCACATACAGCAACTAGAAGGGTGTGCAGCTATGACATACAACTATCTACTGGGGCTTTGGGGGGGAAAAATAAATAAATAAAATCTTTAAAAAAAAAAAAAAAAGAAGTTGGGTCTTTACCTGTGAGTGATGGAAAGTCACCAGAGAGTGGGATTCTTGGGGTCTGCAGTTTCTGGCACATGGTGGGCTTCAAAAGTATTTGTTGAATGGGCAGTGAAATCTCCTTGGCTCCAGGGCCCCCTTCAGTTGCCCCAGCAATCTGAGAAGCACCGCCTGGGACCCTGCCACATTTACAAAGGGCAACCACAGGGCAATCTGATTTGTTTAGGAAAAATTCTCCCTGGGCACCTGGCCTGAGCCTCCTTCCGCCAGGCCTCGGGGAACCCTGGCTCCGGTGCGGCTGCTGGCAGATGTGCGGGGATGAATACACCTTTGATTACAGCTCGTGTTTCGGAGGGAAAGACACAGCTCCCTGGAGATTGGGCATCTATGAAAATAAGCCCTTGCAAAAGAGATGTAAGTGAGCTGGAAACACAAGACCTCTGGGCGGGTGGTGGTTTCTCTCTTTAAAAGAAACAACAATAGCAAAGAGAGGTTGATCCTTCTCCTGGAGGAGAAGCAGTTCTTCATAATCCCTAACGGGCAGGACTCAAAAGCAAGTGGCAGAAGGTGGCTGAAGAGACTGGTCTGTGAGAAAGTTGGACCTGGTGAGGATCTACAGACACCATCTCCCGGAAAGGGTGTGTCTGCCTCCCTCCTTGGTGGGAAACTCAACTCCTAAACATGAATTTAACTCTAATTTCTTTACCATAGGGAGACTGACCCAGTTTAGAATACATTTTCTACGTTTTAGGAGTTTTGTGTCCATAACAGAATATTTTATCTTCTCTGTGCCTTAGTTTTGCCATCTACAAAATGGGATATGATGGGGATTAGATAATATTATGAAGGTAGGGTGCTGGGGTTTGAACCCAAGGGTGTCTGAATACAATCGTTCCATTTTCCCCCACACTGCCTCTTGAACTTGGGACATATACCCCACCCCCTGCCCCCCACGATGATCTGGCACATAGTAGTGCTTAATGAACACTGGCTCTGCTTCTCTTCTTTCACACATGTCTTATTTCCCTACTATGTTTAGCACAAATCTGGGTACCCAGGAGGTGCTTAATAAACCCACGGAAGTTGGATCCTCCTGTGTGCAACACAGCGGCTGAGAATACAGAAGGAAAAGGCAGCTAGCTGTGTTTCTCTCCACTGCATCCTGTATCAAACCCTTTACTAAATGTCTTAAGTATTACTTGCCTTCAGGGTCAAAATAAAATTTCCGCAGATTTCCACTTTGGACTCATAAATGATTCTCGCTCAACTCTTTGCCTTTTTAAATTTTTTTATGTGTGTGTGAGAGCATAAATGCCCTGACTCATAGCTGGAAAAACTCTCTCTCCCTCACTCATTCCAAATTTGTCCAGTCACATGAATTGAGTAAGAGCGCTTAATGTGGCCCCATGCTAGCGAGCAGTTAGTTACGCCAGGCCCATCTCTCCCCTCCCCACCCCCTGCTCTGAGCCAGTGTAGCTGGGGAGGCTCTGCAATGAGTGGTGAATACCCGATGCAGGTTCAATGAATGCAAGGATTGGAAGGATTTGGCGACTATCTAAAGCCAAACTCGACTTCTGCAAGGCAATGTAATATTTTTGCAAAAAAATCAAATAAAAATTTGCATACAGGATCGCTGAAATTTAACAACTTCGCTTATTGACTCTAGCCTATGCTGGGCTCTGTATCAAGCACTTTACATGCATGACTTGTTCATCTTCACAGCCACTCTGTTAGGTAGGGTGATTATGATTATCCTCATTTTACAAGTGAGGAAACTGAGGCACAGAAGTGTTAGTAACTTGCCCAAGGTCCCACAGTGTGCAGAGGGTGCAGCTAAGATTCAACCACGTGTAGCTCTGGAACACATGCTCTTACACACTCGACCATTCATTCTGAAAGGAAAGAATCCTTTTGCATAGAAGAAAGAAAACCCCATTTACTCCACAAATCTTTCTCCAACACTCAGAATACAAACACTGCACCAGACGTCGAAGGGGAGGCTGGTGGTAGGCACGGGCGAAACGGGCGCAATTTGGTTACTGACTTCTGTAAGTCTGGAATTGTATAGAGGGGCCGTGATGTATGCACAAATACGTACAATAAAAGTAAGTGAAAATGCCAATGGCAGGATCATAAAGTGGCATAGATGGGAAAGGCTTGGTAAGGTGACGACTCTGGCTAGGGTGATCTGGAAGGGCTTCCTGGCAGAGGTGCCATTTAAGCTGGATTGAAGGATGTGTAGGATTCAGACAGGAGGCGGCTACAGAAGGTCCTGCCTACTCAATACCAATGAGTCCGCACAGGTGGCCAATGGCCCTGGGAGTTCCCAACTTGGTTCTGCTTTGGGACCCGCCCACTCCTAGGTGGGAACACCTCCAACAAGGTTGCTCTGAGCAAGCCCCTTGCTCTTGGGCCTCAGTTTCTCCTATATATAGGAAGGAGAATGAAGGAAGTGCCCAAATGTTCCAGCTCGGTGGGACCTTGGAGAGCTCCCAATTTATCCCATCGATTTGTAGATGAGAGAACAAGGGCCAGAGAAGCTGTGCCAGTGGAAGACCTTGGATTTGAACCCAAGTTTGTGGGATGTGGACACAGGAGTCCCATCTTCCACTCTAGCTGCTCTTCCCACACCCACACTTCAAGGGGCATGCCGACCCCCATCAGAAGGCCAGCAAGCTCCAGGCACGCTGTGGGAGGGGAGACAGAGGACCCCAGTCATGCCTCAGCTAGTCCACTGGCATCAGGCTCTGACTCTGCCAGGGGCCCTGGAAGGCTCGGCCACAGACCCTGAGAGTGCGGCTCTGGGGCCGCCCACCTTGGCCCAGTCCTCCCAGCCCGCTCTCCTTTCTCAGCTGTGGCTGGCACCTATTTTCAGAGAACCCCCTCACCCTCCACTCAGGAAGTTTCCAGGAAACCATGACCAGTTCTCCGTGGCCATGGTTTTCCCTGACAAGATGTACATTTGGTTGTGACTCACACCGCTAGATTTCCGCCCAGGACCTTACATCTTGAGTGGGGAGCATACTCTCTCGAACTGACAGCATGCCCACCCCGCAGTGACAATGGAGGCTTCTGCTGCCCTTGTCAGCTCACGCTGAAGTCATTCAAATGGCACCTTGGGCCTCCTGGCCTTGCATTTCTCTCAGAACCGGCGTGGGCCTGGGAAGTCTTCGAGGGTCCCCCAGACACCAGGTTCTTCAACCAAATTCCCCTGGAATGCTCGCCTCCCTCCCCACACATCCTCCTCCGCCCTCGTCCCTGCTCTAACAGGCCTTCCCGACCACTCAGGCCCTCACGGAGCTGCCCTCCTCTGAAAGCCCAGTTCAGCTGGCACTACACCCAGAGGGCTGGGCAGAGGTCCTGTGTGCCTACAAGGGCGGTAGATTCCGCGGGTGGGGCCCCGGGCAATAACTACCACAACAATCATGCGAGTGCTGAGCGTGCCCACCCTCAGGCCTTTGTGCTTACTGTTCCCCCACCTGGAATACTCCGCCCCAAGTCTTTGTGTGGCCATCAGCTTCCTGTCAAAGTCACCTCCCCAGGGAAGCCTCTTCCCCTGCTGCCCTTATTTAACCACCTGTTCTATTTCCTTATAGCCCATGTCCCATTCTCCAATGACTGACTTGTTTGTTATTCGATCACATATGTGCTTGTCTATTATCTGGCTCTTCTAGTAATAATGAGAACAAGGGATCTGCGCCCTCTTGCTCACCACTGGAGCAAGCACCGCCGAGTGCCCAGCACAGAGTCTGTGCTCAATAAGTGTTCCCCAAATGCAGGTACGAGTGCTGCCAGGCCCTGTGGATGTGCAGTAATCTCACCTAATCCTCACCCAAACTCTGTGTGATTGGTGTCATCGTCCCCATTGCACAGTGAGGAATCGGAGGCTCAGCTGAGTAGGTTGTCTAAGGTCATTGGTGAGTAAGTGGCGGAGTTAGGTATCAAACTTGAATTTGTCTGATATGAGAGCCCACCCCTTTCACCACTGGACTCTGCTGCTTGCCTTCCATGTTTTCAGAATCCCCATAGTAAGGACATAGGAAATACTTGTGGATTGAACGATCTGGAATGCCACGTGTTACACACTGAATGTGTCCCCCCAAATTTATATGTTGAAGCCCTAACCCCCAGTGCGGCTGTATTTGGAGATGGGACCTATAAGAGGGTAATTAAGGTTAAATAAGGTCATAATGGTGGGGCCCTGGTGCCAGAGGATTAGTGTCCTTATAAGAAGAGACACCAGAGAGCTCTCTCTCTCTCTGTGTGCACACACTGAGGTAGGGCCGTGTGAGGACACAGCGAGAAGGTGGCCATTTGCAAGTGAGGACGAGAGTCCTCACCAGAAACAGAATTGGCTGGAACCTTGATTTTGGACTTCCAGCCTCCAGAACTGTGAGAAAATAAATTTTCATTGTCTAAGCCCCCCAGTCTATGGTATTTTGTTATGGTGGCCTGAGAAGACTAATATACCATGTTTTATGGAAGCCGAATTGCCAGGCTTCCCTCCATCCGTCCCTCCCTCATTTAAGCACCGACAATGTAGAGAAGCCCAAGAATCCTGAGGAGGTCCTAGGACTCTCAAACTGGTGGCCCATGGTTCAAATACCAGCCACCAAGTTGTTTTGCTGGGCTGGCATGGTATTTTAAAAAACAAGAAGCCAGAATGCCCTTAGGTAGGGCACACATTCTCCGGTCCTTCCACAAGCCACACTGCTCCCCGTTGTCCTATGTCCCTCGGATCCACAGGCTGTGTTAGGTGCCAGTGACACCGTGTGAGCTATGCTACCATACAGAGTGGCACAGGGTGCCCTGGGGCAGAGGGACCCTGGGGCGGGGAGAAGGGCGCGGGAGATGGGCAGTCAGAGGAGGCGTCAAGGAGAAGGTGGCTTTGGCTGGTCCAGGAAGGATGGATGGGAAATCACTAGTCAGAGGGGGAGGGATGTGTATTCCAAGGAGGGGAGCAGGGGGGCAAGGTCCACAGAAAAGGCACAGCCTGAGCAGGGAGCAGCGAGTGTCAGAGTGTGGCTGACAGTGAAGGAGGTGGAGCTAGTACCGGGGCTGGCGGGGCAGACGCAGGGGGCACAGGGGGCCTACACACCACGCCAAGGAGTCTGGACATTGTCCTGTCCAGGCGTCATGCCCAGGATCCTGGGAGGCTTTAACCAGGGAGGGGACCCCAGGCAATCTGTGTTAACACATGCAGATGCTGGGTTTACCACTTCCTAGAGCTGTGTGACTGTACGCAAGTGCCAGCTTGAGGCTGTGTGGCCTCAGGCACCTCATCTGTAAAATGGGCACCATGGCACTATATATCTCAAAGGTGCACTGTGGGGATTAGAAGGAAATAAAACATGAAAAGCCCCTGTACCGTACTTCCTGGCACACAAAGACACTCAGTAAAGGACGGCTATCATTACGATGGGCATTTCTTACTCATCTAGGGGTGACACTGTGGGAGGTGGCTGGGAGCAACTGAAGGCTGGGTTTGCTATGATTGTTGCAGCAATGCAAGAAAAACCCTGAGGAGGGACCCAGGAAATACTTGTAGGAGGCAGGAGGAGGTAGATGCGGCCCGAAGATCCGCTTTCTCAGCCTCTGTCTGTTTCCTCGTCTGTAAAGTGGGACTCCCCCTGCCTGCCTGCACAGGGTCTTTGTGTGAATTAAACGAGAAAAGAGAAGTGAGGGTGCTCGTGAAGAAACACCAGGTGACCATAAGGGTTTCATTTTCCTTTTCCCACACGGAGGGGAAAGATGTCCGGGGGGAGAGATGCACCTGCGGGCTCTTATTTCTGCAAACTGTCAAGGCAGGAAACGCAGAAAATGACGGGACAGCAAGGTATAAGCAAGAACTTGATAGAAAGGAAGCCGTATCTCGGACCTTTCCTTGTGACACCCTTGGCTCAGTCCCGCTTCTGGGTGATCCCAGACACCTACACTTTTTGCATTCACACAAATGACTCAAAACTACTACCAGATTCTCAGCCTCGAAAGCACAGATTTTTCAAGCTGGAAAATATGATTGAATGCACTCCCCACACTTTACAGATGAAGCTCAGAGTCACAAAAGAGAACTGGTTAAAACGTGTCCTCAAGAGACAGAAGGCCTGAGTTCATGTCCTGGCTTTGCCATTTATTAGCTGTGTGACTTTGGCCGAGTTACTTAACATCTCTGTGTGTCCATGACTAAGATTAACCAGGGTTAATAAGAATACTTACTCCCAAGAGTGGTTTAGGAATTAAATGAGTTAATAAGTATAAAGCACTTGGAATATGCCCAGCACCTGGAGGACTCAGGGAATAAGAGTTACTATTAATATTTAAGTCCACGGGGTATTTTAGCAGTAGGTTGGGAATGCATCTTTTGACCCATTCTAGTGCTCTTTGCACGGCCCGGCATTGAAATATTTGATTCTAATTGATACACCATGTTTACCAAAAGCAGAAAAGTGACTGACCTGTTTTTGAATAAAGGACACATTCATGCAGCCTGCACGCCCTATTTCTGGAGCATTCCGGGCCACCAAAGCCTGACAGTCACTGAATAGAGCAACAATGCTTCATAGACACCTTTCTTACCACCTCATGTTGCATCATTCAAAGAGGAAGCAAAAACAGTTCTCAAATTCAAAAAATTAAACGGGAAGGAAAGACCCAAATCAACCCGGAGCAATCTGCTTAGACATCAGGGGCACGGCTACCGTCGTTCTGGTACTTTCGTGCAGCGCACTTCCATTTCCAAAGGTCTCTCACCTACAGTCTCTCCCTTCTGCCTCATGACAGATGGTGATTCAGAAAGTGGGTTCTGGAGGAAGACTAGTCAGGTCAGATCTTGCTGCTACCATTCACCCGTTGGGTTGTCCAGGGACATTTATTGACTCTGTCTGCGCCCCCAACAAGTGAGGATGTAACAACACGGATGTTACTGGTGTTGGGAGATCTGAGGTAACACGGACAAAGCCAGAGCCTGCCCCACAAGAACTCCCTCATCCAGGAAATGCTGATCACGTGCCCTACATGTGCCCGGTGCTGGGGATTCACCAGCAGCGAGCAAAACAAAGGCCCTCCCTTCGTGGAGTTGAGTGTGATGGGGAAAGCAGACAATTCAACAAGCAAATAAACATCCCACGTCAAGTTGCAATATGTGCTTTGAAGACAAAACAGGATGGAGATTTATAGGGGTGCTGAACCTGAATGACGTGAGGGAGAAAACCACAAAGATAGCTGGGAGAGTGTTCCAGGCTGAGAAGACGGCAAGTGCAGACACAAGTGGGTGTGTGTGCCGAGTTCAAGGCTGAGCCACAGGCCAGGTGGCGGAGGGAAGGTGACCGTGTGGGGCCTGGGGGTTACTGTCAGACTTTGGCTTTTGCTCTGAGGGAGACGGGGGAACCAGTGGGGGGTTTGGGGTGGAAGAGTGACAGAATCTGACCAATCTTTTAAAAAGTGGCTGTGAGGAGGAGAGTACAGTTGTGGGGTGTGTGCATGAAGGGGAGGAAGGGGCAGAAGGTGAATGACGAAGCTGAGAGCACGGCTGACGGCTACTGCAAGGATCCCCGATCCACGTGAGCGAAGATGGTGGCATGAAGTAGGGGACAGTGGGAGAGGTGACAGGAAGCAGCACCACCCAAGTGGCCGTTCTAGCATGTGCTGCATATGTAACTCCAGAGGTGCCATTCACATCCACCACAATGGGAAGGGCGCCCCCTGGAGGGGTGCGACATCATGGTCCCGGAAGCCAGTGGGCAGATTGGAGATCTATTTTGAAGGCAGAACAGACAGGACTTATAGATGGAATGGAGTGTGAGAGAAAAAGAAACCAGAATTATTTAAAGGATGTGGTAAACAGCGGTAACAATTTACTGAGACGTTGAAGATTCAGAGTCAAGAGTCGATTTTGGACGTGTCAAGTTTGGGAAGCCTCTTCACCAAAGTCAGCTATGATGATGACAATGATTATGAAATGATGGCTCAGTGAGGATTATGACAAGAGCAAACATTGAGTGTTTGCTGTGTGCTGGGCACTGCTCAAAGAACTTTAGACGTATGATCTCATATAATCTCCATAAAGTGGTAGGCACCATTAGCATTCTCATTTGATAGAAGAGTGTAGTGGGTTGAATTGCGGATCCTCCCAAATGGTATGTCCATGTCCTAGTCCCCAGAACCTGTGCATGTGAACTTACTTGGCAAGAGTCTTTGCAGGTGTAATTAAGTTAAGGATCTCAAGCTGAGATTATCCTGGATTATCCAGATGGGCCCTAATCCAATGGCAAGTGTCCTCATAAAAGACACCCGGAGAAAACCACACAGAAGAGAAGGTGATGTGAAGATGGGGACAGAGATTGGAGTGAGCAGCCACAAAGAATTCCAACAGCCTCTAGAAGCTGGAAGAAGCAAGGAAGGAGCCTCCAGAGGGAGCAGGGCCCCACTGACACTTGATTTTGGATTTATGGCCTCCAGAACGTGAGAAATTAGATTTATGTTATTTTAAGCCGCCAAGTGTGTGGTCATTTGTACAGCAACCACAGGAAACTAATACAACAAGGAAAACCAGGCACAGAGAGGTGAAGTAATTTGCCCAAGTCACACAGCAAGCAAGTAGCAGAGCTTGCTATAGAACGTCTGTCTCCAGAGCTGCTCACTCAGTAGGTAGGTATTGTTCACCCTGTGTCTCCAACATGGAATAGAGGTCAGAGCCACAAGGCCACACCAAGGAACAGCGCTGGTGAACAGCAGCCTCTAGCAGGAGGCCTTTTCCATTCTCAACCCTCACCTCTCCACTTTGAAAAACCCAGAAAGGCCCGTGTCCAGCCCCTCCAGCGCTTCTTGGCAGCCACCACATGGATCCAGGGCTTTGCTGGGAATTCCATCCAATCTGGCGATTTGAGTTTACAGCTGCTGGGTCCACAGGCACACGTGGCCATGAGGAGACCCTTGGGGAAGCGGCCTGGATAAACAGATTTCAGTGGCACCTCAGGATTCATAACAATCACTCAGGAACTGCGTACGGTCTGGATTTCAAAACCACCTCCTCTTTTCGTGATGCCCGCACTGAAAAGCTCTTGGCTCCCACCCCACCCTGGCCACGGGGACCGAGGAAGGAGGAGCGCTGGGGGCAGGGAGCGCCGGCCTCTCCTGACCCTCTGCCAGGCGGCTAAAATTGGTCTCTGAAGAAACAGAGATTATCCATTTCCTCTCCCTCTGATGCCCAGGAAAATATTTTCCTGGACAAAACACAAATATTGGGAATCTGGGGAAAACATCCTGTCCCCCCTCGCCCCTTGCCTTGTCAAATCTTCATCATTTTAACAGAGATCGACAGTGGGACCTGTGAACAAACAGGGCCTGTGAATAGAGCCCGTGCCTCTTTCCACACAAAACCTTGTGCTCAGAACATTTAATGAGGAGAGGGCAGTTAATTTTGGGGGTGGGGTGGGAATCGGGGGTAGGGGGAGGTCTTCTATTTATGAAGAATAAAATAATTAAATTCAGGTCAGTGGAGGGAGCCACTGGGCTGAAACAAATTTGGGGACCGTTGAGGGAAGGCAAGGGGCAAAGGAATGAGCGTTGTGGCTGCTTCAAAAACAGGATTGTCTCTCGGGGGCCAGCCAGCCTCTGGGGGCCAAGGCTGGTCAGCAGGCCCCCTCTCTCTGTCTTACAGGCACACACATACACAAACACAACAACACACACTTTGTCTCTCAGAAATGCACTTGGGCTATGAGGTAATGAAGTTTTCCTTAAACACTCACTCCTTCATTCCTTAAAATATATTTTGAGGGCAAATTTTAAACACACTCACAAGACTGACCCAGACAAAAGTGAACCATTGTTTCAACGAGGTCCCCGAGGCAGACCTTTCACATTCATCTCAATGACACGGGCCCTGCCTGAGATGTGTTTAGAAGCCCTCCTTTGGAGCTGTCTTCAGAGTCAGGTTATGAGGCAAAGAGTAACACTGGGCACATTATTGTATAATTGCCCCTTATTCTGACCCCCTGTCCTCCCACAATGGCATTCTAAGGCAAGGCACATTCCTGGTTCCAAAGATGTGACAGGCGGAACCACCTCCAAAGGACAGAGATTTGCCAACACCATGGATAAGAACGCAGTGTCGGGGGATGCTCTTGGGGGTCTCAGATGTTCTGAGCCATGGAACAGACTTTGGAAACAAAGGGTGAGCACCCCAAGCGACGACTTGGATGAGCACATCACCCATTTGCAAAGACGGGTCCTGGGGGTGAGTGTTTTTATTATTTTTTAGAATTTGGTTGTATAATGTCATGGTGTCTGCTCTGGGCTTGGCACTGGGCCAGGAACACAGGGGATGGAGAGTCACAAGGCACAAGACAAGGCCTCTGTCTCCAGCTACCCGACGGGGGAGCCAAGACTCACACATGAGGAGTTGTCTGGGACCGACACGGTCATGTGCCTGTCTGTGGGGCCAAGGGTGGCTCCACTGCAGAAACCCATGGGAGAAGGTGATATGAGGGAGGGGGTCAGGGGAGGAGGTGGTGGCGGTGGAGCCTGAACCCTACTTCAAAGAATGGGGAGCACTGGACGGTGATGGGCAGAAGGCAGGGTACCTGGGGTAGGAGGCAGGGAGGAGAGGACAGGCTCACAGCCATCCTGGATGGTGCGCTCAACCCACCTCAGGTGGAAGGCAGACTTGCAAGGGAGAGGCAGGAAGCTTGCACGGGGCAGAAGAATTTCACAGGGACCTGGCCCTGGCAGCTGCCTTCCTGTCCAACCAAATACGACTTTGGAACATAGATTTCTTCCAAGAGTGGCATCCAGGAACACTGCAGAGTGTTCCCAACCTGGAGTTGATTCCACCGCTGGGTGTGTACATCACAGCCTCATTGTGCCTCAGTTTCTCTATCTAGAAACTAATCCTAAAAACAACAGTCAACACTCATGTGCTCAGCCCCGTTCTGAGTACCTTAACTCTTTTAATCTAATAATGCTATCATTATCAGAATTTTACATGCTCTTGGCTAGTACATTCCTTGGCCTCTCAAATAGAGCTAAACACACCACTTATCTTACCTCAGAGATTTCTTGAGGCTAAAATCAAATAACATACATAAAAGAGGTCTTTTAATTAAATGGCACTCTACAAAAGCTTATTAGTGTTGTTGATGTTATTATAATTTTACTAGGCTTCATCTATTCAGAAGCTACTGCAGGGTAAAGGTTATTTAAGGCCTGAGTACAACATTAAAAAAAAAGAATCACTTTCAAATGTTAGTGGAGGAAAGATCCCGTAGAGATTGGGAAAAGAAAAAGTTACCCAAAGCCTGAAACGTTAGAAGGTAGGACATCGGGGGTTTTTTGTTTGTTTCCTGTACTGGGCCCAGCATTCTGAGAGGGGTCATTAACGGCTCCCCGGTTCCCTGGCGGCAGAAGAACACAGTGCTGGGCCAGCAGCGGCATTCTTTACAGACAGGCTGCCTGGGGATGGGCCTGAGCTCACCCAGCTCACTGAAAGCATTTATTCATCGCCCAGGAGCAAGTGAATAGGACATGCTCTTTGCCTTTAGAAGGGAGAGTGTTTGGGGAATTAGATCCTTCTTCCATAAACAAATGCAAATAAATCTCCTGATTCCCTGCCCCACCCCCCACCTCCAAAACCTGTTCCTCCGCAGACTTCCCCACCATCAACCACCCACCAACACACTGGGAAGTTGGGAGCCATCCTTGGTTCTTCCCTCTCCATCAACATCTACAGCCAATCCACTGTACGGCCATCTTGTGACCTCCACATCTTCAAACTCATCCACTTCTCTTGATCTCCATAAGCGCTATGTCATCTTCTGCCTAAACTTTCACAGCCACCTTCCAAGTGGCCTCCTGGGTTCCACTTTTGCTTTTTCCCCCTTCTACCCAGGAGTCTTCCAAAAACACAGATAAGATTGCAGCACTCGCCTGCTTAAACCTTAGATGGCTTCCCACTAAACTCGGAACAATCCAAATTCCTTCACCAAGTCCTACAAGGCCCAGTGCCAGTCTTTCCCACTCAGCATCAGCCTCTTTCCTCCTGGAGTCCTAGCTGTGCCACCTGCCGAGACTCCATTTCCTCGTCTGTGGAATGGGCAGCATAACATCTACCTTCCAGGCTGGTGGTGAGGCCACCAGGAGTGGGGAATATTTAAAAGTGCTTTGTGAACTAGCAAGTGCAGCATAATGTAACCTCTCTCCCGTTTATAATTGGGCTTTTGTGTTTTCACTCTTGTTTTCATGGTTTCCACTTCCATGGTGCTGGTACATTTTATTGTTTGCAATTTTATATCCTTTTGAGATATCAGGATATTTATAGGCACAAGGTAGCATTGAAAACCACCACGACAGCATCTCAGTATTCCAAAGATAACAGGCCAGCTACGGTGTGCTTAAAACTTGGACAATATTTGTTCTTCCCTGGGTAGAAAATCAGAGTTTGAACTATGCAGCCAGACTGCTAGAGGCCTAGTGAGATCTCACTTCAATGATAAACCAGTTAATTCCCTTATGAAAATGATACAACAAGAATGTAATCATCAACACCTCTGCAACATTTTCAACAGCAGCCGTAATGTTTATTAAGCTCCTCCTCTGTGCCAGTCCCTATATTAAGCACTCTTTATGCTTTACCTTTGCTAATCCTCACAACAGCATCAAGAGGTATTATTATTGTCCAGGTGAGGAAGTTGAAGCTCAGAGAGGTTAAGTAACATGCCGAAGGTCACACTGCTAGTGAGAAACAGAGTTCCCATCCCCTGTCTGTTTTAATAGTCCATGTTCTTTGGTTCTGCCCCATGTGTGTTTGGGGGCAGGGGGACCAGGAATGTGTATATTTGTGGGAGGAGAATACGGATAATAGGGAATGGGGGCTTAGGCAAGTACAAGGCCACGAAGCCCCACAAACGCAAGGGAGTTTGGGCAGTAGATTCCTTTGAACTTGAAGTTTCGCTCCTTCATGTCTGACATTCTAACTTGCAAAGTCAGATAATGCCCAACAGGTTTCCCCATCATCAGTGAAAAAGGGCGTAATTCTCTCCTGTGAAGAGCAGTCTCTGCCCTTTTGCTATTTAAACCAAGAAACGTGTGTCTGCACATGCGTGCTTGTGTGAGAGAGAGAGAGAGACTCAGAGAATTCAGTCACTGAGCAATCTGTTTCAGAGGCTGATGAAGGTGCTCTAGCCAGAGAGATTCCCAGAGTTTTCTTTCCACTTCTCTAGTCACTTCACTCACCATTTGTAAAATGATCACACAGAAGGAAACAGCAACACGGACAACCATAAAGATACCCTACTTCTGCTTCCGCTTCTGCTCTTCTGCCTGGAACTGGCTGTGTAACCTCACTCAAGTTGCCTCCTCTCTCTGGGCCTCAGTTTTCTCACTAGTAAAGTAAAACATCTAGAGTCCTCGAGTCCCTTCCAGCTCTCAGACCGGAGGGATGCTTTGACATCCACGATCTCTTTTGCTTTCACAACCTCCCCGAGGAGGTGGGCAGGTCAGACTGGCCATGTGAAGCTTGGAGAAGGTGGCACAGTTCACTGGCAGATCCGGGACTACAGCTGGGGACTTTCAGTGCCGATTCCCGTGTCAGCTGACTCCACCAAGCTGCCTTCAAGGGTGCAGACAGAGCTCATCCAGGACCTACGCGTGTTTACCCTCTTAAAACAGAAAGGCTAACACTCGGACGCCACTGCGTGGAGGCCTCTGGCCACACTGAGGGATCAATGTCTGAGGGCGGTCTTTCTTTCCTTCCCTCCTCCCTGCCTTTCTTTCTTCCTTTTCTCTGCAGAGGGAAGAGCACAGGTACAGGAAGTAAGAGATGCTGCAGGAAAGGTCTGGTGGCTTGGATGACTTCCTGAGTTCCCTGCCAGATGTAAAAATAACTGGAAAAAAAAAAAAGTGTGGTGTGTGTGTGTGTGTGTGTGTTGTTGAATGGTGAGAAGAAAGAGGTAAGTGTGGAAAAAGCCCTCACAACCACCTGTATTTCCTCTCTAATTACTCCGTGTTTTATATTTCTTTATGGATCAATGAGCTTCCTCTTAAACAACAGACGGATCTTCATGAGTCAGGGGAAAGAGGTTCCCTCACGAAGCCACACCAGCTGAAAGAGTTTAAGTCATGACACAACCTCCTCCACTTCTAGCTGGTGAATGTTCCCTGGGATCCAGTGCCAACGCCCTTCCAGGCAAACAGAATGTGAGCCAGGCCAGAACCCAGGCAGAGGCCCACCAGCGTGGGGGTCTTCCAAGATTCAGCATCAGACCACTGTTTTTACCCAAGAAACTCAGAGCACTATAGATGCAACATGCCCCATGTACATGAGGGGTCCCCTAAAAGGGGGCTAGACCCTGAGATGAGCGGCAAGCAGTGCTGTCCCGAGGGTGTGGGCTACAGGCCACTACCAGTAGGGTGCAATTTGTGGGGAATTAATGACAGCCTCCTCCAGCCAAAAATACCAGCCCCCTAACCTGTGTGGTGACCCCCCACTGAACCAGGCTTGAAATTCCCATAATAGAGCCACTCATGGCTGAGACAGCAAAGAAAGGCCTCGTGGGGCCAAGAAAATAGCCCGAACTTTGTCTAGAAATTCCTGCTCTCACTTGTAGTAAGTACAATCTTAGATGATTACTTAATCTCATCGATGCTTGATTTTTGAATCTGCAAGCCTTATATAATAATGAAAAACATGGTAGACATTTAGCACAGGGCCCGGCCTGGAGTGTGTGTCTGAGTAAACAGGAACAGTTATTAGAATTGTCTCAATAATTTTGAAGGTCTCTGTTAAAAGGTTCATATGCTGATGAGGCTTCTCCACCTCAACCCCCGGAATGAGCTCTCAGGGAATGAACTAGGGCAGTGGTTCTCAAAGTGTGGTCCCCACATCACCCGGGAACTTGTTTCAAATGCAAATTTTGGGCCCACCCCTGAACTACTGTGTCAGAAATTCTGGGGGTGGGGCCCAGCCATTTTATAAGTTCCCACAAGTGATTCTGATGCCCATTAAAGTTTGAGAACTGCCGAGTTTAGGCAATAATTGCCAAGTGTGGCTGATGATCAGAATTTCCTGGGCGTATTTAGGTGAGAAACGCAGTTTCCTGGGCCCCACCTCCCAGGGATTGAGGGTCTTCAGGTTCTGGGATGGAGCCAGGGATTCCGCATTTTAACAAGCTCCCTGGGGGATTCCACTGAGCTAGGGGTTGGGTTTGTTGGAGAGAGGAAAGTGAGGGGGCTAGAAGAGACCCAGGGATGGAGGTGGTCAGGGAAGGGGTTGGGGATGCTGATAGCTAACAAAGCGCTGAAGACCCACATTCTCAATCCCAGTTCTATAGATATATGAGATGGAATCTTCTACAACCTTCTCATTTTCCAACCAGGGAAACTGAGTCCCAAACAGAAGTGACTATTCTAAGTCCATGCAACTCAGGGCGAGCTGGAACTTGACCCAGGGGTCTCGCGTCCAAAGCCAGTGTCCTTTCCACCAAGCCCCAGGAGCCATGCTCACATCTTCGCTCCCTCTCTGCATCTTTAAGAACAGGCTCTGCAGTCAAGCACTAAATCCACGTATATTTCCCGAGCATTGACCATAAGAGTGAAATTTACAGTGGAACTGGAGTCAGACCTCAGATCTGAGTGCAAATTTAGGCTCAGTCGTTGGGTAGTTGAGCCACTAGGTCACCCTCTCAAGGCCTCAGTTTCCTCATCTGTAAAATGGGGATAAGGCCTGACCTCACAAAGCTGCTGAGCAAGTCACAGTCACGCATCGGAAGGTGCTTTCTGACTGTCACTCTCCCCACCCTCCCTTCCCAATGCAGGGGCTAAAAAAAGAGCAGGATTCATTATGCTCTCCTGCCTAGAAGCACTCACAGTCCAGCTTGGGGAAAAGAAACACACTCAAAGCAGCGTGAGAACAATTAAGTGCTTAGCTCCATGCTAAGTGCAAGCTCACACCTCAGTGCCTTTGCTCGGCCGCCCTCTGCCTGGAATGTGGCACCCCCAATACCATGTGTGTGCAAGAATCCCCGGTGATTCTGTTCACAGTCTGTGCCTGACTTTCCCACCCCTGAGCATCTCGGAGGCAGGAAGTGAGGCTCCTTCGGTTTCATAGCCCCTGAATGTCTGACATCTCAGGTGTCAGACCCGAGGAAGTGGTTGATGCAGGTAGGGAAGTTTCCAGACAGAGGGGTCTTAGAGAGCTGGGAGCGGCTTTTCAGGTGGGCAGGTGCCTCAGAGGATTCCTGTAATGCCCCACTGGAGCAAGCACAGGAGGACAAGGGCTTCAAACCAGCCAGAAGCCACAAGCCAACTCCCCGTTCATCCACAGGCCCCTATGTCTCCATCATCCCCTCACCAGCCGAGGAGGTTCTAGGCGGTGTTGGCGGTTCCTGCAGAGCACAGCCAGGGGAAGGTGGGAAGGGAGGAGAGTGAAACAGGAACCATTAGCCCTCCACCTAAAGCCACTAAATAAAAGAAAGAGACTAACCAAGCAGCAGACATGCAGTAAAAGCTTGGTGATCCACACAAGGGTTTCCACCTATCAGGTTATTTGTTTCTCCCTATTTCCCTGGTCTGGAGGAGCAGAGGCGTGCACAGGGAACAGCACGCTGCAGGGTGAGGGCTCTAGATTTAGGCTTTTTCTCTCACTCTGCCCCACGAGCTGTGTGACCTTGAGCAAGTCACGTCCGTTCTCAGGACCTTGCTTTGCTCCCTTTAAAATGAGGAGCTACTGGATTGTTTTCCCCAAAGGATAAAGCAAACAACGCAGCCAATGGGGTAACTGCTACTGGTGCAGCAAAGCAAAATGGGTTCACAGCTGGCACCCAGTCCTGGCCGTGGTCCTTCCACGGAAAGCTGACATAACAACAATGATGTCGGTGGTGACGACTCATCTTTATTGACTACGTACTGGGCACCCGACAAGCACTTCTCATTCATTATGTTGTTCAGTCCTCACAAGGGCCCTTTAAGGCAGATGCTACCATCATTCCCATTTTACAGTTGGGAAAATTGATGCCCAGTGAGGTTAAACGTGGGCTAGTGGATGGGTGAGTGGGGGAACCAGGGTTTGAACCCAGGCTGTCAGGATCCAGAGTCCACCTGCTTTCTCACTTTCTACTGAACCTAGAAGTCTGCGTTTCCACTGTTAGGAAAAATGGAAGGATCTAGAAAGGTAATTAAAATAATCATTTTCTAGACCAAGAACTCAGACTGGAAAGAAAGACCACAGTTGGAGCATGCACAGATTCAAAGTCTACTAAATTATCCCCAGCACAGAAAACACATCTCAGGAGCTTGGTTTAAACAGAGAGGCAGGTTAAGTGCCCTGGGGACAGCCCAGGCTTGGAGCTGGACAGCCTGGATTCTGGTCCAATGGCCCCATGTACCAGCCTCCTCAGCTGGGAGCAGGCGACTGCGCTGGAGTCCACTTTCTCACCTGTCAGGCGCGTCAGAACATTCCTGCCCTCTCCATCTCACAGCCTGGCCCAGCTCAGCAGTCCTATCCATGTCCACCTTCTCCATACGCCACATTCCGAAAGATTCTGTCTCTCATACATTGATTAGTTTCTCCATTAACAAAATAGCGAAGCGTTTGTATAACTGGCAGAGTTTCCAATCAAAACAAGGTAACCATTGTTATCTAATTCCAGCCCAGAGCAAAACCAAAACAACCGCCCCCAACGCCATATTTTTAGGCGGCCAGTGCCACGGTATCTTGGGTACCGTACAATTTCCACAGGGTTCTGGAAATACTGACTCCCATTATGTGGACTTTTAGGAAAACACTGGTCTAAACCATTTCTGAGGTCTCTTCCCACATCGAGTTCAACAATTCTACAAAATTGATTAAGTCTGTGAGTGTGCTTTGCTAATTGTGCACGTATCATCGCTGTTCTTATTTTGTTCGCTCAGTGTTGGAAATGCAGAAGCAGGGAAGACCCTTGGAGTCTGGAGGAGGTCATCTGAGGATAGCCCTCGGGCAGGCCTCTGCCGCTTCACACCAAGGGTGGAAAACACATGCAACTCCTTGGGCCCGAGAGGCCGTACCAGCTAAAAATATAAACAAGTTCAGGAAGGGTTTAGATGAACTCACGGAGCAGTGCACACTGGTAAGAGGGATAAGAAATGTTCAGGTTTGGTCCTATGCTCCTACAGTTTCTCTGTTTCCTGTTAGCAATACAATGCTCGGCTGGGCAGAACACGGATGGATCCGACAGCAAAGCTCAAGTTCTTGTGCCAGGAGATAAAAAAGAAGGAAAACAAACAAAAGAAATGAGGGTAAATAATAGTTTCCTGCTTCGACATTGAACTTTTATAATCAGAAAAAAAAATATATCCACTGCAGGCAATACAGAACTAAAGGGAAAAAAATAGTCATCTCTGATTCCACCTTATGGATTAACTGTGTTAACATTTTGCTGTATTTCCATCTGCATGTGTGAGTTCTTTTTTAAATAAAAATTATATATATAGTTATGTATCCTGCATTTTTCATTTAACACTTTTTTTATCACATTACTAAATAAACTTGCTGTATGACTCAAGGGTTTCTACTACTTATTTATTTAACCATTAATTTATTTAATCATTGAATTATTTTACCCTTCACCTCTTGTTGGACATCGTTTTTCTTTTCCCAATTTTCTGCTGTATAAATAATGCTGGGATAGACAGGCCTGGTGACTTCTTTTCGGAGAAATAACAATAAATCTCCAAATCTCAGAGCCTAACATGTAATAAGTTTCTCTTACATAGACAAAGGGCATGTGAGAGACAGGCGCAGGAGGAACAATCGCCAGGGTGATCGCAGCTTGCTACAATAACCATTTTAAAAGCTCGCACCAGAAAGCGCCCCGGTGCCCTACCATCCGATCTTTCCCCTCCTTCCCCACAGCTATTTATTCATGCCGAGGACTCTTCTCTCGGTCCCTGCAAACTGAGCACTTGGAGAGCTAGAGACGCACAGCCACGGGGCTGAAACACACCAGGATGTGGCCCTCATTAGAAATGCATATCTCTCCGCTGACAAATCCCAAACATGGAGCGCATCAGTCCCCTCCCCCGCCCAAGTCGGGTGGCCTCTATCTTCCATTTTACCTGAATGAGCTGAAACAGAGTTGGCTGGGCTGTGGATCAGTAATCTGAGAAAGAAAGGGTCTGTCTGAAATGGAATTGTCTCCCCGGTGTTTCAATTTTACCCAATAAGAGGAAGTCAGCTCCTTTCTTCCCAGCCTTAACTCTACTAAAAGCCATTAAGCAGCGCCAGAGACAGGAGACATTTATCTGTTGGCCAGTGTGAAGGCTGCATTCTGCACCTCCAGCAGGGATGGAAATTAAGCTGTTTACTTGGTGGCCACCCCAAGGGACTGAAACGAAGCTCTAATGTGAGAGCACTTCTGAAATGCATTTTTTTAAAATCTCAAATTCTTGTCTCCCGTTCCCCACCTGTAAATCCACTAGGAATTTGCAAAATTAATTTGGCTGAGTTACATCCTGACCAGCTCTGACCACCAAATGCAAATGGGGTGACCAGTAGGTGACCTCACTAAACTGGTTCTTATTCTGGAAAGGAGGGGCCATCTGAAGGATGCTGGGGTTGCAGCAGGGCTGGCTTAGTCAACAACCAAGATCAAAGAGAGGTCTGGCCCCAGCTGCTCAGGTGGGTTTCCTCTGGATGTTCAGTCATACTCAAAAGTTAACATGATCAAGTCCACCGACGTGGCGTGTTCAGAGTCTCCCCATGTAGACCAACAGACCCACTTCCTCAGCACCCACAGAGCTCCCCCCACCATCTGTCCATGCCATTCCTCTCGCCAGTCTGCGGCCATTGCTCCTCCAACACGCCACTCCAAACTTTACCTTTTACAGGCAGAAAACCTGTCAAGATGAGATCCATCGGGGGCATTTATTTTGTATCCTTTTGGTGCTCTTAAAATTCAGAGCCCTCCACTCCTGGAGCTATGGCTTTGAAGTAGTTGTCACATGACTTTGCTTGTATATTTGGTCTCCACCCCTAAGTTCCTCAGCACTGGGAGGTGGAACCAGGCTTTTATGTTTGGTCCCTGCCATTCTGAATGTTTGTGTCTCCCCAAAATTTATATGTTAAATCCTAACGCACAATGTGATGGTATTAGGAGGTGGGGCCTTTGGGAGGTGATTAGGTCACGGGGGGAGCCCTCATGAATGAGATTAGAGCCCTTACACAAGAGACCCCACATGGCCCTGTCTGCCATGTGAGGACACAGCGAGAAGACAGTCATCTGTGAATCAGGAAGTGGGCTCTCACCAGACACTGAATCTGCCCGCCCCTTGATCTTGGACTTCCAGCCTCCAGAACTGTGAGAAATACATTTCTGTTGTTTATAAGCCACCCAGTCTATAGCAGCACAACAGCCAAGGGTACTCAAGAAGAGAGACTTTCTTGCCCAGCTCCTAGAATGAGGTGGGAGAGTTTTCATATTGTTCTTATTTTCTCTCTAATTTATATGACTGTGTATATGTGCATATCCTTATAAATGGAATATAAGTACATTAAATACATTTTGATAAGTACAAAAAAACTATCGTAGTCCATCACCCAACTCTAACCACAGTTATATGTTCTTAAAGCTCTTTAATGAGAGTAAAAGGTAACAGGCCTGTATACATGCAAATTTTGCAGTCAAACAAATTATTTTGGATTTGCAGATGTGGAGTTAAAACGTATCGTTAAGATGCCCTCGGTAGTGCAGTGTAGTTGTGATTAAGAGGATACACTCTGTCCGGGGCCGGCCAAGTGGTGCAAGCAGTTAAGTGCGTGCCCCGCTGCAGCGGCCCGGGGTTTGCGGGTTCGGATCCCGGGCGCGCACTGACGTACCGCTTGGCAAACCATGCTGTGGCGGTGTCCCATATAAAGTGGAGGAAGATGGGCACGGATGTTAGCTCAGGGCCAGTCTTCCTCAGCAAAAAGAGGAGGATTGGCATGGATGTTAGCTCAGGGATGATCTTCCTCCCAAAAAAAAAAAAAAAAAAGTTATTCTACTACACATACATTTTATATATTCCTTGTTTTACCTCATGTCCCATGTAAGCATCTACCCTTATTACACAGTCCTCATAGCCACCATGAAAATAGTTGTGTAATTGCTATTCAATCACTGGCTCAGAGTTAGGTAAATGTTTTCTAACTTTTTGCTGAAATGCAATGTTTTAATGACTGTTTAAAAAAAGATCAATATCCTCAATTTGTAGGATAAATGAATTATTATCTGCTATAAAATAAAAGCCAGCCCACAATACCCTGGTAGAGCCCAAACCCACTGTACTTTGTTTATATTCCCAATGAGAACAATCTGTAATTAGCCTTCCAGGAGCCCATTCACATATATGATCCATCAGCCCTATGAAGAGGAGGGTAATAGCTGAGGTGGAATGAGCCATGCACCCCTTCAGGGCAGCCCCCCTTCTTTGATCCTGCAGTACACCCCAGCCCCATGTCTGCTGGGGCGGCCTCAGCACGTCATCTACAGTCCCTGTCCGCACAGTTATCCCACTATAGCATGGGGGGCTCTCTATCAAACGAGGTGTATTGTGGGATGGCATCTCTCGAGATCTGTTTAGCCAGATACAGGTGGAAATGTGTAGGAGTCATGCTCTCCCTCTCTTCCTAAGTTTTGGTTTCTCTTCTGATCAGGCCTCTCACCTCATTCCACACAGCAACCCAGGCTGAGCTGGTCTGAGGATGTACTTCCTTTACAGTCAGTTCTGAGGGGGGTGCGTGTGTACGTGTGTGTACGTGTGCACATACTTGTGTGCGTGTGTGTCTCTTCCTCTCTCTCTCTCTCACACACACATGCTCTACAGGCATTCTTTCTCTCTCTCTTTCTCTCTCTCTCTCCAGTTCCTGAAAAAATAGGCATTTCTGTTTCATTCTTCTCCTGAGCCCCAGGTCTGTGCTTCTGCCATTAGGTCTAAGCTGTTCTCCTCACAGACATGGGTGTCCAGCTCACAGAGGTCCCGTTGTTCCACACACGCTGCACCTCACTCTGCTCTCTCAACCAGCACCTTCTGGGTGCCCCCAGTGCTCCTCTGTTCCAGCCTCTTTTCTCCCTCATCTCGTCTCTGTTCTTAATACTTTCCAGGGGGCCAGTGGCCAATACTACTATTTCTTGATCATTTACTTGCGGAATCTTTCCTTTTTTCCCTAAAGATTCTGATTCTGAAATTAGATCGGGTAACCTTGGGCCAGTTACTTAATCTCTTGAGCCTCGGTTTTCTCATCTGCAAAACAGGGATATATTAGTACTAACTCGCTTCACAGAGTTGTTGTGAGGATTAAACGAGATAATACAAGTATAGCCCTTGGCACAGTGCTTGGAACAGAGAAAGCACACAAATGTTAGCAATCACTAACATTATCATTATCATCATTAATTATATTAATTAATAACCCTCTGTTATTCTAAAATC
Organism: Ceratotherium simum simum; assembly: GCF_057802395.1. NCBI lineage: Eukaryota > Metazoa > Chordata > Mammalia > Perissodactyla > Rhinocerotidae > Ceratotherium > Ceratotherium simum. The sequence continues at coordinate 18,810,840 of NC_141922.1, forward strand.
CTAAGGGTCTCCCACAGCTTGTCATTTTCTAAGTTCCTCCATCTCAGACTTCCTAATTTCCCCCTAGGAATCCTAGCCAACCCCCACTCTATCTCCTGGTTAATTTTTCTCTTCTGTGGACTTGTAAAAATAACAAATGTGGATTAAGAGTCAGGGGATCTGAATTCTACTCTCACGGAAGAGTAAAAATTGCTTGTGACCCTGGGCAAGTAATAGTATTCCCGGGTTCCATCTCCCTCATCTGAAAAATGAAGAGGTTGGCCGGGAACAGCATTTCCCCAAGCATGTTCCAGAAGCTTCCACCACACTCGTTCCCTACACACAGCCCCCTGGGCCAGAGCAGTGTTGTAAGTGCCCAACCTGGCACCCCTCCCCAAGCTCCACCTCTGTTAGCTTGCTGGCAAGATTTGGATCCCGTCTACACTGCCTGGCGCCTCAGCAGACTGTTACAGGGCTGACCTGGGTCCTCTCATAAAAAGAGGTTTTGAATTGGCGTAAATTGCAGCTCGGCAAGGAAGGAAAATGAACTGCCAGCTCTGCTGAAAAACTAGGACAAAGTTCTCTTTAGCAAGTCTCCAGGTACCGCTCAGGCAATCACGGGGTATCAGGAGCCTTAAAATACGCCCCCACCTAGTACAAAGTCTCCTGATTAAGCTGGCTGCCAGGCCCAGGGCATTTCAGGCAGGAATGGTGAATTTTAAAACCACACAATTACTAGTAGCTTGGAAAAACCTTTTGAAACACCATGCCAATCATTTAATTCATCTTCCAAGTCCTTTTTTAATGCAAAATATGCTAATATGCTGTCAGAGTGTCCAGCAGAGAAACCTGCTAGAAGCTGGGGCCTCTCTTGCTTGGAGGTTACGCGGAAGGCTGGTGGGAATGGGGCACTGGCGAGTATAATGGCCCATTTTCCCTCCGGTGAAGAAAAGCGGCCGATGCCACTGGGCTCAAGTGTTTCTTTGTACTCCCTTCAGCTGCAGAAGGTGCGATCGCCCTCAGAGTCCCAGACTTGGGGCATAATGGGCCTCTTTTCTGTGCAGAGCCCAAGTCCTGCCCCTGGTAAGATGTGTCCCTGAGTTGTCTGCTAGCTCCTCCTGATGAGTAGGGGACAATGAAGGAAGGAATAAAGAAAGGGTGAGAGAAATTTATGGCTTGAAGGAATAAATTAATTTAGGCTCTAGGAGCTGGTGCAGCGTGGTCTTTGACAAATGGCATAGTCCAGAAGGACTCCATTTCTCTTACAAGGGAGGAGGATAAATTACAGACCAGGGGTCTGTCTTAGAGGTTTTAGGTGAATCAGCGTCTTCACCAAATATTACACCCATTTTGCCAAAATCCATGGGCTTCTCGTACCTACTTCATAACTGATTCCATAATATCATTGAAAGTTGCAGTTCCTGCTTATTTAGTAAGCACATACTACTGGGTACTACTTTGTACACTCAGCGCTCTGCTATCCTGGTTGAGGGGGTGGGTACACAGGAGTACAACACGTGGATCTAGTCCTTTATAGCTCTTAATTGAGCACCTACTATCTTCCAGGGACGATATATGCCTTGACTGCAGTGTGAGAAACGTACATCCAGGTACAAAGGAAGTGAGGCATGCGTGGCAGCACGCTCTCCCATCAGAGTGGGAAGCCAGAATGCAATCTACTGAGTCTCTGGCCTAGGCCTTGCAAGCAGGTGGCTGGGGTTGGATTTGGCCCTCAGACATGTTTTCTTTGACCTATTCAATGCTTTAAACATTTTGGAAACGTCTAATATAAATCAAAATTTCCAACTTTCTTTGAAAAAATTAAAAAGGGCTCCCTGCCATCACTGAGCCAATACTCCTACATGGGAAGAATCAATTGGAGCTCAGTACCAAGCGTCTCTTTTAGACTGGGCAGGGGCTCTCTAATTTGCCAAAGTCACCACCACTCCCTATTACTTACCCCTGGCTAGCCTCCCTCATTCCATTCATCTGCCAGACCTCTATACACATTTGGGTTTGCAAGCCTGTCCCTTACTTTGCAAATGAGGAATCTGAGGCCCAGAGAGGTTAAGAGAGAGTAGACAAGTACAGATTTGAACCCAGGTCTCTGCTGAACATCTGGGTCTGTGCTATTTTTACTATATCACACTGTACGTCATCAGGGGCAACCTGGGGGTACCTGGTGCATTAAATACAGGAGGACCATCATAACTACCTGATGGGTGGATGAGCAAATGGATGGACCAGCCCTAGAATGTGTAGGTGCCATGGCGGGCAGGAGGGCTGGAGGAAGCTTTGTGAAGGTGGTGGAATCACAGCAGGCCCGAAAGCTCAGGAAAGAAGTAAAGGGTTCTTGGCTGACTTGAGGACCTGGAACCACATTTATTCAGTTTTGTTTATTTATGACTTTTAAAATGTACTTTTTATTGTATAATAGAACACAGATACAGAAAAGCACATAACACATAAACATACAAATTGCTTTCAACTGTTAATGATTTTTTTTGGTCCTGTTTTCTTTCCAAAAGCCATCAAAGCTGCTGCAGAATCAGGGCTTTCCATGCTTTTTCAATCTGCACTCACTGCAGAGGAAGACGGCGACCTGCCTCCTCCAGCCTAATGTGGTGCAGTGGAAATATTAGGGGGTGCACAGTTGGGCGACTGGGGATTCAAGTCCAAACTCAGATGCATAGGGAAGTCAGTTTACCCTCTCTGGACCTCGGATGGGGAGGCTGGACTAGGTCTCTCTGAGATGTCAATATTCCAATGCTCTAGGATTCTCTGAGGCTAAGAATGGCTGGGGAGCGCAGAAGGAGCCTGCTGGGATGTCCCTGACAGGAGGGTCAGTGACGTAATCACCTACTGGCTCGGGCCAGAAGCAGAACTGTCATCGTGGCTACATTAGAACCAGAACCCAGGTGGCAGACTCTACCACAGGTCCCTCCTGCTAACAGGATGTGGATGGAAAGGGAACTTAGAGGTCATGGATTCTGAACCCCTGGGTGACAGCTGAGTACAGGGTGTTTGGATGAGGCAGGTGACTTGCCCAGGTCTGATCCTGAGTACTAAACCTCACCCTGGAGGCTTTTCATTCGGCCTTTATTCCAAGCAGGGATTCTTGAAAGGGCCAGAGGCCTGGGGGTGTGAATAGAAGGCTTCTTGGACCAGGCCTCTCATTCAGGAAAGGGCATAAATTTAAACTTCTGACACAGTCCATGCAAGATACAACTGTATGTGGTAGTCTGAATTTGGGACTCTAATACCTGTAGAGTCCCCTGAGTTCATGTATTTTAAATCTAGACCTTGCGATAAGCTAGTGCACAGCATGGTTCTATTGCACAGCATTTTGGCTGTCAAAAGAGTTAACTTGCTGATTTAAATATTTCACAGACACAATTTCTGTAATCAGTTTTAGTGTTTTTTCATATTTTCAGATGCCAGGAGACTAAGAATATGGAAGTGGCCGGGGTCTCTCCTGACCTCTGCGGGGCCGATCCCACTGGCAGAGCTTCGAGCACCCACACCTGGGGGACGCCCCTGCAGTTCACTGAACAGAGCAGGAAAGGGGTACAGTAAAATGGAGATGGAACACTTCTATCTCAGCTGAGGCAACGGACACTTCCTGCGTGCTTACTAAGTGCCAGGAATATGCTAACGTTTCGGCAGAGAGATGACCAGCCCCTGCCCATGAGGAAGTCCTCGCCTGGCCAGGCAGCCAGACACTGAATGAGCTATAGAGCGATGTGCTAAGTACCAGGAATCAGAGGGGCAGAAAGTGCTGGGACACATGGGGGGAGAATGTGCGTTTGCCTGGGGGGGTACCAAGTGGCAGATGGTGTGATGGGAGGTGTGGCAGACAGAATAACACCCCCAAGGATATCCATGCCCTAATCCCCAGTACCTGCGAATATGTTACTTACACGGCAAAAGGGACTTTGCAGATGTGATTAAGTTAAGGATGTTGAGACGGGGAGATTATCCTGGCTTATCTGGATGGGCCCAATGTAATCACAAAAGTCCTTAGAAGTGAAAGAGGGAGGCAGGAGGGTCAGGGTGATGCAGCTTAAGATTCAACTGTCCATTGCTGGCTTTGAAGATGGAGGAAGGGATCATGAATCAAGGAATATGGGCAGCTTCCAGAAGCTGGAAAAGGCAAGGAAACAGATTCTCCCCTAGAGCCTCCAGAAGGAACAGCCCTGCCGCCACCTTGATTTTAGCTCAGTGAGACCCATTTCAGACTTCTGACCCCCAGAACTGTCAGACAACAAATGTGTGTTGTTTCAAGCCACCAAGTGTGTAGTAGTTTGTGACAGCAGCCCTAGAACAGTAATACAGGAGGAGGACAACTCAAGTAAGAGATGGGAGCCTGGGGGATGAGTCCTGAATTAGTACTAACTGCCCTCTTGGAGCCCCTATTTCTCCCTCCAAAAAACAAAAGCACTGGGCTAGACGGTCTCTAACATTCTCCCGGTTCTGACACTTGGCATTTTTATGGAACAGTGGAACAGCCATGGGACAGTAACGGCTGGCAGCTTGTTCCAAGGGTTGACAGAAAACAGCATGTCCCAGAGCGTGTTTGGTGGAATTTAACTTCTATGGCTGCTGATGAGGGTTAGTCAGAAAAGAGGGCTATTCACGCAGCAAATCCTTATCGAGCACTTCCCAGGCAGTGTTCTGGGCACTGGGGTGTCGTGGTAAACAGGATAACGTCCTGTCCTCATGGAGCTCAGATCAGAGGAGCGAGCCAACGCACAGGGAACTACTGGACATGCCAATTTCCATGGTGATTAGACCATGAAGGAAATGAAACCTGGCGATGAGATAGAGTGGGATGGGGAGGCAGCTACTCTGAGTAGGGTGGTCAGGGCTGGCCTCCCAGGGTCAAATTAGACCTGGATCTAAGTGACAAGATGGGCCAGGCATGTGAAGAAAAGGGGGCAGTAGTATAAAAAAATATTGAGCTAAACAAAAGCAAACAGAATTCTCTATGGAGGAGTCCTGAGGGTTTGAAGATATTAATTGGTTCCTGTGTTCATTTGACACATTATTTTATCGAACCAGGCAGTGTTCTAGGCATGAGGGAGACAGTACTGAACAAAACACACAGGGTCCCTTGTGTGTGCAGCATTGTTAGTGTGGGGGGAGACAGATAATACAAAAGTCAACAGATAAATATAAAATTGGGAAGTAAAAGGACTCCACAGAATAGAGAAGGTAAAGGGATAGAAGGTGTGGGTAGACGTGGAAACAGCGGTCCAGGAAGACCTCTCAGAGGTGTTGCTATCTCAGCAGAGACCTAACATGCAGGATAAATCAGTGTGCAGCATTTCCCAAACTAAGATGACAAGGGAACCCCTTTGTCATAGAGCATCTTGCAGGATTCCTGCTCCTCAGAACACACTTAGAGAAAGGCTGGCACAGAGACAGCTGAAGCTGGCATCTGCACACTCCAACAGGACTGAGGTTGGCATGTCAGGACAGAGACTGTGAATCTCACAAATGCAGAGTTAAGCATTTCATGTAGGAATCCCTCCTCCAAATGCATGTCAGAAAATGGGAGTGACTGGGAGGTCCCTGCTCGACTTCTGCACTATAAAGCCCTGCACACGCTCTCCCGGGCTGCCCGGATTCATCCTCGGTTCTGCTGGATTCACAAAGCTGGAGAATACAGTGAAGCCATAATTAGGCAAGATGGCCTCTGCAGGCACGAGCGGATGCTAGTTTTTCACACGTCGGAGAGAACAGAGTACAAGAACAGGAATCCTCCTATGACGTTACATTGTAAAGAACATGTATTTATTTTTAAAGTATATCTGGGGCCGGCCCCGTGGCTTAGCGGTTAAGTGCGTGCGCTCCGCTACTGGCGGCCCGGGTTCGGATCCCGGGCGCACACTGACGCACCGCTTCTCCGGGCCATGCTGAGGCCGCATCCCACATACAGCAACTAGAAGGATGTGCAAGTATGACATACAACCAACCACTGGGGCTTTGGGGAAAAAAAAGGAGGAGGATTGGCAATAGATGTTAGCTCAGAGCCGGTCTTCCTCAGCAAAAAGACGAGGATTAGCACGGATGTTAGCTCAGGGCCGATCTTCCTCACACACACACACACAAAAAAAGTATATCTGGATGACAATGACCAATGTCCACATTTCTGGGGATCTTTACCCAAGTCCTCCTTCAGTCTTGATAAAGGAATAAATTCTATAGCCCAGGACCAGAAACCAGATCTGAGGCCCAAACCAGGGGACACCCTATACTCGTGGAAAGTACGCACCCTGACAGAGACATGAATATTCTCTCCGCGGAGCCACGGGGAGCCTCACTGAGAACCAGCCCCGCCATCCCTGCAGTGTCCTTTCCTGTCTAGAGAAGGCCGTCTGGACTTTCTCACAGCTCAAGTCACACGAGGCATATTATGTATTCAAGTCCTGCCGCAGCCAGCCTTCCAGCACGGCATCCTGCCCGGGCTCCACAGAAACGCCTCTCTCTCGGGAGCAGCCTCTGTTCATGACAAGCTGGGCTCCAGGTCTGCCAGAGGACTGCTCTAAGAGCCTGCAGAACGGGGCCTTACCTGGCAGGTGGGGACGCCACTCACCGTCCACGTTCCCTGGGCGAGAAGTCAAGGCAGAGACAGATGGGAACCGTCTTCCCACGAGAGCTGCCGTCTTTTCCGAGCCTCTGCTTCCCAGGAGTGGTGAGATGAGCACCAGACCAAGCACATGTGTGGTTCCTCTGCCAGATGCTCTCTCTGCCCCTCATCACCTTCCTGTCACCTGTAGTCTTTTTCATCTCAGCTCAGTGTCACTTCCTCTGAGAAGCTGTCTTGAGCAGATCAAATCCCACCATTTTGGCTTCTTATGGCACATCATGCCTCTTTTATGAGCAGCTGGATTCAAGTCCCAGGTCGGCCACTGACTGTCCCTTGAACAAATCCCATCAGCTCCCTGGGCCTTAGTTATGGAGGGAAGGGGGTTGATGAGATGCTCCCTGTGGTCTCTCCCAGTCCCAACCCTCTGGGATTTCCCTTTCTAAAACAAGAACTAGCAGCACAGCAGCTACCCAAGCAGAGGTCTTGACCTTGGAACGTGACCTTGGGAAAATCCCCGTCCCTCTCTTTTATTTACTTAGCACTAAAATGACAGAGGGAGCTACAATATTAGTTTCCAAACTTTTTGAGGCATGAAATCCATTAAAAAAAATGCAATCTAATACCTAAAGCAGGTGGGAGTGGAGCTGCTTTGTTTGAAATAGGAGCGAGGGTCTGGAAGGCCCCTTTCTGTTTTGGCCTCTGAGGCACCTCCCCCAATAGGGCTCCTGAAGAACAGTTTTAAAACCACTCCCTTAGATGGTCATTCCAAATCTAACACGGAGTCAAGTTCCAATGTCCACCCACTCACACCTCATGTCCACTTGTTGCCTGCATTCTGTGGGGTCCGGAGATCCTCTTTGGAGGAATGTCCAAGAGATACAAAGCTTTGCCTGCTTTTCCTTAATTTTTTTTATATGCTTGATTTCAAATATGTCACTCCAAAGGACACAAGAAATGAGAATTATAAAGGTAGGAGGGGAGAAACCAATCAATTAACCCATTTCCAAGTCATTGCTATGGATGCAAAAGTGCTGAAACAAAGGACACAAACGAAGTGACCATGGCAGCTCTGCCCACCCACAGAGGAGGCATGGACGCCCCACCCTCCACACACTCCCAGGCACCTGTGTCCCATCACGGCACCCAGCAGAGCTCGCCATGTTCCTACCATGGAGGGCCGGGCAGCAAATTAGCAGACCTGGCCGTTGGTCCCGAGGAGCACCCTGCAGAGCATGGACACAAACAAGGACTTCAGGTCCCTGCAGAACCAGCCTGCCCCTCCCCCAGAATTCAGAATTCACCGGAACATTTCCCACCCATCACTGTTACCCAGGTGTGAACGGCTGGGTGGCTTTCCACAGCCCGGGCTGCACACTCCTTTCTTTCTTTATTTTCTAACTTCTTCTAAATTCACCTCCCTCCTTATGGTGAGCAAAACGTGGAGAGGTTTGCAGAGAAGGAGAGAGGGCCCCTGCTTCCTCCATGTCAGGGAGACACAAAAACACACGGAGAAATCCCCTGGGAGGAGGCTCCAGGGATGGGCCTTTGTGGGCACCTGGCTGTAGGTTTTGATTTGGAAGCCAGAACGGCTGACCTTTTGGAAGCAGAGAGAAACCGTTTATATTCTGAGCGAGCTGATTTTTATTACTATTTTTTTAAAGACTCTAAAGCTCCTCTAAAACCATCTCCCGGAGTTAGAGCTTCCTTTAGTCTTCCCTCAATGCTTATTTGGCTTATAAAAATGCATTAAATCAGTAGTCACGCTGCCACCCCAAAGGCGTCCCACTCCCAGCCCCATCGTCTGGGGCCGACTCTATCAATCCCAAGACAGCAGCTGAACATACTGCACGATCTGGCATCTCCTCCTCCTCCCCACTCCCTGCCCCTTTGTCCTGTTCGGTCCTCTTGAATTTAAACTGTCAACCCTCCAGTGACAGAGACAGCAAGCTGGAAGGGGAGGGAGGTGATGCTATTTATAATTCAGCAGAGTTCGCCCTCAGAACACGGCCATTTTTTCCAGGCCGCCTGCCAGAGCCCACATTCCCCAGGCTCCATATATGGCTGGGCCTCCCCACAGGGCCCTGTGGCCATAGCCTCGCCTCCGAGGGGACCAAGGCAACTTGGCAAGTCAGGAAGGTAAAGCCCGATCTGCTCGTCCAGGGCCTGCGAGGAGGCCAAAGCAGCCGGCAGCCTGGCCACCCCCTGCAGGATGCTCTGAAACAGGGGAGGCAAGAGTAAGGAACCCAGGGGTACCAGCCTGACAGAGCTTGGAGAGCAGCCGGCTTCCCCCCAGGGCTTGAATAAGAATGGCGAGGAAAGAATGTCTCCTTGCTATGAAACATTAGGTCACCCCTTCTTTTTGCCAAGTTGTTTTCAATTGTTTCCATCATGATGTGACAGAGATCCACGGCGGCCTCGCCAGCCCCCGAGGGCTCCGAAAGCTGGATTTATGGACGTCCTCGGAGAGGCAGATGCGGGGGGAAGCCCAGGGAGGGCGGGCAAGCCAAGGCAGGGGAGCCGGGCTTTGCCACGCAGACACTTTCTGCGGGCTCCCAGCGTTGATTGGCATATATTAAGGTCATGGAGAGAGAAAGGTATCTGGCCTCATGTGGGCATTTGTTCATAAACACCCTACTGCCTTCTGGAAGCCAAGCACAGAGGTGAAGGCAAGGGCCTGACCAGTTGAGCTGTCACTCAGGCTCTTCTCTTCTCTGTCCTTTCTCTGATGCCCGCCATGGGGCCAAGCTGGGGCCACAAATGGATGCAGTCTCTACGGAGCAGGAGACCTGGAAATCCTCCTCTGAGTTCATGTGGGCAATTTTACTTCAATTTCTTGGACACTACCTCGAAAACCTCTTCAAGAAGGGTCTGCAGTGGACACAGCTGTCTCAAATCAGGTTCAAGTCCTTCCTCTAAATAGCCTTCTGTGGCCATCTGGATATCTCTTCCTTAGGATGGAGAACATCTGGTATTATTATTTATCGTAATTAATAATATTAAGGATAATAGTTTGGCTTTATTGAGTGCTTACTCGATGCCAACCATTTAACGTATAGCCTTTCATTTAATCCTCACAACGACCCTGAGAGATGGGTGTTATTTTGTCGGTGAGGAAACCGGGGTGTAGAGAGGTCACCAGCACGTCCACGTTTACCCTGCGGGTAAGCAGTGGACCCCGAGTTTGTCCAGCTCCTCACTTCCATCCTCTCTGCTGCAGATACTGGTTCCCATCACTCACGCCCGTGGTCTTCCTTGCTACTTTCTTTCCTTGCAGGTGGATGCCATGTTTTAAACATCTTGCCTCTTCTTCTCTTCTTCCCAGAGCATCCATAACAAACTAGACCCACAGAAAACCTTCACTCATGCTGTGGTCCTTCGGCCAAGGGTACCTTCTACCTGTGAGCCCTCTTTGGCCTGGGACCGATTCCTGTTTCTCTTTTGACTCCATGGTCTCTGTAACCCTCCCTGAGCGGCCACGATCCTGTCTCTTTGGAGGTCCCAGACCGTGTCCCTATTGTTACTCGTCTGCCTGTGACAAATATGGGACTGGCACTTCAGTAGGGAAAAGCAGCAGGAATTGATCAATTCCTAAGCAACGAAGATCCTGTTTTCATGCAAACGTCCTCAGCATTAAAACAAAAACAAATTCCTCCCAGGGCGTGTCCTGGATGCCAAGTCTCGTTGCAAGACACATTTTTTTAGCAAGGTTTTTTGCCTGCGTGAGGGACTAACAGAGACTGGGAGGAGAGCTGAGTGCCAAGTACAGTCTTGATATGCTCTCATTTAAACCTCACAGCCTCCCTGCCAGCTAGGCACAGTCGGATCCCGATGTGACAGATAAGGCAACAGGCGGAGAGAAATGAGAGCACGTGTCCAGTGTCAATCAGCTGGCAAATGGCAGCGAGGGGACGTGACCAGGTCTGATTGAAGCTGTGTTGTTTCTGACACAGACACAGGTATCAACTGCGTGTGTTCACCCACAGAGATCACGCGTACAACCACAGACATTTCAGATGACTATATAGGCAAAATCCTTTTTTTCTTAATGTGCTTTTCCCATCACCAAATAAAAAGAAGGATGGTGCCTGGGTACCAATTCTCTCCCTATGATAAACCAGTCCTGGGGGTGAATCTGGATGAAATGTTAGGATTGATGACTAAATGCTGTTTAGCCTGTGACACCTACGAAGTACTCAGGAGCACTAGTTGGCCCTAGCCATGCTCCCGGCTTCCTTGCCTCTGAGGCCAACAGCAGATAAAGAGAGGGTGACCATGAGAGATGTGACGAGGAGATGCAGGACCTTTAGGTGGAATGGCAACAGGTGCCCTGAGTTCTGAAGAGGTGGGGATCACTGAGGGCTTCCTGGAGGAGGAAGATATTCTGATTCAATTCAGGGGTCCCATAACAGACAGCTTTGGCCTGATCCTACAGGAGCTGGGTGCCCACCAACATCAGCACCACTGGAACATCACCAGGGTTATTGCGCCTGCCCAACATTACAGAAAGTGTCCACAGGGCATCTAGCCTCCAGCTGGCAGCAACGGCTTTGTCCTTGTGGATCATAGGTGCCCAAAGGCAACACACACTGATGGGGTAGGGGCAGGCCACATGATTCACTTTTGGCAAACGACCAGTAACACCAGGACTGTGGCATTTAGTGCTGCAGGATGGTCTGCTACTGCTCTCTTACTGCTGATGCTCTGCCCGAGGCTCATGGTCCAGTGAAGACTCTGGCTCAAACCTCTTTCCTCCTGCTCTCTGAAACCCTCTGTGCAGCGCCTTTTTCTCACACTGAGGTATTCACTGGCTTCAGCAAGTGCCCAGAAGCACCTGGTGGGCTTGAGACTGGGAGATACAGAGAGTATAACACCTGGTTGCAGCCTTCTCAAGCTGGCCTGAGAGTGAGTCCGGGGCAGGGAGGAGCTCCCAATGCATCTCTCTTCCTAGTGCCCAGTAACTGGACCAAGCAGGCAGAGGTCTCGCGCTGGGAATGGTGAGTAGGCAAGACTGGCAGGAGAAAAGGGCCCATAAAGGGCCTTTGTGGAAGTTAAGAGTAACGAGAATCAGCTAAGGAGAGTGGAAAGAGCATGGACCTTGTGTACAAAAGACCTGGGCTGGCATCCAACACTGTCACTGTGTCAGAGATTGAGAGTGCTCCCCAGTATCTACAGTCTCCTTTTCCTCCTACGCATGCAACTGCACTACATTTCCCAGCTATCCTTGCAGTTAGGAGTGGTCATGTGACTGCATTCTGACCAATGGAATGTGAGCAGAAGTGATGTGGGCCAATTCTAGGTCTGGCCCCTAAAAACCTCCCACCTGTGGTTCTCTCTCTGTCTCCATCTACCAACTGAGTGGAGAGCTCCCAGGACTAGAGGGAGACAGCGCTAAAAGAGGGAAGAAGCCTGGGCCCCTGAATCATTGTATGGAAGGCTACCTGCCCAATATACATACTGAATTGTTGTGTGAGGAGGAATAAACTCCTAAAGCATTAAGCTATTAAAATTTGGGAGTTTTACAGCTGTTAGCCCAAACTGACTAATATAGCCTCTTATTAGCCATGTGGCTTTGGATATGTTTCTTAACCTCCTTAAGCTTCTGTTCCCCCATCTGTAAAATGAGAGTTAAAAAAATTTTCCTGAGGATGACTGGGCTAACATTTGTGAAGCATCTCCCACCAAGGCTACATTAGGACTTCTGTGAGCCCTAGGCACTTTTGCCTTTGGGGGTCCCTTCCTGCATTAAAAAAAAAAAACCCTAAACAAAAAACATAAAAAGTTAGGTTTTAATATTACATTAGTATAAAGATGAATATAATCCAAGCTGGATTAATTATTATGTTTATTATTATTATCATTATTATTTTTGTGTGAGGAGATCAGCCCTGTGCTAACATCTGCCAATCCTCCTCTTGTTTTGCTGAGGAAGACTGGCTCTGGGCTAACATCCGTGCCCATCTTCCTCCACTTTATATGGGACGCCGCCACAGCATGGCTTGCCAAGCAGTGCGTTGGTGCGTGCCTGCGATCCGAACCAGCAAACCCCGGGCCGCCGCAGTGGAGCATGCGCACTCAACCGCTTGCGCCACCGGGCCGGCCCCTATGTTTATTATTATTTTTACATTCGATTTTATATTCATTATTATTATACTCATTTTTTCTTCTGATTTTAAAAGAAATTAAAATTAAACATTTTCTGGGGCCCTACAAGTCATGGGTCCTAGGCAGTGTGTCTGTTGTACTTAGTGGAGAAGCCCACTCTGCTGATTACAGTGCCCGGCCCACGATGCTTGCAACAAATGATAACCATTATGGGTATTTAAAAAATGCTAATAGGTAGATGGAGGCATGAAACAGCAACAAATGGTTATGTAGCCCCTTTCATATACCTCATTTCCTCCAACTCTCACATCCATGGCATGAGATGGTTTTCACTTATATTTTCTCATGAAAAAAAAAGTGAGGCTCAAGGAAATGAAGCGTTATGCTCAAGAGGGGTGGGAACACCTACCACTCAGTGCTTTGTGCATGATGCCTTACGTTAGGCCCAACACTAGACACTTGTCTCTACCACTTTTAATTTTCACAACCCTATGATGACACAGGGATTCCTTTTAATCCCCATCTTATGACTGAAAAAAGAAATTGATGCTAAAGACAAGTGGCTGAGCTGAGAACTGAAACCACTTCTGGTGCCAAATCGAATGCTCACGCTGCCTCCTCGCCTTCCCATCTACCAATAGCTATGTCATGAGCATTGATAAATGGCAGTGTCTGTGGAGGGTGTCAGACACCCCAACACCTCCTTTCATGGAACAGAGAAGAACCTGCTCAGGGCTGAAATCCAAACACATCACGGCAGATGAAACTTGTGCTTTCTCATTCTCCACCCAAATGTACTCCTTAGAAGGTCTAATTATAGTGACTTCTATTTTCTTGTAAATAATCACATCTGTCATAACTGATTTAACTGATCCAAGGCTCTCAATTGGCAGCCTTGGAGGCCTGAGCCAATGTGTCAATTATGCCAAGTAGGCTGTAAGCAAAAGTTGCACGAAATGGAAGAAAGAGGAAAAAAAAATTGGTCGCAGGCATATAGATCGTGGGGACCAATATGTGCTTTTTCACAACAGTAATATCAACACAAACTCCTAAACGTGGCCAATGGGCATCAATCCTTCGGCAACCCAACTTAGTAAAACAGACAAGGCAGCCAGATCCCAGGGAATAAAAACAATCTCTGTAGTGGAGACCCGATCCTAGAAACTGGTTTCTCTAATATCTTTTGAGTCTAAGTAGATACCCCGAGGAATATGCCATGGCTCTTTACGCTTGTTTTCAGGAAGAAAGACGGGATGCAGGGCTCCCAGGATTCAGGAATATAGTCTTACGGGCTGTATTTAAGCATGGCTGTTCAGCCAGCACAGAGTAGCAGCTAGAATTTTGGCTCTGGACTTGGGTACAAGTCTCTCTTCACATCACTAATCAGTAGTGTGACTGAGCAATTCATTTAACCTTCCCCAATTCATCTCAGCTTCTCATCTATAAAATGGAGACAACCTAGAACCCTCATGGGACTGAATGATATAGTGACTGTGTGTGACAGCCTGTTGGAGAGTGTACGCATGGCATAAATGCTAAGCATCATCATCATCACCAGATCAGCAGATTCTGAGTCCTGTCTTCAATCCACGGGGATGGCTTCTTTCTCTCCTCAAGTAGCTTAAGTAGAAGCAGTCATGCTTTAAGTCAGAGGAGGGATGAGCAGTGGAATCTACTTGGGACCTCTTTCACAAGGTGGTGTTGGAAAGTTATCTTGCCAATTAAGTTCTGAAAGTCCCTGTATTTGATGGGAAGCTTCGAGAAAGGAGCATCTTCCAGGTAAGAACGTGGGAAAATGAAAGGCGGCTCTCATCCACTCTCCAGCTGCCCACAGGAAATGACACATGCTTTGGGTGACCCAGATCCCGTGGCTTGTGTAACTTCCTTTGGGTCTGGACAATCTGCGTGAGCAGAGGCGTTAAGAGCACAGACTCTGAAGCCAGACTGTCTGGGCTTGGGGTCCAGCTCAGCTCTTTACTTGTGGTGTGACTGTGGGCAAGCTATCTCATCTTTCTGTGCTTCAGTTTCCCCATCTGTAAAATGAGGGTAGCAACAGCACCTACCCCTTAGGATGGTGGTGAGGAATAAATGAACGGACACATGTCAACAGCTTACAACAGGACCAGGTACATTGGAAGCATCAGGATGTGTCAGAATTTACTCCACTGCTGGAATGGGCATATTATAGTCAACGGCCTTCTTTCCCTTGTCCACTATTAATATGCATGTTTAACATCTTAGCCATCTTCAGATTTTCCACATCAAACCCCTTATTAGGAAGGAAATTCTGTAGTCCACACAGAAGATCTGGCAGCAAAGTGTAGTGTTAAGAGCTCCAGGGGGGCCAGCCCCGTGGCTTAGCGGTTAAGTGCGTGCGCTCCGCTACTGGCGGCCTGGGTTCGGATCCCGGGCGCGCACAGACACCACTTGTCTGGCTGTGCTGAGGCGGCGTCCCACATACAGCAACTAGAAGGATGTGCAACTATGACATACAACTATCTACTGGGCCTTTGGGGAGAAAAAGGGAAAGAAAAGAAGGAGGATTGGCAATAGATGTTAGCTCAGGGCCGGTCTTCCTCAGCAAAAAAAGGAGGATTAGCATGGATGTTAGCTCAGGGCTGATCTTCCTCACAAAAAAAAAAAAAGAGCTCCATGATCTATATCTGAATCTTCAAGAGAGGCCCAGAGTCACCTCCTTCCAAGGAAGTTCATTTCTGAGGCCAAGATGTGGGAGAAAGGGTTCTGGACTGAGAATCAGAGACGAAGTCCTAGCCCAATGCCATTTTTCCCACTCTGTGGCCTTGGGCAAGTCTCTCCCCATCTCTGGGCATTAATTTTCTCAGTTGTAAAATAAAGGGGCCTTTTAGCCATGAATCTCAGTCTACTCATCTGTAACAAGGGATATTAGGAAGCACTCTTATACAGGAAATATGAGGTGTGAACCAAATAATGCATCACATGCTGAAATTCACAGCTCTCGGCCATCTGGCTCCTGTGTCTCCTGGCCCACTGCTCCAGCTCACCTGGTCTGCTGCACACATTGGTCTCCTTGTTTTCCTCATACCCCTCAGGCACACTCCTGCCTTAGGGCCTTTTCCCTGGCTTTGTCCCTCTGCCTAGAATGCTCTTTCCCCAAATAGCCCCATGCCTTACTCCCCCACTTCCTTCAAGTCTTAAATTATTATCTTTTCCATAGCAACTATCACTTTCTAGTATAGTACCTGATTTCCTTACTTATGATTATTGCTTGTTGTCTGTCTCTCCCCAGACCAAGAATGTAAGTTCCACGAGGGCAGGAATCTCTTTTTGGTTTGTTCCCCAGAGCCTGGAAGACCACCTGGCACATAATAGGTGATCAACAGATATTTGAGGATTCGTTGAATGAACGAATGAGTGAATGAAGGAATGGAGAGCACTTTGTACACTGAGAAGGTACTTACTGAATTTCTGGCAGCCTCCCTAAATGTGAAGGCGGGATTCTCACTCCTCTCATGTCTTCTTTCCATGAGGAAGGATCCTTCCCCAGACACCCTGGACCTATTTCCAGCCCCCTTACCCCACTTCCCTCTGGTTGGCAGGTGACAGTCACTGCTCCATTTCTTGACTCGGTGAAGTTAATCTGCAAACCTCACAGGTGCAGTCTGTTTGCCTGTTCTGTTTCCCCCTGCTCAGAGAGCGCCGATGGTCCTGAGTAAGTCTGTTGGCTTTGCAGACGCACAGTTCCTTTGTTGGGCTCTTTATGGTGTGGTGTGCGGGGCAAGCAATGTTAGAAAGACCTTCTAACCAGCAGACAAACGTAAGTCACATTCTCTCATCTGGTTCTGTAAGGAAACAGTGGATATTTTGATCTCTCTTTGACCTGTCCAACTCTTGTCTCTCCTGATTGGTCCTCAACTTGGTCAAGTAACAGGGTTGTGCCATATACTGACCCCTGAAACTCCAACTCCAAATGTTCCCAATTTTAACAAGTGAAGCCTTACGTTCCCTGGTTCCAGACTGTCTACAATCCTGGTCACTCTCTTTTGACATATTCGTTTGTGGATGTCCCACTTTACACACAACATTCCAAACTGAGCACAATTCTGCAGTGAGGTTTGTGACCCAGGGGAGAGGTGGTGTTACTGGCTCACTCACCCTGGACACCACTCTGCTATCAATGCTGTTAAACCATATCTATACATCTCTCCTCTCGTGTGCCTCAGGGCTCTGTCTCCTGCTCCCGTGGGACTTGACACTGTTCTGCAAGTCGCTAGATTGGGCTCATTCTTGTCTGCTGAGATCTTCCAGCAAGCTGTCTCTATCATCCCACAAGTTCACTATCGCTCCAGCTTCCTGTTATCTCTGACCGCAGGGAAATGATAGTGACCGCTGACTGAATGTTTGCAAGGTCTCAGGCATGGGGCCCGGCATTCTCCCTGCCTCATCCCATTTAATTCTCAAAACAAGCCAATGAGGTAGGTGTTACTATCCCCTATTTTACAGATGGGGAAACTGAGGTTTTCAGAGGTCAAGGGTCTTCATGTGTCATTGTAGCTTGTGAGTAGCAGTGTGAGTCCCAAAGCCTGCACACTGGATGGCTTCTAGGGCTAGCATTTAGGTCACCATTTAAGCCATAGATAAAAATGTGGACAGAATGGGGGTGAGCCCAGAGACCCCAGGGTCACCACCAGGAACCTCAGTCTAGATGATTTCACTCAGGTCCATCAGCACCCTTGGTGGCCATTTAACCTGCAAACTTATCCAATGGTATCATCCAACATTTCTCCATCAGGTTCCCAAGGCGCTCATGAGCAGTTTTCTCAAATACTTTGATGAAAACCAGAGATTCCTGACTTGTGGCTTCTTTCTCATCTACCAGCTCATAAGCCATTAAAAAAAAAATGAAGTCAATCTGGCTCGACCTGCTCTCAGGTGAGCCCATGTTGGATTCTAACGACCATCCTTCTTCCCTCTCCAAGCCCTGGCAAAACAGCCTCAGAAACAGCCCAGGGAACCAAGAGATTTAAGGCAGCTAAGACCGATAGTAGCTGAGTCCAGGTACAAGGTTAAGTCTATAGTAAGCCAATGTCTACCTTCTTCAGCAAGTCAAAGGCAGGGAGGTGAGAATGGCATAAGATAAGGAAGCAAAGCGATTCATTTGGCAAGAAGAGATCTGTCTCAAGTCTCTCTGTCCCCTTTTCCTAATTCTGGAGCATTAGGCTGCACTCAGCTGAAACAGCAACCCCTGACTCCCTCCCTGAAGCATCCAGGAAATAGCAACAGCAGGTTGTCAGGGTACACAGAAACGAACAACCTGCATTTATTAAGCTCTTACTATTTGCCAAGCATTGCGTATGGTGCTGGATTTACACGATCTCTTAAAATGCTTTAAAAATATTTTTAGCAAAGAAATACATGCTCATGGTCAAGAAATCAAATACTACAGAGGGTCATGATGAAAACCACCAGCTTATAATAAAAACTAGCCCCCTCAACACACTCTCCAAAGACAACCTCTTCTAACCCTTTCTATTTCTAGTTCTTTTGGTGGTAACTTCTCTAAGTATAGGATTTCTCTTAACCTTCAGAGAGACTGGATGATGTCAATAGATTTATGATCTCTCTTTACAGACGATGAAATGATGGCATAGCGTGACCTCAGGTCACACAGATGAAAAGTGGTGGAGCCAGGATTAAACTCACGTGTGCCTCACTCCAGGTCCTGCTCTCAAGCTTCAGGCTCCATGGCTGACATGTCTGGGGCCTAGTAAAGGATGTGGCTCAGGTCACATCAGACACATGGGCCCATGATGGCTTCTGAGGTCACCTGTTGTCTGAAATCACTCACAGTGGACATAACTAAATAACCTCATGGGACTACACACAAGTGAGCTTCCTTTTCCCCTGGGGGTCTGTTTTCAACTCTTCTTTCTAGTCTTATTGGGTTTGTCCCCCTCCACCCACTTCAGATGTCTCTGCCCTTTCTGTTATGAAACACCTGCCAACAAGACTTCAGAGGGCGAGTCTCTGGGGTCCTTATATTCCTCTCCAGGAACCTTGGGCCTTCCTGTGTCTCAGCCTTAAGATGGTACTAAGGGCGTTTATATCCTGTTAGGATGTTGCAAAAAAGACCAGTCCCTTCCAGATTCAGGTTTTATAAAGAAATGGTGTTCCTCTGTCTTGTAGTGATAGCTATTGCTTGAGAAAACGTGTGTGTAGTGCAAAATGGAACAACATCGACAATATTTGTTAATAATGTAGCTACTGGTCAGGAGCTCCACCCAGACTAGTCAGGTTCAAATCTTAGTAAGGGCACTCACTAGCTTTGGTAACCTGGCAAGTTACTTCCCTCTCTGTAGCTGATTCTTCAGCTGTAAACCTGGCAGGAGTGTGGTGAGAATTACGGATTATGAATGGTGAATGATGTGGGTTAACAGATGTGCTCTGAACTGTCCTGACCAGAACCAGTGCTCGGTACATGCTATTATTATTTCTTAGTACTGTTGTCGTCTAGCACCCTGCAGTTTACCTGAGGCGTCCACATACATCGTCTGTGGTCCTCACATCTAAGAGGAGTCAGGGCAGAAATGATATTACTCTCTTAAAAGTATAATTATTAGCCCCATTTTACAGATGAGTAAGTAAACTGAAAAAAAGGTAAGTGACCTTCCCAAGGCGACAGGATGGTTCAGAGACAGACGCAGTCACTAAGACCGTTTGAAATCTCCTGCTAACAAGGCTGGGTGACTTTGGGCAAGTCACTGTACCTCTCCGAGCTTCGTCTGTAAAACAAGAGGGCCAAGGTGAGGCCTCAGCTCTACCATTCTCTCACAGAGAGGCAATAAGCACTGCAGTTAAGAGAAGATATCCAGAGTCAGACTCTGGACTTGAATTAGGGATCTTCTACTTACCACCTGGGTGACCTTGGGCAAATTACTTAATCTCCCTGTGCCTCAGTTTCGTCATCTGCAAAATGGGGCTAATAATAGAACCCACCCTAGAAGGTAATTATGGGGATTGAATGAGTAAACCCACGTCACATCTCAGGACAAGGTCCGGCACGTCAAAGCTCACAGTAAACATCAGCTGTTATTACTGAGCCTGATGTGGCCAGCTGGCCTCCCACACCTGGCCCGCCCTAAGCCCTGTGTGTCAGCCCTGCGATCTCTCTCCTGACCGTGGGGTACCCACTGGGCAGGGCATCACTGTGGTCTCAAGGTTGGATGGCCCCAGGCAGGAGTGTTAAACTCGCAACCTAAATTCAAAGGCTGCCTCCAAGTGCCTAACATTTCAATCCGAATGGAAAACCCTATTTTCCTATTTCCGCCTATAACACTGACGATAGCATTTTGCTTTCCTTTCCATATAGTCTGGAAATCCTGAATAAATGTCAAAAAGAATTCACTGAGTCAACAAACCGGTCATAGTATTAAAACTCTTAGGAATGAACCATTTCCTACATTACCAGAAGCTTAAAGGGATAATATTGTCAATTACATTCCTCTATGACTATGCTATTTAGGGCCCCAGTGATGTTGCTATAATTTGTGGTTAATAAGTCAGTGCTTCATTCATTCAGTTGGAAAATATCTGAGCCCACCTAGGAGCCAGGCATTACCCAGGCTTTGATGATCCAACAATGACAACAACAAAAGTAGTAGTAACAGTCACAAGAGCAGCTCCCGCTTACCAGTTGCCTATCGTGTTGGAGCGCCTCCCTCTGCCCTGCAGATCCACTTTCCACCCTTCTCCACTCTGCTCTGTGGCCTTGTAGACTGTTCCTATGGCCATCCTTACCCTCTGGCTTCCAGGCCAGCTCTACCAACGGAAGGAACCGGCATGAGATCAGAGGGTCAAAGGAGACTGAGGTCCCACCCCCACCGGGGGACCCAGAGAAAATGAATCTTTCTGTGCCTCAGCTTTCCCATCTGCCAAATGGGACAAAGAGTAAGATTCACCCCATAAACGTGGCTTAAACGCGTCAACGTGTGTAGAACACTGCCTGGCCATAGTAGGCACACAGTGTAGTTCTTCCTCCTTATGATCATGTGGGACAGCCATCCGCTATAGTTACACGTCTCTTGAGTTCCAGTGGTCACCTTTCCTCTTGCTCCTTCAGGCCTAGGGGAGGTAGGACCTTCAGCTGTTGCTAGCCTGGGGCTTCTCCATTTCTTGTTGGCACTGCTTAACCCTGCCCTGCCTCCTGTAAATAGTCCATTCTTTAGCTCCCCTCAGTACTTCACTTCCTGCTGGGACCCTAACTCAGACACCTGTACGTACCATGTTCTAGGCAGTTCTCATGAGCTTTCTCTAACGCTTACAACACCCCTGTGAGGGAAGCGTTATTGTGCCCATCTCTCAAGACGGGAAAACTGAGGCTTACAGTCCTACTCGAGCCCCACAAGTAGGAAGTAGTTAAGCTGAGTTTTGAATTCAGGCCTGGCTTTCATACCCAGACCCAGCTTCAATGCCCAATGAAAACAACACGTGCATCCCTGACTTGCCAAAAGCTTACAGGCAAGAGGTGATGACGACCTTGTGTGATGATTACCCTGAGAGGAGGAGGAACAGTGAACTTGACAAAGCCAAGGGCACCTGGGATTGGACTGTTAGTCAGAGAAGGCTTCCCGGAGGAGGTGGTATTAACCTGACTCATAAAAGATGGGGAGTTATTCTGGAAACAAGGAAGAGGGACTGGCATGCGTAAAGGTCCAGAGCAAGGAGAGAAAGAGAGAAGGAGCTTTTTCAGCAGCTGCAAGCAGTACACAAATCCTGGAGCAGAGAACTCGAGGGGGAGGTACTGACAAGAGAGGGGCTGGGGCCTGATGGTGAAGAGCCATGAGTGCTGAGCCGAGGAGTCGGGACTTAGACATTTTGACGTCGATGTTCGTAGAGGTGATGCTCGTACAGGGAGCGCTGTGGTCATCTGTCCATGATTGCCAGCTCCTTCAGGACAGAACGCTTTCTATTTCAAACCTTCAAACCTAGCATGGAGCTCTGTATACAACAGGTGCTCAATAAATGAGACTGACAACTAAAAGAAAGAATTATAGTTGAGAGGTGCTCCTGTGAGTCTGAGCAGATGCTGCCCGTGCCCCACCCACGTCCCTGCCCTTCCTACTTCAGGGCACAGCCGCCTCACTTCTAACTGCTGACACCTGTTTCTTTGCTTGGGGGCTCTTTCTGGTTTCCGGGCCCACTTTGCTTCCTGAGAGGCTGGTCTGAAGTGCAGGGGAATTACAGCCCCTCAGGGAGCAGCCCACAGCAGTGACTGATGGGAGCTGGGGAGTAAGTACCACACCTGGGTCAACCCTCAGGTGGTATGACGCCGAGGGACATGCAGTCCCCTGGGTGGATGAAGCCCCAGCTGCCCACTGGGGTAACTTGCTTGAAAATGCTCCAGGTTCTGCTGCCCTCTCATCCCGGTCTCACTTCCTGCCTCCTCCACCAGAGCTTCCTCCACATCTCAAATCAACTATCTGCATTTGAATCTTCGTCGTGGGGTCTCCTGGGGAACTCAAACGAAGACAGTCCGATTCTTGGTTTCACAGCATGAAGCAGTGCAGAATGAAGGGACTTCACGGCTAACCTTTCAGGGGCAGGGAACACCTGGAGTCTACAGCTGGTTAACGGCGGAAGCGGGATTTATCCCACCTGCAGCTTGAGGGCACTAAGCAGGCGCCATGTGCACAAGGAATGCAGGATCCTGTGTTCTAGTCTCAGCTCTGGATGCAGCATCATATGCTGGGAAGAACGTGGGCTTTCGAGAGAGGCAGACTGAGCCACATATAGGCAGGTAACCCTATAGGAAGTTATGTGGCACCTCACTTTGCTCAGCTCGGAAATGGGAGCCACACCCACCAGGCAGGGTTGTGATAATGTCCAAGTGTGAAAATGCAAGTAAAACAACGTCACTAAGAGAAACTAGGTTTCGTTCTAGTGTCTTTTTAGGAACTACTTACTTTGTGTTCTAACTGCTTTCTACATACCTCCATTCTAGCAATTATCTCATTACATGGGCAACCCTGTGTATTTGCATATTTGCCACCCAGGAGACTGGAGGGGCCTAGAAGACGGGGGTCAACTTTGCATCCCAGTATTTAACCCCATACCAGGCACATAGCAAGCACTTAATGATTGTTTGTAGAATGAATGAATGATAAAAACGAAAGAATTCTTACAAAGGACATCTAGCAGTGATGATGGGTTCTCTGGAGCGTTCACTGCGTCTCAGTATTGCTCAGTCCTGCTACAGGCCAGGCGCTATTCTATGTACGGACAACACAACGGTGGCCACGGCTTATCCTCGGGGGGAGAGAGCAGTGATCCTCAACCCAGGCTGCCCAGCAGGCGAACTGGGAAGCTTTTAAAAAGAATCCCCATACTCCAGAGATTCTTATTTAATTATCTGGGGTGGGGCCAGGCATTGGGATTTTTTAAAAGCTTCTCAGGTTAATATAATGTGCTGCTGGGCTACGTACCGGGGGGATCGAGAGAAAAAACAAGGTCACTTCAGAGAGTGAAGACGGCTGTGAAGAAAATAAAACAGAAAATGTGATTTAGCCCAGTGGTTCTAAAAGGAGGAGGAGGGAGGGATGGGACAGTTATGCCCTCCCCCCAAGGGACATGTGGCAACGTATGGGGTTTTTGGTTGTCACAACTAGAAGGCAGGTGCTACTGGCATCTAGCGGGTTGAGGCCATAGATGCTGCTAAACATCCTATAATGCACAGGACAGTCCCGCCTGACAAAGAATTATCCCACCCCAAATGCTGGCAGCACCAAGATAGAGAAATCCTGGACTAGAGGGATGGGGAGCAGAGACCACTTCAGGGAGGGCCTCCCCGTGGAGGTGACAGCAGAGCGGAGACTCGAGTTCCAGCACAAGTCTCTGGAGGAAGCAATGAGGTGCACCGAGTACGAGGTGGGCCCAGAGCCACCCTCGCAGCCCTGAACAGAAAGACGCCAGATGGTTAAACCGCCGCGTCTGGCTCACACCACCTACTCACCTAAGAGCACTCGCACCTCTGCTCCCGGCGTCATTTGGGGTTGTTTGCTGGGGTGGGGTGGGGGAAGGGAGAGGGAAATCCGGCTGCTTTTGCTTGGCTGCTTTCACTTTTAAGTCCCCACACCCAGAGTCCCCACCCCCTTTCCAGGCTCAGAACCGGAAAGGGGGAAGGAGAGGGTGTCAATCCGGGCTGACCACTCAGGCGTCCCCAACACCACCTGCCGGCTCCCTTCCTCCTCTTCTCCAAAAGCATTTCCCGCTGCCACCCCCTGGTCCCCAAAAGCTCTAACTAGGAGGGAAGGGAGATTTCTTTGGAGACATCCTGCCAGCTTCCCCCAGCCCTGGAAGAAGTGATTTCCCAAGAGAAACAGGGATCCACAGAGCCGTCAATAAACACGGCATTCCAGAGGAGGAGGGGTGGGAGGGCAGCCCGGCCAGCTTTGCCCTCTCACTGAGATGGCCCATTAACTTTTCCAGCCAGGCGCTGGGACCTGAGAACCTGCCAGCCCTCTCCCAGCCACCCCGTCTCTTTCCTTTTCTCGATGCTTCCCTGTAAATGAGTTGCAGCCCCACTGCCTTGGGAGCTGGGACTAGTGGGAGCTGCACAGAGCTGCCAGCTTGCTCAACACGGCGCAGGCTTGGTAAGGAAACGTCACAACAGCTCCATGGGCAATTTCGGTGGAAAGTCGAGTCCTTTTGTACAAGGCTTCCAGAAAGGTCTGAGTCAACAGGCTGCTCCAAGGGAGCCAGGGTGGCAGCAGGCCTCTGCCGGGCAGCCCTACCTGCAGAAATCCTGCCAACTGGGAGTGGGCAGAGCAAACCCAACCAACAGACTGCAGAGAGGCAAAGTGACTCGGAGGCTGTAAGGCCACCTCCACTTTACAAGCGAGGAAACTGAGGCCACAGAAGGGAATGAATGACCCACTCAAAGTCAGCAGGCAGGGTGGCCCCAGGCCTCCTGACCCCGGCCTGTATGTGGAATTTCTTTCTGGCCACATACTTATTCCAGAATAATGGAAAAGTTCCATGTCGGTTCATCCAAACGGAAAGAGAGACTGTGCAGAACTGGCAGCCATTACCCTCCAAATGTGATGTGGGGGTGGGGGCCACTATAAACATCTCTGCTTCCTTAGTCTCTGGATTTCTCTTCCCCTTATGTTTCCAGAGTCCCCAAATATAAGCCCCGTGTCAAAATCCTGTTCCTGAGGAAAGTTGTCAAAGTCCCAACTCATGAAACTCCATTTCACAAAAAGGGTCATTATGGGAAATTTGCAGGAATATGTTCACTTAAGTAATTATTAAGAATGATAATTTGCCCAATATTCCCTGAGAATTTTATTACAGATACCCATAATGAAGTAGGTAATTAGCAATAAATAGTCCCTTTGTGCAAACCTCGGATCAGGAATTTTTTCATGGGTTGTTATTTTAAATAAACACTACACAAGCATATAGTGTCTTCATTCACTGAAAGCTCTGAGTTACAGAACTGAATATCTACAACCTGGAACTTAGAAAACAAACATAAGCCTCCATGGATATTTTCTGCTGTTAAAGCTGTACACAAATACCTATGCCCTGTCAAACAACAGACTCACAAATATTAAACTTTTCCGCTGTGCTGTGTGTTAGCTGTGCGTGAGTGTGTGTGCGTGCACCTGTCTACACATGATATAACTTCCAGTTGTAGGTTTTTGTTTTGTTTTTGTAAGTCTTTCAGGCAAGCCTCCCACACAGTTTTGAAAGGGGGAAAAAAACCTGAGTTCTTTGTTCTTTAGCTCTTGCAGCTTAGTAGGATTCTCATCCTCCCTCCCTCCCTGCCCCTCTGCCTCCCCCCCACCCCCACCACGTCCCTTGGGAAAAGGTTTGGCTCTTAAGTGACCACTAGCTGCTCTCATGATTAACGCAGGCACTCACTGTTCATCTGTATTTCGGGTTACTGATAGCACATGGTGCAAAGATGTTTCATCAGTTGCCAGGACAAATGACCAATGTGCCAGATCTCCAACAGCTTGCATGCCAGATATGGGCCACAGTGCGTCCACCGGTGCTGCCTGCCTCAGGAATTCCACAAATATTTATTGAGCATCTACTCTGCACAAGGGGTGGCCACACACAGCTTGGGGGCTCCACTATGCTGTCCAGGACACAGATACTACCCTCCCCCCTATTTTTGCAGAAGCCAAGAGTTGCAGGCACAGCACTAGCTTCCTTTAGGGGCGCCTAGAAAAGCTAGGGGCCACCACGACCCTGGCTGCAACTACCATGTGAACCCAGGACAGGGGAAGAGGACAGGATGGGATGCGGCTGGGGTGAAAGGGACATAATGGTGACTGGTGTCTTCTGTTGTCAACTGCAGGACAGGCCAACTCTAGCTGTACCAGATGAGCTAGGAGGAACGAAAAGCATTTTCTTTTTTCAAAAAGTAAATTCAAATGCCTGTTATTCGTGCAAAGCAAACGCGGAGGGTGGGGGGCAGGTTTCCAGAATCTCAGAAGGAAGTTGCCTCGATCTCAGGATCCAGCCAGGTCACCTAGACTGAGAGCTCCTCAATCAGAAAGACTGAACCCTGTTGGCTCCCTCATCGGATTCCCAGGATTACTAAAACCAAGTCTTCTACTCCATGGCAATAATCAAGTCACACATTTATTTTCTGGGGACCAAACACCATAATGTAATCTATGAGCTAAAAAATGTGAAGGTCACCAAAACAATATTTAATAGACATACTTCTCTGGA
Organism: Ceratotherium simum simum; assembly: GCF_057802395.1. Lineage (NCBI taxonomy): Eukaryota > Metazoa > Chordata > Mammalia > Perissodactyla > Rhinocerotidae > Ceratotherium > Ceratotherium simum. The sequence goes on from NC_141922.1 coordinate 18,837,238, forward strand.
TTTATATCTGTCCCACCTGCACCCCTAAAAGTCTGAAATGATTAGCTCTGTCAGAGAACTTGGCATGAAATTCTAACACTGGAAAACAAACAAGAAAATAACCACAAAATAGTGAGGCACAAGTAAAAAGCACAGGGTTCTGGGCCAGTTTCCACTGCTGGTAATTTGACGTCATGCGTGTCCTTTACCTTCTCTGCGATGGAAGGAAGAATGGCCGCTGCCTGAACCACTCCCCCAGACCTGGGCGCTAGGCGGGGACATGAGGCTTGTCAGCCCTCCTGCTCTGGACAGGGCAGAGGGGCCCTGAGCATTTCATAGCCTAGAGAGAGCCTAGGTCTCCTCTTCTACAAAACCTCAGAGGGCTGGACTAGGTGATCTTAAATGTTGGCTTTAATACTCGTTGGCTGACTGCTTGAGACAGAAACTAGTGCAAAATTGGTGACCGACAAAGGCTTGGCTGGTTAATCACAGGATCAAACGGTTGAAGAGGGTCCTTACTTTTCGAGCAGAGGCCAGAGGCCACATGCAATGTTTTCAGAGCCAAGATTCAAACACACGACCACTCCTGGGCAGCATGCTGGAATCAAGGTTCTTAAGTTACTTTTGAAGGACATTTAAAAAAATCTAGAAAGTTCCACAGAGAAATAAACAAGTCTAGATTTAGAGCAGTATCTCATTCACCACTGAGGTATCCCTAGTATTTAACATGGTGCCTGACGCATAGTAGGAGCTCGAATATTTCCTGTATAAATAAACAAGTGTCCAACATCCACAGCACTTCTGACACACCCCGGAATGTACAGGCAGAGCTGAATCCACAGAAAGATTTCAACTACTCGCCTGAATAGCCTTGGTATTTAATCCCTGGCCTTTTCTGCATCCTCCAGCACACTCCCAACCTCACAAGTTGAGTGTTGAGATTAGAATCAGCTAGGCCTATGAAGCTGGCCTCTGCCCCTTCCTAGCTGTTTCTTCTCCTCTCGGAGCCTCAGTTTCCTGATCTATTACATGCAGATAATCAGGCCTCTCTCAGGAGGAAAGTAACAGTAAGGCCTGCCTGGGGAAGTTGGGTGGAGTATATAAATTAATCCACATGGTGTTGAGAATCCGCCTGGCACATTGCATGCTGGTGGTAAATGCTAGCCATCAGAGTTCCTCTTGTTGTGCTCAGCATCATTAGTGCTTGGCAGTAATTAGGGGCTCATTAAATTTTAATTTTCTTTATGCCAGACAGGATGCTCAATGCAAAAGCAAACTGTAATGGTATTCTACAAAATGTAAGAAAGGTAAATATGCTGCAAAAGATTTTTACTTTAATGTTTGGTGGTCTTTCAGATCATCGGGACTCCTTCTCCACACACCACTGGGTGAGACAATGGAGCACCGTCCTTCAAGCCAAAAATGGCACTGGACTAAGTGTTGGGAAGCTCCACTCACATCTGGGCTTTGCCACTGATCCTCAGCCAGGCTGAGAGGAACAATGATTGCTGGACAGAGACACGTGCAACTCGCCAAACAGTCACATGCTCCCCCATGCTTCCCAGGCTCTTTGCAGTTAGGCAGGGTCGTGTGAGCAGAAGTGACACCTTTCAAGAGTGTGTATGTGACTCTTTTCTTTTCTTTTCCTCTCTAGCAGCCTGAAAGCCAACTGCTGGAAATGATGTGGCTACCAAACTTAGGCCACCTAGATCCCTAAGTCACGGCTTGGAAGAAAGCTACCTTGAAGAGCTGTGTCCTTCAGTGCACTTCACGGGAGTGAGAAATAGACCTTGCTTTGTTAAGCCACTAGGATATCAGGGTTTATTTGTCACTGCATCATAGCTTAGCCTAACCTGACTGCTCATATATTTTATTCAGTGCTTATTCCAGAAAGTTCATGCATGCTTGTCACAGAATGGCCAGTTATTCTCTATACGTACACACCCACACGCACACAATTGAAATCCCAATGAGATCATGTCCCCTATCACACAAAATGGCCTCATCAGCTTATTAGGATTTAGTAAATTTGGACATCTCTCTCATGGCAGATATTTTTTCTTCCCTCCCCAGAGGAAAAAAATGGGTGACAAAACTGTCAGAGGACAAGTATCTTGAGAACGAGAAGCTGCCTTAGTGCCAAGAAGCACCTTCCAAGTGAAAGGAAAAAGATGCTCCTTTTACCCCTTCTAGTTGTGCGGCCTTTCATAAGCAAAATCTTAAACTCTGGAAGGGAATACGGGGCCAGTGGCTCTGTATCCCACTTGCTAAAGCATTTAACCCAGAATCTTACTGCCCTTTACCTACCAAACACTTCAGTACTGTGATATTGCAGTGCCTGGGCTCTGATGTCACTCACAGCTGGTTTTAAATCCCAGCTCTGTCATTTACCATGTATAACTTGGACAAGTTAATTTATTGAAGGCTCAGTTTCTTCATACGTGAAATGGGTATAAAAATTTCTACCAAGCAGGGTTGTTGAGAGAATTAAATAAAATAAAACAAGGTAGAGCATACAACACATTTGGTTCAATTGCTGGCATACAGCAGGCATTCATCAGTTTGGCCTCCTTCCTCCTTTCCACTTTGAAAGTAGAGTTTAGTCTCAAGTTCAGACTGTCAAAAAAAAGTTTAATATTGGAAAAAGCAGAAAGAACCTGCGATACACCTGTGAAATTGCTGTAGGCGCCACACAGGAAGGTGGAGAGGGTGTTCACGAGAGAAACAAAGAGTACAGCCGAGTCAGGGGGAGGAAGGGGACCTAGGTTGCACGCAGAGGCCAGATGTACACATGAGGTAGTGGGGCTGAGCCAGGGAGGCAAGCAGATGGGCAGAGTTTTGCCAAGAGACCCTGATCCTGAGACAAAGTCAGCCTGGGACGGACGGAAGCTTCCTTGACTGCTTCCTGTTACGAAATGGTCCAGCGACTGTCCTTCCAGTGACTAGGACCTGCCATCAGGGGCAGCAGCGAGCAGAAACTCATTTTGCTAACTTGTTCTGACCCAGAGCACAGGCTCCCAAACAGGCTCTGAAGAAAGGGTCATTTACTCATTCATATAACCGTCCAATCACGTGAAACATATTCATTTTGGACCTACTCAGTGGGCTAGCCCTGTGCTGGTGCTGGGAACATGGAGACAAATAGGAAACTCTTCCCTGGGTGGGAGAGGTGGCTCATAGTTTTTCAGGGAGACAGATGTGCAAACAGATCAGAATCCACGTGCTAAGATTTCTAAGGGGTTACTTCCATGGCACACTAGCCTCTCGGAGGAGAGCACAAGCATCTCCACAGCAGGAATAAGTAGGTTTTGCTAAGTTTGTAGGATGAATCTCTCTGGGCGGAAGAACCTACGTGTGGAAAGGAATGAGCGGGGAGAGAGGATGGCACATTCAGGGTTTAGGGTCAGCCTTGTACGGCTGAAGTGTGGGGCACATGGCAGAGAGGGAAGTGATTATAGCAAAATACGCCTGGCAGGTAGAGGTCAGCTCTCAAAGAGCCACCACGTCAGAGTCAGGAATTTGGACTTGATACTACGGGTCAGAAGTTACTAAGTGGCCGTCCTCAGTATGGACAGGAAAGCCCGTTTGAAAAAAATTGATTTTGAATGTCTTTAGACTGGGCACATGCTTCCGACTTTGACCCCCTCACCACCACTTCCTACCATCCTACACTTGACCCCTTCCCTCTTTTATGCTACTTGTGAAACCCCGGAAAGCATTTGGGTTTATGACTCCTGGGCAACTGGTGACCAGTGGAGGTTTTTAGGAGGTTAGCAAAACATGATCAGACTTGGTGTTTTAGAAGCACTCGTCAATGGAGTTGAGTGACAGATGCCACCACATGCATTCCTTGCAATAAGACTTCCTCCTTCCCTCTTACTGAGGAAACCAGATGAAAAAGATCAACTCTGGAAGAGTTTCTGCTCACTTTTGGGCAGTAAGGCCCAGCAGGACTTCCCCCTCCTGTTTCAACACACAGCATATGTGTAGATACTTTTTTCTTCAACTCGATTTATCATTTAAACAACCATTCATTGAGCAACCACTTAGCCAGAGCTAGGTGTTCAGGTTGCGGAGGGTGGGGGTGGGGAGGTGGGAATCCCAGTGTAAAGCCCCAGTGTCCAGCAAGCCTGCGGTCTTGTCCTGGCACCAGCACACGTGAGACCACTGGTGTCCAAGAGAGAGAGCAGGCTTCTGAGACACATGGTGACCCTACAGCACAGAGAGTTCATGCTCGGGTGTGCCAGCAAGTGTGTGCCAGGCACAGTGTGTGCACAGGGCTGGGGAGGGCACCAGCCAGGAGGTCTGAACGCCTGCCTTTGGTCCTGTGGTTCTGCCAGCAGGCTGCCTTCCCCCTAGGCAGGACCCCTGAGCCTCAGTTATTGAGAGGTGGGTCCATTTAAGCCACATGCAAAATCTCTGTGGCCTTTGGTGGAACCGAGCAAGAAAGCTCCTATCATTTGTATCATTTCTGTAACTGACACATATCTTCAATATCCAGAAATCTTGAAGTTGATTTCCCAAATCTCCTACCAGGATCAATCAGTGCACTCCTCCCCAACCCGAAAAGGCCAGCAGGCTGATCTGGTTACAACCACGGCCACAAACAGGGCCCCTTCTTCCAACTGGGGAAAACCAATCCAGCAGAGAGGACCCAAGGCCATCCCTTCCCAGGCTCCCCTGGGCCCCCACAAGTATCGTCCCTCAGGTATTTTCTCACACTTGGGAGCACAGGCATTGCACTCTGGCTTTGGAGAGAACAGAACCAGACACGGGGTGTCTACAGCCTAGCCGGGGAAAGCCGTGAGCTGAAGTGGAGCCAGTGCTGGGCTCTGTGGATGGACCTGCCACTCCCAGGACAGGCTCGGCAGGTCTGAGAGCCTGGACGGCCAGTTTCCTTCATCCCAGGCCACTTCCTGATCACTAGGTGATGGCCCCTTCCGTGGGGTGGGAGTGAGGCTCCTGGTCAGAGATCCAAAGCACAAGGATACCCCTCAACCTACAGGAACTCAGGCAGGCTCACAGCACGAAAGGTCAGAGATGTGTTAGTGACAACACAACAGCACCAGTCAGCATTTCTAGGGCGCTGCCCAAGTGCCAGGTGCTGTGCTAAATCCTTCACAGGTATTATCCCCTGCAGCTTGGGCAGGGATTCTGCCTCTGCAAGTCCAGCCAGGCTAGCTGCATGGGGCTGCAAACGCACAAATGCTCCAGCCAGACTGAGAACACCTCCAGACAAGGGGCAGTGGCTCGGTCACCTTTGTATTCCTCTTCCACCCCCAACACTGAGCATAGTGCCCTACACACAAGGAGCAAGGTGGTGGCAGGGCCAGGACAAGGGTAAGGGAAGTGGCTAACTAGGCACCCAGGATGCAAAATTTAAGGAGGCACTCCCTCTCAGGTGCCGACCCTGCACTTGTGCCCCATGAGAGTGAGTGCCACCTTAAATGTCACACAGTGAACGCCTCCTTTGCTTCACCCTAGTCCAGGCTCTGGGTAGTGACTGGTCAGACTGGTGCATGTGTGAATCCTGCTTCTCTGCTCTCTAGCCCTGTGACTGACCTTCCCCACCCTGTGCCTCAGTTTCCTCATGTGTAAAATGGGGCTTATGACAATACCAAGGCTTGGCGAAGATAAGGAGAAATCAGAATCCTCCTACGCTGCTGGTGGGATGTAAAATGGAAACAGCTAGAAGAATAGTTTGGCAGTTTCTCAAACCACATGACCCAGCAATTCCACTCCTAGGTGTCTACCTAAGAGAAATGAAAACACACGTCCACACAAAGACTGTCCACACAAAGATTGTACCCAAATGTTCACAGCATTATTATAACAGCCAAGATGCAGAAACAACCCAATTGTCCAGCAACAGGTAAATGGATAAAAAAATGTGAAATCATGGGCTGAACTGTGTTCCTCCCAAATATCTGTGATGAAGGCTGTATATATGGCTTTTAAATAGGTGATTAAGTTTAAATGAAGCCGTTAGAGTGGGCCCTAATCCAATCAGACTGGTGTTCCTATAAAAAGAGGAAATTTGCACACACAGAGACACCAGGGATGAGCGTGCACAGAGAAAAGGCCAGGTGAGGACACAGAGAGAAGGTGGCCATCTGTGAGCCAAGGAGAGAAGCCTCAGGAGAAACCAACTCTGCTGACACCTTGATCTTGACTCCCAGCCTCTGGAAGTGTGAGAAAATAAATGCTTGTTGTTTAAGCTACCCAGTCGCTGGTATTTTGTTATGGCAGCCCCAGCAGACAAATACAGGTGGTATATCCAGACGATGGAATATTTTTTAACCATAAAAACCATGAAGTACTGATGCATACATGGGTGAATCTCAAAAACATTACACTAAGTGAAAGAAGTCAAACACAAAAGAGCTCATATTATATGATTCCTTCTATATGAAATGTCCAATAAAGGCAAATCTATAGAGACAGAAAGTAGATTAGTGGCTGCCTAGGGCTGGGGAAAGGGGGTTGGAGAAGGGGATGGAGAGTGACTGCTAATGGGCACAGGATTTCTTTTTGGGGTGATGGAAATGTTCTAAAATTAAATTGTGGTGAAGGTTGCACGACTCAGTAAATATACTAAAAATCAATTAACTGTACACTTTAAATGGGTGAATTTTAAGGTATGTACATTACATCTCAAGCTATTTTTTAGCTTGCTGCTAATGCTAATACCTACGTGCAGAGTTGCACAGCGCCTGGCACACAGGGAGAGCCCAATACATCATAACTGGGACTACTTCTTATGGTCAAATAAGTATCTCCTGCTCTATTGAAAGTTCTCTAAGGTGCCTCAAAGTTCCTTTATTTTTAGGGGGACTTTGGGGAAACTAAACTGGGCAGTCACTGGTGACTCTGTGTCCCTAAGTGACCTGTCCCTGCCCACACAGGACTCTCAATCAGCTACTTCTGGCTGCAGCAGCCATGATGTGGTTAAAACTGCTCAAGTCTTGGATTCCGCAGACCTGTGTTGGAGTTCCAGCTCTGCCCTTCACGCTATCTGCTCATCAGGGTTGCTGTATAAATGACCTGGGCTATGGTGTGAGGGTGTATGGAGCCTACACACAGTTGGTATTCAATAAATTGGGGAAAAAACCACAACTCATGCATGAGAAAGCCCTTTGTTAAGCCCCGAATGCACGCCCATCTTTGCTGTTATCCTCAGCGCTGGCTGGTGGCTCAGCCACTGGTTCTAATCCATGGAGGAGGAGCCACAGCCCTCCGGGTGGAGCCACAGGTGCAAGGATGGCAGGAGAGGCTGCATGCACCACGACTTCAGAGAACCAGGTGTGGTGTAAGACTGCCTGGCTTCCAGAAACCTTGGACAAAGGAATTACCCCCTCGGTGCCTCCTCACCTGTCAAATGGGGATAACAGAGTCCTTACTTCTCTCACGAGTGGCATGAGCTAACCCACAAAAATCCCTCAGCATTGTGCAGAGGATGTCAGTAAGGGCAGCTACAATGACCAACTGGTGCAGCTGTTGCTGCTGAGTGCCAAACCACCGTGAACTTCCTGAGGGCAGGAACCTTGTTTTCTTCCCCCGGCAGGTGCTCAGTGAGTGTTTGCTGATTGGACAGAGGAAAAGAAACTGGGAGGGAAGGTACTGTGATTGAGCCGGCTGGTTAGGGAAGGCCCAAGGAAACAGAAGGGCCTTCAGCTAGACTGTACAGCACAGGCACAATAATATGCTGCCATGTGATTGTGTAACCTTGGGCAAATTCTCTTACCTCTCTGGGCCTCAGTTTCCCCAAGCTGGACTAGGTGATCCCTGAAGTGTCTTCCAGCTAGAACATTCCTTGATCCTACTAATGCACCATGTTGCTATTATTCTCATCCCCCCGACATCCCCCTTTAGGGATCCCAGAGGACATTAGACTTTGTACCAGAAGACCGATAAATCCCATTTCTGAAAGTGCTGAAGTCAAGCCACATCCAATTTCACACTGTCGAGTATAGCCGTCAGGCTGTGCAACGCCTATCATTAACCCACCGAGAGATGGAAACCATTTCCACTCTGTGGCTCTGTGCACCCAAAAGGCCAGCTCTTGGAAACAATGTGAAATCTCCCAGCTCTCCTGAACTGCGTGGCTCTGGAGAAGTTCCGCGCATGCTCAGAATCACTTCTGTAACAGCAAGTTCCCCGGAAGAAAGTAACAGGCCATTCCACTGGATAATGAAACCTCAACGCTCTCTGTTAGGGGAGGTTAGGTGAGCATCTGTGTTTCTCTCCGCTCCAGCCTGGAGCCACCGCCAGCCCTCCCCTCAAATTTCTTGGCCAAGGGGCAGTCTCTTTTTCCAGCTTCTAGCTGTCAGGCCATATCCCTCCATAACCCACCCCTCTCCCCGACAAAAAAGCAAAGACACACCCCATCCCTACGAGTGCTGGCATTCTGGTCTCTCCCTACTCCCTCTGGGGCACCAAACCACCATAAACAACTTGGCCGTGACATCCAGCTCTGACCTGGCTTTGTGCAAATTTTAAAGGAGCTGTTTCCAAAAAGACAAGGGTGCAGAGCAAAAGAAGCTAATTTCTAAATGTCCTCCTCCGCAGGCGCGGGAGATTCCATGGGGGCACTGGGTACACCCGGGGCCCAAGGGAACTTGTGATGGCTCTGTCCTTAGAGCAGTTCAGCCCGGTCTTGTATTTTAAGAACAGCAGGAAAGTAATGTCAACTGAAAGGAGTTTTCTGTGCGATATTTAACTACATAAATGGCTCTGCAGCTGGAGAAAGCCACAGGCAGACGTGTTATGATTCAAGGGCCCCCAATTACAATGATCCTTTTTTATTGTATAAAAACAGCAACACAGCCATTCTCCACCCTCCCAAGGCCTGGTCCCTCCATCCCCTTCCCCCACTGGCTGGCAAGGTTGTTCAGCATCCTGAAAGCAGCACCCAGATTCTCCTTGGTCTCCAACTTTGCAGCTCTCAGCCCTCTGGGATTCCTTCTCTCTCCAGAGCCAAGGAGGAGGGGGTGGAGGGGGTGCAGTGTCCCCTGGAGAATGTTCCATTATAGACACTGATAGAGGCTTTAGAATTGTCTTTTTGGTGGTGGGGGGAGGGGTCAAAGGATAACAGGCACAGATTTGGAATTCTCTCCTGTTTCGACTAAACTCACATATACGTACTCACGCATGCATGCACACACCTCTGCACCCCTTTAGCAGAAAAGCAATCAGACTATCCAGAAGCGCGTTCTAAAACCGTCCCTTCTCCCCACACTTCCATCCAGGTGGGGTGCAGCTGGCCTCCAGAAGACTTCAGAAAGACCTGGCGATGACTAAGAGCATCAGCTTTGGAATCAGGATGATCTGAGTTCGAATCCTGAGTTGGCTTCCTTCTCTCTGTGACCTTGAGCAAGCACCTAACCTCTCTGAGCTCTGGTTTCCTGTCTTTAAAATGGGGCCATACCACTGTTCTCAATGCCCTCCTCGCCGTCAGACTAAATGATGTGGTGCAGGGAAAGTGCTTAGCAGACTGCCTGGCACATAGTAGGCACTCAATTTTCGGGAGCTGTTGCTGTTCTTAGGATGGCGAACACTGTTTGTGGTGTGTCTGGGTGTGTAGGGAGCTCTGTACTTGTTCAGCCTCGCCAGCCAAAGTGGACAAGGCTGGGCGGTTGGCAAGACGGCTGTAGGGGGCACGAATGTCGGCCCCACTGAGGAGTGTTTTCTCAAGTCTTTCTGCAACATCGATTTAAACTGTCACGTGCACAGCCCATGCACCCCTGGTGCCTCCTCCTTCATTTAGACGTCTGGTCCTTCTTCAGTTTTCTGCAGACATTCTGGAGCCCAGACGCTGCAGCTGCAGGCATCCAACCAGGCCAAGGAGACCCTGTAGCCCAGGAACTCGCATTCACCCTTCCCCTACCCTTCTCAACAGCAGGCCCCTTCTCTCTCCCACAGAGTCTGCCCTGGGCCCCCAACAGGGAGATCTCCTCCCAAAGAAGGAGCTAGCTCAAGGTGGCTGCTCTCTGAGGCCCCAGGGAGACATAAATCCACCCCCCACACTGAACTTGACAGCAGATGGTTCTAGGATGTTGCTGGTTTCCCCCTGCAAGGTAAACCCATTGTGTGCTTCCCACTTTTCCATCCCAAACCAAGCCTGTGCACCCCTAAAATATAACACAAATCTCTTACATCCAAGTGAATGCCTGGGTCACACTCCTTAATATTCGATCCCCCATGGATCAATAGCACAAGCATTTCATTCACTGCAGATTCTATGCATTAACTACTATTGCAGTGAAATGCTGTGTTGTAAGATTTCACCTCCACGAAGTGTTTCTAGTACTAGGGGATTGGAGGCGGGCAGAAAGAGGAAGAAAGTGTGCGAAATGTGGTGTTTAACAGGTAACTTGTTCACCAGGGGATAAAAAAAGGTGTCAGCAAGAAAACTGGTTCTGGCTCTGCTCTTTTCTATTCCATTTTAAAGTTTGGGTAAAAACTGATGTACTGTTGGCAGGACTGTTTTTCTCCTTGGGGGTCTGTCACACACATGTGCACACACACACACTCACACCATTGCCAATCAACCCCTCTTAAATGCATGACTACAAGCATAAGAACAGGAAACAGACTGTGGGTGGATGTTCTTAAAATCACAACCTGTTCGATGTAGGGTGGGGGCCTTAGTGGGGGGAGGAGAATTGGTAGGGAATTTTTTTTTTTCAGTTAAAAATGAAACTACCTTGTGATTAGTAAAAACAATGTCCACTTTATTGCCTATCACAGGGGCATGTGCGCAGCCAAGCATCCTTTCAGAACTGGCTGTTGGATTTGACCATGACACAGCACATTACAGCACCTGACCGCTGTACCAGGGTCTCACTGCGACATTCTGGGAGAGCTTTCCACTTCCGTAGTTGCTGAGACTTGCCACAAACGAGGGCATGTGTGTATGGGGGAGGAGGGAGGAGAATGGCAATTCCCTCCAGATAGGGACAGTCTGGGTCTTGGCATCAATGAGAAAATCCATGCATGTTAATTATTTGGCACCTCAAGGTTACAGTAAAGTCACATCCTGAGGTGGTGGCAGTGACGATGATGATGGTGGTGGTGATGATGGTGCTAACAGGTAACATTTACTGAGCACAACCCATGTGTGAGGTGCTGTGCTAAGCCCTTTTATCACTTTCTGCTTCACAACAACCCATAAGGCAGCTACTAGAAGGATCTCCATTTTAGAGATGAGGAAACTGAGGTTTAAAGAGGGCAGTAATAGCCCAAAGTCACCAAGCTAATAAATGGATCAAGGATGTCGGTCCTTGCTGGAGAAATCCAGTGTGGTGACCCTGACGGGAGGGCCACCAAGGCCCTCTGTATCATCCCCTCAATTTAAAGCAAAGGTGAAGGGTCATGACCAGTTACAAGTGGAGGAGGAGCAGGTAGGACCCGGGAGACCAAGGGTCAGGAGAAAGGCAAGTGTGATGTTTGGGGTGTAAATGGTTCTCCCATCCAGCATTTTCGGTTCCAATAACTGAGTAACTATGAAGGAGAGCTAGTTACCTCCTGGTAACAGCTGACTAACATGAGGTTAATTTTGGATTCCTACTGGCAGGACCTAAAAGAAAGTCTCCCCATCATTCCTCACTTTCTTATTGCACGCTGTCTTCTTTTTGCCCTAAGGCAAAACTGGTCCCCTGGTCTGAAACTTTCCAGAACTCATTTTATTTCAAATAAGAACCAGGATGATTTGTCTCCACAAGGCACACTGCTGTCAGTCTTACCTTCCTAAAACACATCACATTCCCTCCTCAGAAACCTGCCATAGCTCCCCAGTACCTACAGACTAAAAGCCAACCTCCTCCACATCCACCTCCAAGTCTGGCGTCATCTCTTTGCACAACCTGGCCTGCACTCCCTCCCCACCTCCCCAGAACACACACGGCTTCCAGGACGCAGTTTGACCCGCATCAGGAATATCTTTCTTCCTCTTCTCATCTTAGGCACGCACACTGTATCTGCCAACTCAACAACTGTTCCAACATTCACCCCTTCTGCCTTAACAAGTTGGACCCCAATTTGTTCATGGCAGCAAGGTGCCTAACTAAAAATATGTAATTGCCTCCCACCCTGGTAGTTTTTCGTGGCCACCATGGCACAATGGTCGACGAGCTAAAGACAGAAGTCCCTGGGAGGGGTGGCCCTTCCCAAACATAACAGTAAAGCCATACCAGGTTAATATTCTTTGTGCCTCACTCATCCTACTTTCTCTTTCTTGGAATGCAGATGTGAGGCCTGGAGATGCAGCAGCCACCTTTCCATCAGGAGACGATAGACCTGGGGCCACAGGTCTATGCACTAAGGACGGTAGAGTGGCAAGACAGAGCCTGGTTTCCCAGTGGTACAGCTGAGGCATCATCCCACCCACCCTTCTTGTTGTCTGACGTGGATAAGCCCCTGTCTGCTGAAATCACCGGTGGGCAGGATTTCTGTTGCTAACAGCTGAATGCAATGAAATCTGACACAATTTCAGACACTGTTCCTCCTCATTCATGGGTCAGTTCAGATGCTTACCCCTCTGGGAAATCCTCCACAATTCCCTCAGAGCACAATAATTACGCCCTTCATTGTCACTTTTCTCAATTATAACACTTATTTAATCCTGCTTGATTTGGCCTAATGAGTGTTTCCCTGCCAGTCTGCTCAAACTCCTAGAGGGTGAGGGGCTCTATCCCACCAGCATCTTCATAATGGCTGGAGCAGCGCACTGGAATGTGGAGTGGGCGTGTTCTGAGGTCCAGCACTCCACTTATTAGCTGTTTGGTCTTGGGCGAGTTAGACAACCTCTCTGTGCCTCTGCTTCCTCATCTATAAACAGGACAGAATGAGAGTTCTTACCCCACAGGGTTGTCATAAAGACAAAATAGTTTAATCATAAGCACTGAGAGTCCCTGGCATATAAAAGTCTTAATAACTGCGGGATCTTATTAGTGTGATGAATATTGTAGTTGCTGAATGAAAAGATAAATCAACACATAGTTGCTAAACAAATGAACAAAGCAATGAAACCCAGGAAAACTGCTATGAGTTCAGAGCCCAGGGCGGTGGTCACTGTGTCCTCTTTCCTGCTTGCTCCTGACTCTTTTCATTCTAACTACAACAGCCGAGGAGCTGCTATAATAGGGTGCTTAAGGCTATCAGTAAGGTCTGGCTTTGAACACTGACTTCGCTTTTTGCTGTGTGGCTTTGGGCAAATTTCTTCACCTCTCTGGGCCTCAGTTTCCTCAACTGTAAACTGGGAATAACAATAGTACTTATAGAGTTATGGAGAGAATTAAATGATAAAGCACGTTAAATACACAGCATTGTGCCTGGCATGCTGAAACAGTCATTGTTAGCAACCGTTATCAAACATTGTCATTCTTCTTCTTGTCAAATGCACGGCATCCCACCGAATCACATGGCCCTGATGTGGACGAGACACTCGGGGTGGCGTCACCTTTGGGCATGTCAAGATGCACTGCATTTACACCGGGGGAATACCCTTCTTCAGTGCCAACAAACAGCTATGTCGTTTTGATTTTTCCTTTAAATGGAGATTAGTTAATATATCTGATTTACCCTAAAACCTTGGTCTCTGAATTTCCCCCTTAACTTCAGATGGATCCTTCATTGACATCAAACCTGGCCAGAAGGAACACCTGTGCACACAAGAATACTCAAAGGGCAGAGTGTTTCAACAGCAACAATATGCCCACAGACCACGGGTCCAGTTATGGTTGGTGACACATTTCAATCTTGCTTGTAGATTTCTTCCCCATCTTAAAAGAAGATATGTATACAGCTTTATAGAACTTTCCCTTAAACTTAAGTCAAACCGTTATAGTTGTCCCATTGAAGCACCTGAGGGCTCCATTCATCTATTTTTACCATTACACATGCCATTTTACCAGATATTTATTCCACTTGGTTGTCATCCAAATGCTTTTTGACATTACTGCCCTGGGACTGAACTGCTTCAACTCAGTGCCCTCATAAACAGAAAATCACCTTTTGACTGAAATCTTGAAGAGCTCTCAGAAGCTCAGCCCTTCACTTCAACAGGCATTAATTTCTGCTCTACAGAAAGGAGTGAGTGTACGTGTGAGTGTGTGTAAGTGTGTGCGCGGGGGGGGGGGGGAGGCGGTGTTTTAAGAGGGTAATTGTGGGAGGGCTGAGCCACCCAAAGAATGAGGGGGAGGGATTCCTGCCTCCCAAATCCTGCCCAACAGGGCCTGTCTCAGCCCTAGGGAGGTGCTCACTTGGAGAGAGAAGGTGATCATCAGAGACCAGGTCGGGGGAGAACTCTAGGGCCTGAAAGACTTAGTGATCCCTGGGGCCCAAGCTGGGCAGCGCCTCCTTCAAAGGGGAGGGGTCCAGGGAAAGTCACTATTCCCCACTCCGTGCTCCCCACCTCCCGGACGGACAAACAAAAGGCCATCGCGGCACAGCTGAAGGCAGAGACCCCACTGGCTCTGAAGCCGCTCAGTCAGGTGGAAGCCCGAGCAAATCACAACTTGGCTTCTCCGTCAAGTTTTCTCCCCAGCCTAACACACCGCCCTCCTCCTCCGCTTCCCGAGCTCCGCACAGCTCCGAGGCCAAGGGGACTGTCCTGTGATGCTCACTGGCTTCCAACTTTCCGCTCCTCTTCGTCTCCGCAGCCTCCTGCAAAGCGGCTGGGAAAAGGGCAAGTTGGCCAAGGCGGGGATACCAAGTCCCGGGGAGGCTACAAAGCAGCTGCACCCCCAACAAAGATGAACCTCGCGTGGGGCGGACGGAGAGCGCCGGCTGCCGTTCCGGGGGCGGCCGTGGGCTCGGGCGGGCAGAGGCGGGGCGTGGGCCAGCCGGCGGCGGACAGCAGGACCGGGGTGCCCCGGCCCCCCGCGGCCCCTCCCCACGCGGGTTCCCCGGCACCTGAGCGGGGCGTGGGGACAGCGCCGCGCTCCGGCCCTGCCCGCGCCAGGTAGCTCGGCCGCGCGCCCGCCGCCTGCAGCCACCAGGAGCGCCGAGAGGAGCGGCAGCCTCAACCCACGGCGTCATGCTTCCTGCCACCACAGTACGGCGAAGCGTCACCAGGAGCGCGGAGAAGAGGGGAGAGCGGGGGAGGGAGGGGAGCACACACGCGCAGCCCCCCGCCTCCGAACCCCGCGGAGCCGGGGCCACGTCCCGGTGGAGTCCCCGCGGGACCTGTCCCGTGTGCACAAAGCGCCGCGGTCGGGCCGAGAAGGGAGGGAGCCGGCCCCGAAATAAATAAATAAAAACAGTCGGGTCTACGTAACGCCCTGTCGAAAGCGGACGCCATATTTTTTTGTGGCTTATGTCGACATAGGGAAACGTAGACATGTTTTTCCTCCTCCTCCTCCTCCTCGGTCTGGCTCCCATTTATCCAAACTTGTAATCAAAACTCTTAAAAAAAAAAATCCGCCCCCCCCCGTATCCTCTTATTTCCTCCCACCCGCAAAAAGAGCCCGCACCCCCCCCCCTCGCGCACCCCCCCTTCCAATCACAAACCCGGCCAAGTCCCATTAAGAACACATTTTCGGGAGCCGCGGCGGCGGTGGGAAAGTTGGGCTGGAGCGGCCGGCGCCCGGCGTGCGGGGCTCGGGGCTGGCGGCGCCGGGCGGGGGGTGCTCCGCGCCGAGGCGAAGTTTCTTACCTGCGCCGGGGCTGGGAACGCGGGGACCCGGGCTGGGAGCGCGGAGACGCGGCGCGGGCGTTCCAAAATGGAACTCTGCTGGCTCCCCCCACCCACTCCCCACTCCCCACTCCCCACCCGGCGCCCGGCTCGGGCTCCGTGGGAAAGAGGGGGACAGCCAGCCTGCCAGACAGACGGACAGAAAAAGCCCCCGTACGGAGAACAGTGGCCAAAATTTTAAAAAGAAAAAAAAAAAAAAAGAAGGAGAAAAAAAGGGGAAAAAAAAATGTCTCGATCAGTGGGGAATCTACGCCAAAACCCACATGATCTGTAACGTCAGCATGCGTATTTGCATACGATACCACCACCGAGCTGCCACCCGGGCTCGGGTTCCGCAGAAAGTTACAAAGTGAAATTCAGCCCCCTCCGGAGACGCCGGCGAAATGTCATTTTCAGGCGGGAGCTGGGGGGGAGGCTCGCCCTCAAGGCGCTGGTTACTAGCCAAGGTTGGGGGTGGGTGAGCAGTAAATTAACTTAAAAGTCTGAACCCAGTAACGGACTCGGTGGAATTTCTGCGAGGGGAGGAGGGGGAGGCGCGAGCGAGATCATTGAATATTAAGCACGACCCGGCCGAACCCTCCCGGTGCAATACCCATTTTCTTTATGAAAAGTTCAAGGTGTCACTGATGAGCTCAAGAAACTGTTGATCCTGACCACGTGGAGTGGCGGACCCGGGGACCGCGGGGCGCGGCTGCTCGCCCTGCGCCGGCGGCTGCCGGACCCCGCGTCCCTCCCGCAGCGCCAGGGGCCGCGCGCGGGTGGGGCCGCCGGGCGCCCGGGGCGCTGCCTGCGCTTTCTCCCGCCTTCGGGCTCGGGGAAATAATAACTAAAAAAAATTTGTAAAAAGCGAGACTCATTTTACTCCTGGCATAGTAATGAGAGGGCTTGGGGTAAGGAGGCTAAGAAAGAGCCCCCACTTATATAACGACTTGAAATTGGATGGCCTTTGCTGGGAGATTCTGAGATTTCCGCTTGCGCAGGTCTGAGGTTGGTTTAAAGATCCTCCAACTTTTTTCCTTAAGAGCCAATAAACAAACAGACGCCCCGGGAGCTGACTTAAACTCTTGTCGGGCCGGCGTTCGCTGGGATTCCCAGACTCGGAGAAATGCACACCCCTGCGGCGCTGGCAGGGAAGTCCCTCGGAAGCGAGGCGGGATTGGGACGTTCCCGGAGGGAGGGGATCTCTAACCGCCGCAGCCCCCTGGTTGCCCTCCGGCGCCTTAGAGCAAAGGAAAGTCAGGATCTCGCTGCCCTTCGCCTGTGGCCTCCGGGACCGTGAACTTGCGTTCTGGGCGCGGCGCTTCTGCAACAGTGCTCGGCTAAGGAGCTGTGAGGCATTCGGGATCCGGGGGACGCTTCGGAATCTCACAGGGCAACCTGTCTGAGCCGCACGTTCCTGCCCGCCGGGACCCGTTTCCACTCCGTGGGCATCTCGACGCGTCAGCATCTCCCGGGTGTGAGCAGGGAGCGAGAGCGCACGAGCCAAGGGGAGCGAGGGGGTGCTGCCCGGGGTCTTCTTTTGACATTCTGAGCGCAGCGAGAAAACAAAGGGAGCCTGGGGCTGGGAGGCTCTGCGGAATCCCCGCCCGCCCTGAGGATTTGCAGGCGCGGAGCGTCGGGGCTTCCCGGCCAGCCTCTGCTCCGGGGAATTAGAACGAACTCTAGCGGCGGTTTGCGACTCGGCTCTGGGCGCGAGGGCGGCAACAGGTGGCCGTGTGCGGCGGAGCGGCCGGAGGCGAGGTTGGGGACTGGGGTGGGGACGGCTGGCCTTGCGGGCTGACTGCGTGGTCGACGCACTGGGTGACCTTTTGGCGTATTCGTTTCCTAGGCCGAGGAGAAGAAAGTAGCTAAAAAGTTTTTTTAGGGTCTCCCCTAGGCCTCCAACTTCTCTAACACAACTCCTTGGGTCCCCAGAAGTTTTTACAATAAACATAAAAATAGCCCATATGCAAAACTTCTTTACTGGCCTGCACCTGTTCGTTCGGTTATTGCTGATGTAGAGTCTGTTTTTTAACGGCACATAAAACTAGGTCCTGGCCTGGGAGGGGGTCTGTTGCTGATACTGTCAGACCTGACAGACGCACTGACCCGGCTTTTGAAGGATTCTGTTCAGAGCTTCCTTCATGCCTATGATCCACATCATGTCACATCTTCCTCAAACTCATTTGATACCTACTGTCTAGGGTACTCATCTACTTGCCATCAACATCAGAATTTAGGGATGCTGGGGGTTTTTTTTCCCTTCTTCTCTCAAGTGTATGCCAGAAGAGAAAAAGAAAAAAAAAAAACCCACCAACTTTACTATTTTTATATTGCTTACTCTTGACTCTTCCAGGTCATTCCACCTCTTCCCGCCTTCTTTGAAAATAAGTATAGTTCTCAGTTTGTTTCCATGGAAATTACTGAAACGTCAAGGAAGCTATTCCCATTTTGAGGCTGCACCTCCTCCTGATGGTCCGTCACTTAGGAGGTTTTCTATAAGTCCGGGTTCCTCCGCCCCCACCTCCTTACCATCGCCTCTGGCTGGGTGCGAGATTCATGGGGTGGGAAGGGCCAGGGTTGAGCCAAGCAGGGTAAACCCTCTGGACTGTCCACTGAGTTCCCATGTCTTCAGGGCACTTGGATCTCCTGGACACTGGGGGGGTTTCTGTTGTGCTGCATCGTCTTTAAATAGTTCAAAGTTTAGTGTGGACCCAACCTTCTTTATATAAACAAACAGCAGGGAATAAAACAAGGGTGACTTTTGCATTAAGTGCTACGATTTGTTTGCTTTATGTGTATGTGGAGTAGGCAGACCCTTATCTGATATGATTCAGGAGCTTTGGAATCAATAATTGTAAGGGTAATGTTTATGAGTGCTTTGGCTTCATATGCCAGTGGCTACTTAATCTTTACAACCACCCTGTCAGGCAGTGGTTCTCAAAATGTTTTGTCTCAGGTCCCCTATAAACTCTTCACATTATTGAGGACCCCAAATAGCTTTTGTTTATGTGAGTTATATATATATTGATGTACCATATTAGAAATTAATTTGGGGGCTGGCCCCGGGGGTGTAGCGGTTAAGTTCGCGGGTTCTGCTTCCTTACCCCGGGGTTCGCCTGTTCGGATATTGGGCACGGACATACTCACCGCTCATCAAGCCATGCTGAGGCAGCATCCCACATAGAAGAACTAGGAGAGCTACACCTCTACAACTACAATGTACAATTATGTACTGGGGCTTTGGGGAGAAAAAAGAAAAAGGAGGAAGACTGGCAACAGATGTTAGTGCAGGGCCAATCTTCCTACAAAAAAAAAAAAGAAATTAAATTGAAAAAAAATTAAAACACAGGAAATTATGAACACACTTTCCACTAGCCATCGGAGCAATGACACCATTACATGTCAAATAGCCTCTGGAAAACTCTATATACTTGTGAGAGAATGAGAGTGAAAAGGGCAATTAATATTTCAGCCCTATTATGAAAATAGTTTTAACCTTGAGGACCCCTGAAAGGGTCTGGGAGCCCTCCCAGGACCCTGGATCACATTTTGAGAACCACTCTTAAGGTAAGTCATATTATTTATTTATTTTTTTAATAATTTTTTTTTTTGAGGAAGATTGGCCCTACGCTAACATCTGTTGTCAATCTTCCTCTTTTTTTTTCTCTTTTTTCTCTGCAAAGCCCCGGTACATAGTTGTGTATCACAGTTGAAGAGTTGTACCTCTTCTACACGGGATGCCACCTCAGCATGGCTTGATGTGTGGTGATTAGGTCCCCGCCCAGGATCTGAACTGGGGAACCCCGGGCCACCGAAGTGGAACATGCGAACTTAACTGCTGTGCCACAGGGCCAGCCCCGGGTAAGTTATATTATTATGCCCATTTTACAGATGAGGAAGCCAAGGCTCAGAGAAATGTAGTAACTTGCCCAAGGCAAATAGAGGGAGCAAGGATTTGAACCGGGTTCATTAGAGGCCAGAGCCAGAGTTCTTACTGATTGAACAATTCCACCTTTCTGTTAGCAACCTGAGCTCCATCCCCAGCCTAGAACAGCCTCTGGTGCTTCCCAAGACTACTTTTGTTAACGGCAATCACGTTTTGAGGCCCTACTGTGTGCCAGGCACCGTGCCAGCCCTTCCTGTGCATTATCTTGTCAAATCCTTACGGCTACCTCCCCTGCGGATATTGTTTCTCCCATTTTATAGATGACAAAACTGCAGTTCAGAGAGGTTAAGAAGCTTCTTCAAAGACACCAGCCGATAAGTAATAGAACCTGGATTCAAATCTTTGTCTAGCGGCTTCAAAACCAAGGAAAGACAAGATTCCCTCATGGTGTTTTATAGAGGCCTAGGGGGATGAAAGCAGCTTCTGTTCATAATTTGGGGGAAACTAGGCCTGGCTGGGACATCTTGAAAATTTAGAAATAGCAGGAGAAGAAGAAATAAAAAAACAGCATTACCCTTGACGAGCCCCTAATTTAATGACAACAAATCCACACTGGCTTATAAACCCAAAGGAGACAAGATGGGAGCAGCAAAGATCTGGAATTGAGATGTGAACTGCAGGGTTGCCCCTTCCAGCTGTCTCATCCCTGCATGTGCATGCTAGAGAAATGTTTTTTAAATGAATGAAAAAAGACAACACAAAATATAGAGAAGCGAGCAAAAAACCAAAAACAATTATCAGCAGTCCAACCAGGTACTGGTTATAATTTTGGTGTATATCCTTTCATATGTTTCATTTATTTAATTTTTCCATAAAAAGACTCTTAAGAGAAATGAAAACTATTGCTTTTTTTTTTTTTTTGGTGAGGACGATTGGCCCTGAGCTAATATCTGTTGCCAGTCTTCCTCTGTTTTGTATGTGGGATGCTGCCACAGCATGGCTTGATGAACGGTGCATAGGTCCGCTCCCAGAATCTGAACCCTCGAACTTGTGCCTCTGAAGCCGAGCTCGGGAACCCAACCACTATGCCACTGGGCCGGCTCTGAGAAATGAAAACTATTAAATATCAATTTACCAACTGTAACTTGGAAGCAACCTAAGTGCCCATCAAGGGACGAATGGATAAAGAAGCTGTGGTATATATACACAATGGAATACTACTCAGCCATAAGAAACGATGAAATCCAGCCATTTGTGACATCATGGATGGACATTGAGGGTATAATGCAAAGTGAAATAAGTCAGAGGGAGAAGGTCAAATACTGCATGATTTCCTTCATTAAGTAGTAGATAATAACAACAATAAACAAACACATAGGGACAGAGATTGGGTTGGTGGTTACCAGAGGGGAAGGGGGGAGGGAGGAGGGTGAAAGGGATAATTCGGTACATGTGTGTGGTGATGGGTTGTAATTAGTATTTTGGTGGTGAACATGATGTAATCTATGCAGAAATAGAAGTACAATGATGTACACCTGAAATTTTTACAATGTTATAAACCAATGTTACTGCAATAAACAAAAAATTAAAAAAAAAAAATTTACCAACTGTAGCGTGGAACAGTCACTACTGACACAACTTATAAAAAATCAAGACAAAGTGTGACCTTTTGGAACATTCAGATTGCTTTACCAAATACCTGCAAATGGGAGGAAAAATAAAATGCTAGACAGATTCCATTTGCTTCCATGTCTGTATCTCCCCGCCCCATGGTTTGATATGAAATGTCTCCTGCCTTGAGATGAAATGCTGTGGGCTTGGTAGGATCGGAGCTGGGACTTGTTTTCAAGTTTATAGCAGGAGCTTGACTTAGCAGTGCCTTGAACCTGCTTGGAGTGTAGAAGCGAACGTTTACAAAATGAGGAAGACTCAGAGCTTGTTACTTATTTGATTTCACGGTCTGGTTTGATCCTTGCATCATCCCTGTAAGGTAAGCAGAGTGGTACTATTATCAACATTTTACAGAGGAGGTTACTGAAGCTTCTAAAGGTTACACTAATTAGTTCACGTTCACAGACTAAATTCAGAACCGTGATTTAAATCCAACTCTTGTAACTGCAAGGCCAATGCTACTTCTATGCCTCTTCTTCAGCGTTTGTTATTGTACCAAAAGGAAACTGAATGTGGCCACACTATTAGACACTGTCCCTCCTTTTTGCAGAACCCTGGAGGAGAATTATCACCTAACAAGGTCTTTTTATCCCATACTATTTTATATGTACTTATTCATCTATTTGTTTGCCTCCCCACTAGAATGTAAGGTTCCTGCAGGCAGGTACTTTGTTTAGTTCCCTGCTGTATCCCCATGCTTAAACCTGCCTAGCATATCAGAGGTGCACAACAGATGATGCTGAATGAATGAATGAATGAATGAAGTGCAAGTCTTGTCAGGGTTCATCCAGTAATAGGGAGCCGATGCTGTTCAAGAGTGTACACATCTTCTGTTTACTAGAATGGTCTTAGCTAAGTGCTTCATTTCCTGGGGTCAAGGCTTTTGTTTCCATGGCGCATGGGCCTTGTGTCTGGGGAGGAAGCGCACAGGTGGTCCTCATCTGGATTCCCAGCGTGAGAAACATTAGCTCTGCATGGTCGTTAGGTCTCTGTTACTCTAACCAGCTCATTTTACAGGTGGAAACACTGAGGCTCTCGGTGGGGAGCAGCCCCCAGACTAGAACCCAAGTCTCTCAACTTCTGGCTTATATGAATTCCCCTGCAGAGTTGCTTAGAAACAACAAAGCCTAAAACTGCTAGAGAGAAAAAGAGCTGTGTCCTCTGTCAGTATACAAAGGAGCTAAGAAAGATCTGCACAGCCAAGTGTGGTGGGGGGAAGGGCTTATGAGGAGGAGAGAGGAAGCACCTGTTGCAAAGGTGTGCTAGGAGGAGATGGCACGACCTGGTTATCTGGATCCATGACTTTGTCTTTAAAGCGAAGTTAATAATGCCTGCTGGCTTCCTTCATAAGATTTTTGTGAGCCTCCAATGAGACGACACGGGTGAATGGGACTCTCTTCTCTTTAATGAGCTTGTATGTATATCATGATGTATGTGTTGATCTAGTTAGTTATTTGGTAGCTGTAGCGTAGAGGCTCTAGGGTTTGAATTCCAGCTCCACTGCTCACTTAACTTCTCCCAACTTTAGCATCCTTATCTATGAATCCTCCATGGGGATAATGATGATTCCTGTCTCCCAGTGATGTTGAGATAAGTCAGTCAAGTAGTATTGAGCTTTACTGTTTGACCCACTCTGAGTGCTCAGCAAATGTGACCTATTATTATCATTTCTCATATGAAAACAATACATATTTGTTGTTAAAAATTTAGAAAATTCACATAGATAAAACATTTCTGTTGAAGGAATGCATAAGCAAAAATAAATGGACAGATAGATCTCACTTGATTTACCACCCAGAAGAAAGTACTGTGAACATTTTGCTATATATATGTGCAAATTACATCAAATTTTAAAAAATTGTCTACTTTGATTTACACACTGTTCTAGGATCTGGGATACAGAGCTTATATTCGATCTAGGTAAAAAGTAAACATTTAATGTATCAGGTGGTGATAAATTCCATGAATGTGAATAAACCTTCGTAAAAGGAGAGAAAGAAATGGCCTCTGTGTTGAGCTGATATTGGGATGAGTGATGAAGGGAACCTGGTGGGAACTACAAACATATTTTAAGTGGCCCTATGTGTAGGGAACTGTCTATAATGAAAGTGGCCCTTATATACTGAGTGTTTTTTTCTTGTTGTTAAGGAATTAAACATCTTTTTAGTATGCCACTTTTAATGGTGTCATAATAATATTGTTCACTGAAAAGTTGAACAACAACAAAAACAGCATTGTATCAGTCAGAGTAGGCTAGCATATGCTGCAGTAACAAATAACCCCCAGATCTCAGTAGCTTAAAACTACTTTCTTTCTTTCTCTTGCTACATGTCCATGAAGGGTCAGCAAGGCGACAGATCCTCATAATTACTCAGGGACTCGGGCCGACAAAGCAGTTGTACATTCACAAGACTTTGCCAATTATTGTGCAAGAGGGAAATGATATCATAGACAATTGAATGTTCAGCCAGGAAGTAATATATGTCATTTTCACTTACAATTCATTGGTTGGAATTAATCACAAGTTTACCCGCAAGGAGCCATGGGAGAGTTATATGCCTGGAAATGGGGAAAACTGGAAATATTTGTAGTAAAATGGTAGCACTAATGACTACTGCAAATAATAATAGCAGTTCATAATTGTTGATCCATCACTATGTGCTTTCATGTATCATCTCATTGACTCATCACAAAAATCCATATTTTATCTTCACTTTACAGATACAGAAACTGAGACTTAAAGAACTTAAGTAACTTCCTCAACATCACTCAGCTATTAAGGGATGGACTTGGGATTTAAACCTAATTCTGTCTGGTTCCAGGCCATAGTCTTTCAAAACACTGTCCTCAAACCCCGTTGGATTTAATTGGTCCACTACTGTTGAATGTTAGGTGGTTTCATTTTTTTTTTTCCCAATGGACAACCTTGTGTTAAATCTTTTGAATCATCTACGTATACTTCCTTAGGATAAATTCCTTAGGATAAATATTTGCTGGGTTGAAATATATACATAATTCTAGAGTGAAAACCCTTTGCAAAAAGTGAAAGCTTCAGGAGGTGGGGTACATAGTCTCCCAAGGTGGCTGCCGTCAATCCTTTCTCTCTGTATAAAAAATACTTCACTATTAAGTGAAGTTTATTTCTCCTCCCCTTGAATCTAGACTAGTCCTGTGATTGCTTTGATGCAAGGGAAGTGATATTCTGAGACATCTGAGCCCAGGCCTTAAGAGACTGGCAATTTCTGCTTCCTTCCTCTTGGGATCCTGCTGCCGTATTTTGAGAAGCCCAAGCTTCGTGCAGAGGCCACGTGGAGGAAAACCAAGATGCTAGGGACAATAGCCCCAGCTGATTTCTGGCCGACTTGAGCCATGTGAGTGAGCCATCTTGGATGCTCCAGACTAATTGACCCTTCAGTTGACTACAGCCCTAGTTGACATCACAGAGAGCAGAAGAACCACCCAGCTTAACCCAGTCAACACACAGAATCATGAGAGATGATAATAAAGTGGTAGTTGTTCAACATTACTAAGTTTTGGAGTGGTTTATTACACAGCAATAGATAACTGAAATAGGAGGTATTTTTCATGTGTCTTCATTTGCACATATATCTGAATATTGCAAATGTACTTCCCATTGATCTCTATAGGATGTAACATTCTGAGACCATAGAGAAGGCCGGGACAAGGGCTTGGGGGGCCTGGTCCATGATGCCTGGTCTGGCCACTCCTCTGAGTCAAATGCTTTTCCTGATACCAGTTGTTTCTCACAAAACTGCTGGATAGCCTAAGAACACTCTCCAGCCCCCTGCAACAGGTCCCAGATTCTAAGCAGATGAATACTCTTAGGTAATATTTACTAAGCACAGATACTCAATAGGTGCTGGAGTTAAGTTCCTGTTTGGTGATGCCAAAAACTCAGGTTTCCGTTCTTTGGAGAGATGCACTGTGATGGGAACTCCACTTGCCTACGATGTACGAGGTGACCTAGAAGATGCTCCTAACACTTTGTTTCACTTGATCTTCACAACCTTCTGAGTAGGTATATCATCTCCTTAATTTGTAGGAGGAAACTGAGGCTCTTAGAGGTGTATGAATTATCTATGGCCCATCCAGCTAATAAGTTAGAAGGGACTTGAACCCAAGTTTGACTGCAAATCCTGCCTGCTTCCTGCTACACGTGTGTGTCCCAAATTCACTCATTTGTAAACCACCTTTACAATTTTTGCCCCAGCGGCATATGTACCACCCGTAGTATTATTTGACGTTTTATTTACGTTGATTCACATTAAAAACTTAAATACACTTATTTAATAACAATATAAAAGAAGCTTTCTATCTCAATGGATAAAAGAAAATCCAATACTGATTGTAACAAATGAAAAGTAACAGTAAAAATAATCCACAGACGGGGCTGGCCCGGTGGCATAGTGGTTAAGTTCACGCACTCCACTTCGGCAGCCTGGAGTTCGCAGGTTTGGATCCCAGGCACGGACTGATGCATTGCTCATCAAGCCATGCTGTGGCGTCCCACATACAAAATAGAGGAAGATGGGCACAAATGTTAGCTCAGGGCCAGTCTTCCTCACCAAAAAAAAAGAAAAAGAAAAAAACCTGCAGAAGGAAACAGTGCTGTTATTTGCAGAAGGTGGAGCCCGAGGGTAACGGTGTTAGAAAGGTGTTAGAAAGGCTGCCACCAACCTAAGAACTTTTGTTGAGCTAATGAAAAGCATGGAAAGAGAATGGAAAAGGAATAACTTTCTCTCTGAGTCAGGGCTGTTTACTGCTACGTCCATGCGTCATTTAAAACCATCTCATGTACCACACATGCTACTAGTGGCACATGTCTCATGCTGCTGACACCTGTCTGCCTCTCACAGATGAATCAGTTATAATATTGCTCGCTCTAAGAGCATAGGATTAGTGTGAGAAACTTGAAATGCTGTAAAAACCACCTAACTCCCCGGTTCCAATTCCTACCTCTGTTATCCCTGCTGTCACCAAACACACATCTTGCTCTGTCAATTCCCTGCTTGCAATCTTTTGTTGCTCCCCATTTCTTTAGGATGGCATGGGTCATCTTGCACAAACTGCTCCCGACCGACTTTCCAGCACAGTCTTCTGCCTCTTCTAACCTTGTCCTCCAAGATTCAGCATCACTGGGTTACTTGTCACTCCCTAGATTTGCTATGGTCTTTTCCATCTTTGTAAATGATGCACTGTGTACCTGGAATACCTTCTCTCCTCCTCTGTGCTTCAAGACTCAGATCAAATGGCACTTGCCGTGGGAAGCCTTCTGTATTCCTCCCTAGAGAGTTAATCCTGCCTGCTCTGAAGTCCTACAGAATATTGCACTTTCCTTGAATTAGCAATTATTGCCTTGTAATCTAGTCGCTTCTTTGTATTTGCCACATCACTTGACTGTAAGTGCCTTGCGGATGCGTATTTTGCCAGTCATTTCTGTGTCCTCATTTCTTGCCTAACATAGATTATATGTGGTAGGTAGAATTCTAAGATAGCCCTCGAGATTCCCAGCCCCTGGTTAGTCAATCAAACACTAACCTAGGTACTGCTGATTTTGCAAATATAATTAAAGTCTCAAATCAGTTGACCTTAAAATCTGGAGATTATGAAGATTATCTGGATGGACCTGATCTAATCATATGAGCCCTTAGAAGTAGGCAGGTTTCTCTGGTTGGTTGAAGAAGAAGTCAGAGATGTTCAAAGCGTGGGAGGAATTTTACACGAGGGAGGTTCTCTGTGTTGAGATGGAGGGGCCACGTGGGTAGGACCTGAGAGAAGTAAGTCCATGGCCCACAGTAAACAAGACAATGGGGACCTCAGTCCTACAACCACAAGGAAATGAATTCGGCCAATAACCGCTGAGCTTGGAAGAATACCCTGAGACCCAGACCAGAACCGCAGCTCTGGCCGACACCTCAATTTCACCCAGTGAAACCCTGAGCAGAAAATCCAGTTGTACCACGTCCAGACTTCTGACCTCCAAGTTGTGTGGTAACGAATTTGTGTTTTATGCTGCTCAGTTTATGATAATTTCTTACATAGCAATAGGAGACTGAGAAAGGATAGATGCTGAGTAAATGCTGAATGAATAAGTGAATGGAAATATGCATCATTTGGTAGTCATAAAAGATATTTGAAAGGAATGCCTTTCTCCACTCCTGGTTTCCATGAGGAGGGGTTTTCCCTAAGGATGCTCCCCCCTCTCCCTGCCTCTGGAGATGTTTGGCTCAGCTGCACCCTTCCTCTCAGGGGAACTTCTCCTGAGAGCCTGAGTCTCCTTTGTTCTGGTCTTAGTGTGGGTGGGGGCACCCCGAGCAGCACTGCCTTCCCCTGTGTGGGTATGTCAGCCTCATTCTGGGTTCGGGATGTGCAGCCCACATGGCTAGCAGACTGTCTCAGCCTGCTCCCTCTGCCATAACAAAATACCACACAGTGGGGGGCTTAAATAACAGATATTTATTTCTCCCAGTTCTGGAGGCTGGGAAGTCCAAGATCAAGATGCCAGCAGGGTAGGTTTCATTCTGAGGCCTCTTCTCTTGGCTTATTGATAGTCACCATCTCACCGTGTGCTCACATGACCTCTTGCAGTGTGTGTGTGTGTGTGTGTGTTTGTGTGTGTATGTGTGTGTGTATATCTCTTCTTCTTCCTATAAGGACACTAATCCCGTCATGAGGGCCCCACCCTCATGACCTCATCTAATTACCTCCCAAAGGCCCCATCTCCAAATATCATCACAGTGGGGGTTAGGGCTTCAACATATGAATTTTGGGGGATACAGCCAGTCCATAGCACAGACATTTGACTCCCTCCTTCAGCCTGGCTTCTACCAGTATTGGGTCCCATATGTTCTCTTTGTTTATTTGCCAACTTGTTTTAAACCTGGGAGGGGAAAATGGGTACTATTTGTTGGGGGGGGGTCCCTTGGAGACCCCAACAGGAGGCGCAAGCTGTTGTGAGATTTGTACCTGTGGCAAGATAACATTTTTGGAAATGTTTACCCATAGTCTTGCCTTCATCCATTTCCTCATTCTCCTTGACCTTCCCCTCCACCCCATCCAAGTAGGGAAGAGACCTTTCGGTGCTTTTGCTTCAGGGAAGGAGTGAGGCAAAAATTGCATTTTGGAGCGAATTCCTGGCTTTTTAGTTTTAAAAATGTGAATCCTCAGGGGAATGGAAAGAACTTAGGTGATGGACAATAAATTTTAGAGAGAACATGATGAAGGAGAGAAGTCCCTTCCCCCCCCCCCCAACTAGGCACAGATTCCTTTGACTTGGGGGAATAAGGGAAAGGAATGGGAGCTCCTCAGATTCCTGCTCTCTGGGTGAACCCTGAGGAGGCCGAGTCCGGAGGGCCTGTGCCATACCTGGGTGTAGTTCTGGGGCGGGTAACAAGACTGCAGAGAAAAGGCTGCCTGGTGTGGCAGATTGACACAACACCACCTCCTCTTCCATGTGCTGTTCTATAAAGTGAGCTTGCCACCTTCCATCAGAAGATGGGGCCTGTGTCCCTCTCCTTGAACCTGGGTGGGCTGTGACAGCTTCGACCAATGGTGCGTGGCAGAAGCGATTCTATGTGATTTTTGAGGCTAGATCCCAAAAGGCAAGCCAGCATCCACCTTGTCCACTGGGACACTTGAGTTTTGAAGACTTGAGCCACCGTGTAAGAAGTGTGACTCCTCTGAGGCTGCACAGCTGTGAGGTCGCCTCTGCACACAAGGAGAGGCCCCAGGTAGCCGCTCTAGTCAGCAGCCCCCTCTGAGGTCCCAGAGGACGGCCAGCATTGACCACCAGACATGCGAGTGAGGATACCCCCAGATGATTCCAGCCTGCAGCTGTCGAGTCACCCCCAGGTTTTGGGTCTTACCAGCTGATGCTCCAGACATCATAGAGCAGAGACGAGCCATCCCCTCTGTGTCTTGTCTGAATTCCTGAGCTATAGAATCGGTGGGCATAATAAAATGGTTGCTTCACATGCCTAAGTTTTAGGATGGTTTTTGATGCAGCAAAGGTAACCAGTGTAGTCAGTGAGCATGGGATGATCCTGAGTGCCAAGGGTGGTGTTGTAGGGAGAATAATGACCTCCACAGGAGATGTCTACGTCGTAATCCCCAGAAACTGTGCATATGTTAACTTACATGGCAAAAGAAACTTTGTGGATGTGATTAAGTATCTTGAGATGGGGAGATTATCCTGGAGTATGGGAGTGGGCCTAATATAATCACAAGGGTCCTTATAAGAGGGAGGCAAAGGGTTGGAGTCAGAGGAGATGTGAGAATGGAAGCAAGAGGTCAGAGTGATGCAGCCATAAGGCAAGCAATGCAGGCAGCCTCTAGAAGGAGGAAAAGGCAAGAAAACAGATTCTGCCCTGGAACGTCCACAAAGGAATGCAGCGCTGCTGACAGCTTAATTTTAGCCCCGTATCACCCCTTTCAGACTTCTGACCTCCAAAGCTGTAAGATAATACATTTGTATTGTTTTAAGCCACTAAGCTTTGGTCATCTGTTACAGCACCCATAGGAAACGAATACAAGTGATGTAGATATGGTGCTGCTGGGTGCAAGAGGCCATGCTCGAGGGGCCTGGGGATGACTCAGCAGTGGCCTGTGTGGACCAATGACCGAGGGATGACAGATGATGATCCTCAGAAGGCAGTGTGGACAAATGACACTGAAGATGAGAATGCTTCTCTCCTCCTTCCCCCCACTCCCACACCACGTTGATATCAGGCTCTACGTAAGTTTCCCAAAACTTGGGCCATCCTTCTGGGGAAGAGAGCAAGGGGCAGGAGCTGAATTGCCTGAGATTATTTCTACCACATTGGTTGAATGGGAGCTCAAAATACAAATGAAGTTGCAAGTCTTGCACACCTGAGTTGAGACTTCTGATTTATAACTGATATGCCCTTTGCAGAATGTGCCTTTCCAGGGTAGTGAGGGTGTCTATATAGTGGTCACATGGACACACAGGCACCAGGACCCAGATTTGTCTGCAGTGTTTTAAGAACTGATTAAGGTGAGAAAATTAGAATATTAAGTGGTTTTTTAAAAATTGTAACTTTTTATTTTGAAATAGTTTTAAGATTTCCAAGAAGTTGTAAAAATACTACAGAGAGATCCCATGTACCCTTCACCCAGCTTCCCCTAATGATAACAGCTTACATAACCCTAGTGCATTTTTCAAAATGAGGAAGTTGATGTTGGTGCAATACTAGTATGGGCATTATTTGGATTTCACCAGTTTTTACATGCACTCTTTTTGTTTTGTTTTGTTTTGTTTTTTTAGTTCTATGAAATTTGAAGTTTATTTTTTTCTGTTGTAGTATTCATTTATTTATTTAATTTTGCTGAGGAAGAGTCACCCTGAGCTAACATCTGTGACAATCTTCTTCCATTTTGTATGTGGGTCGCCAACACAGCACGGCTGCTGACGAGTGGTGTAGATCTGCACCCGGGAACTGACCCTGAGCTGCCCAAGTGGAGCACGCCGAACTTAACCACTAGACCGTGGGGCCGGCCCCGTAGTTGTTTTTTTTAAGTTAAAATTTTTCTTTTGAGATAATTATAGATTCACAAGCAGAGGATCCCTCACGTTGGCCTTTTATATCCATACCCATTTTTCTTCCTCAGTGACCAATAATCTGTTCACCATTCTTCTAATTTTGTCATTTCAAGAATCTTATGTAAATGGAATCATATAGTATGTGACCTTTTAGGACTGTTTTTTTCCCGTTGAGAATAATTCTCTGGAGATTCATCCAGGTTGTGGCATGTGTCAACAGTTTGTTTTTATTCCTGAGTAGTATTCTTTGATATGGATGTCTTACAGTTTGTTTAACCATTTATGTGTTGAAGGACATCTGGGTCTTTTCCAGTTTCTGGCCATTATGGATAAAGGTGCTATAAACATTTATGTATAGGTTTTGATGTGAACCTAAGACTTCACTTACCTGAGATAATTGCCCAGGAGTGCGATTGCTGGGTCATATGATCAGAGCATTTTTGGTTTTGTAAGAAACTGCCAAACTGTTTTCTCGAGTGGCTGTATCATTTTGCATTTCCACCAGCAATGTATGAGTGATCCAGTTTCTCTGCATCCTCATCGGCATGTGGTGTTGTAAATATTTTTTATTTTAGCGTTTCCGATAGGTGTGGGTGACACCTCACTGTGGCTTTAATTTG
The DNA here is from genome assembly GCF_057802395.1 of Ceratotherium simum simum. Taxonomy (NCBI): domain Eukaryota; kingdom Metazoa; phylum Chordata; class Mammalia; order Perissodactyla; family Rhinocerotidae; genus Ceratotherium; species Ceratotherium simum. Next base: position 18,868,650 of record NC_141922.1, read on the forward strand.
CATTTCCCTAACGGCTAATGACTGCGAACATCTTTTGATGTGCTTATTTGCCATCTGTATCTCCTCTTCAGTGAAATGCCTCATCATGTCTCTTGCCCATTTCTAATTGGACTATTTGTTTTCATATTGTTGAGTTTCAAGAAGTCTTTATATATTCTAGATAGCAGTCCTTTGTTGGACATGTGGTTTGCAAATATTGTCTCCCACTCTGTAGCTTGCTTTTCATACTTCTGACAGAGTCTTTCACAGAGCAAAATTTTTAATTTTGATGAAGTTCAATATTTACTTTTAGTGTTTAGTTTTCCAGTGTTTGGAGATGTTTCTGTTGTCTTACTGTACTTGATTTCTAGTTTGATCCTGTTGTGGCTGGAGAGTACACTGTGTATAATTTCCATTTTTACATATTTGTTGAGATTTGTTTTATGGCCCGGTATATGCTCTATCTTGGTATATGCTCCATGGACACTGGCAAAGACTGTGTATTCTGCTGTTATTCGATGGCATGTTCTATAAATGTTTATATGTCTATTAGATCCTGTTGGCTGGCGGTGTTGTTGAGTTCTATATCCTGTCTGATTTTTTGTCTGATTGTTTCATCCGTTGTTGAGAGAAGGGTATTGAACTCTCCAATTTTAATTATGGATTTGTCTGTTTCTCCTGTATGTTCTGTCCGGTTTTGCAGCTCTGTTGTTCTGTGCATACACGATTACCCTGTTTGGGGTTCACTCAGCTTCTTAAATCTGTAGTTTCATGTCTCCTGCAAAATTTGGGCTGTTTGCAGCCATGATTTCTTTGATGATCTTTCATCCTTGTCTTCTTCTCCTCTCCTTCCAGGACTCCAATGACACAAAGGTTATGTGTCTTTTCTTATGGTCCCACAGTTCCCTGAGGATCTGGTCATTTTTTTTTTTTCCAATCTGTTTTTTTGTTGTTCAGATTGGGTGATTTCTATTGTTTTGTCTTTGAACTCACTGTTTCTTTCCTTTGTTCCCTCCATCATGCTGTTGAGTCCATCCACTCAGGCTTTTATTTTGGATATTGTACTTTTAGGTCTAAAATTTCCATTTGGTTTTCCTTTACATCTTCTATTTCTTTGTTGGGACTTTCTATTTCTTTGCTGAGGCCTTCTATTTATTCAGTTGTTTGAAGAGTGTTCCTATTTGCTCTTTGAAGCATTTTTATCATGGCTGCTTTAAAATCTGTGTCAGATAATTCTAATGTAATTCTGTCATCGTGGTATTGGCATCTGTTGATTGTCTTTTCTCATTCAGTTTGAGATCTTCCTGGATCTTGGTATGACAGGTGATTTTTGACTGAAACAGGGACATTTTCATATTATGTTATGAGACTATTTAAATCTTCGGTTTTAGCTGGCTTTCCCTGGCACATGCTGGTGGGGGAAAGGAGAGGGGCTCTGCCTTCTTACTGTCAGATGGAGGCAGATGTTTAGGGTCCCCACTTGGCTTCTATTGGTACACAAGAGGGAGACTCCTCCTTACTGCTGGGCAGGGGTAGGCATTTTGGGTCTCCATGTGGTCTCCACTGACGCCATGATGGGGATGGCCTTGTTACCGATGGGCTATGTTGAAAGACTTGACTCTCCACTAGGCCTCCTCTGATGCCACCCTGGTAGGAAGGGGAGAGACACCTTGTTATTGCTGAGTGAAGGTGGAAGTCCAGGCTCCCACATGGTCTCAACTGAGACCAGTGGTGATGAGAGTCCTGGCTCTATTCTTGGCCTCTCTGACACCACTCCAGCGCGCATGTTGGGTGCCTCAGTACAGCCTCACAAGGGTGAAGTCTGGGCTCCTCACTTGGCCTTTGCTGGCATGGGTGGAGCTGGGCCACAGTTATTTCTGTGGCGTTTGGCTGGAGTAGAGCAGTTATTGTCTAAAAGTTTTCTGTCTTGCCAATCTGCTTCTTTCCTGGTCACTTGGCTAGAGAGAGCGGGCTTTGGTTGGGTTTTTGGGGGGCTTTTTGTTAGATGTTTGCAGGTTACTGGCTTCTTCAGCTCCAAGTCTAGGGTATTTGAAGCAAATGAAAACCCAGGGGAATCACTGCCATGTCCTTCCTCAGATCCTGAGGCCATGAGCTGGTCTGCCTTCTCTCCACCTTTCAGAGTCTTTTTATGTTTGTTTTACATATAATGTACCTAGCAGGAGGAATAGGGAAAAGTTATATCTACTCCATTTTCCCAGAAGTGGAAGTTCTACATGATTGAATTTTAAAGTCATTTCCAGAGGATTATCATGAGCACTGTAAGCCTGTAGGATGGTGATTATACTATTATTGCCTTACAAAGGAGGCTCAGTTGCTCCTAGGATGGGAACCGGGCACTGTGGGCACATCCTAACTAGAAGACCTGCCTTTGATGTACCGTGGATCTTTAAAGGGTCGTGATTCATTTCCCTTTTAGAGAAATAAAGGAAACATTCCCCTCTGCCCTCACCGACACAGGGCTTCCCCGCTTGTCTTCCAAGCTTGAATCCCACTTCTTTCATGAAAGTTTGAAATTTGGAGCATGATAGATGTGAAAAGAGTGCTGAAGAAGGGGTCAGCAGAAACAGCCTGCTGTGTGTCCTTGGGCAATTCATTTCAGCTTCCTGGGCCTCAGTTTCTCCATCTCAAACTCAGGAAGGATGAGGGTGGGTCAAAGCAGGGGCTCCAAGCTTCAGCTGTTCATAGAGCACCGGCTTGAGTTTGCCATGGCAGGACCACCTGTTTCTTCCGTTATGGAGTACTTTTCTCCAAATTGACTCACTCTAAGGAGGACATGTCACGTTGCTGTGGAACGTGTGCCCCTTGGCAGGAGGGTGGCCGTGCTGGCTCAGCACACCCAGGACCAGAGTTTAGTCATGTGGTCCTCTGAGGTCTCAATCCCAGCCTGAAGGACATGGGCACTGGGGCTTGTAAATTCAACGTGCTTCTATACCCTAACCCAGATTCTAATCAAATGTGTCATCCAGGCAGTGGGCCAGTCATGGAGACTCTCCAAGCGTAGATGCCACGAGCTCTGAGTAGTGTGGTGGTAGTTCACCCTCCTCAGACTGTAGACAGGAAACGTGTTATTGGTTCATTTGAAAACTTCCAACCACGCCCCTCCTCCCTCCCTGCAGTTCTAAGGCACTTGGTTAAGAAAACGTCCCTTAGTCCCAAACATTTTGGAGCAGACATTTAACATTGTGACGTTCCTTTTAATATCCCTTCTGCTCCCCCTCCACCATGACAGAATGTCGCTTGCCAACATAGTTACCCTTTAAATTAAAACTCATCTCTTTTGGAGTACTTGTGAGGAGAACTTAATGTCATCCCTTATAATAACTAGAGAGCCCCTGGGGATTCAGCACAAGTGGGGATTAGCTATACAATGCTAAAAACCAGCCAGTCCCTCTCTGACGCCCTCTGGGGATGTGACTCTGGGAAGTGCCTGGTGGGTGACCGCCCTCTCAGCAGGCTGGACTTCTCCCTGACAGCTGGATGGCTCCCCGGAGGGCTGGGAAGGCACATCCCAGCTGGGGACCTGTGCAGGACTCTCTTCCAGCTCATCCACTGCCTGTCTAAAATGCTCCATTACGTTGTTTTGAAATGTCCTAACATTACGACGACAGCATCCCTGCCTTTTCTGCTCATTGCTGCATCCACCAACACTTAAAATAGTGTCTAGCTCTGGCACAGAGACTCAGAATGAATACCTGTTGTATGAATAAATTCTGTAGTTGTCTTCATTGAACCCTTAATTCTATTGGGGGGGACCATTTCTGTCTTATTGCATCTCCAAGGCTTCATGCAGTACTGGGCTCAAAGTATGTGATCAATAAGTATCTTCTGAACTGAGCTGTTCCTAAGACATTCCCTATTAATTCCTTACAGGAGTCGCTGTGGCCTTGCAGTCAGGAGCAGGGGTTCAGAGTTAGGCAGTCCCAAGTGTGAATACTGACTCAGACGTTTTCTCTCTGAGCATCTGTGGGAGGAACTTCAATTCTTTGACCCTCTGTTTCCTTTGTAAAACATAGAAATAACAATCCCCACCAAGTTACTTCAACCCGCAAGTCGTTGAGAGGATTAAATTGAAGGTACATAGCACTTAATAAATGGCAATTGTAATTATTGTCGTTGTTGACAGTACGTCTAACTTCTGTCTCTTATGCAGATAATCATGCCCACACCACTCAGTCGGGTTTTAAGTGGAAAAGGCGACCTGGTGCTACATCAGGTTATGAGCCATGTATCTAGGCGGTGGCCCCCTGTCTACAGCCCACAGGGGAATCTGGATGCTTTGAGAGTTACCTGCAGGTTGTGAAAAAACCCATTGGAAATCCTAATTTATCCTTGATGAGACTGCATTGTGTATGTGTGTGTTTGTGTGTGTTTGTGTGTGTTGGGGGGGTGTTTGGCATTGCATGCTGATGAGCAAGGATTGATAGCCACACATGACTTCAGGAAAACAATGAATTGATCGTTACATAATAAATGCTGTCTTGGAGTCAGAATATCTCAATCCCAGGGAGTTGTGAGGGGAAATAACAAAGGGGCCTAAACCTTGTTCCTGAATGACGCCCAGTCTTCATTTCTCCCCGAGGGCTAGAACAGAGAGACAGTGAAGCCTCGTGTGTGATTAAGGACAGGAGATCTTGACCCAGATCTCCTGGAATGGAATCCCGACTCCTCCACTCACTAGTTGTACTGCCTTGGGCAAGTCACCTTCTGTGTCTGTTTGTCCTCATGTGTAAAACGGAAATAATGGTAGTAGCTACCATGTAATGTTGATCGTGAGGGTTAAATGAAACAATTCATATGAAGCGCTTACAGCAACACCTGGGCGTAGCAGATGCCTACTGCCTGTTACCTACCATTGCTGGATAATCCATAATTATCCAATTACTTTATCTTTTTCACAGGTGTTATCCTCTAGCCAACTTTCTGGCTCCCCTCTCACCTCCATCATATTTTCCTGACTCGAGCTAGTTGTGGGGCACAGATGTGGACCTCGAGCTCCCCTGGGGCTCGCCATAACGGTGTAAGAGGAGGATGACCTCAGCCCCAGGAATACTTCCTGACGACTGCTGGCTTCTATTTATACACCCCTGCCCCAGGCTTGCTCAGAGAATGCCATCTGCGATGCCATCAGCTTGTCAGTCACTTGGAGTCTGCAATCGTTCTCTGTTGTTATCATAAAGCGTCCCAGAGTTGTAGAATGTTGAAGCTGATGTGAAAACCACAAAAGCCTCTTAAACCTTATGGATAGAAACAGTCATGACCACGTCCAGTGTAGGAAGCATTGGAAAGGTCTATCATTGTAAGCCATTCCTAGTTTTCAGAAACACTTCTTTTTTTTTTTTTAATAATTTTATTTATTTATTTTTTCCCCCAAAGCCCCAGTAGATAGTTGTATGTCATAGCTGCACATCCTTCTACTTGCTGTATGTGGGACGTGGCCTCAACATGGCTGGAGAAGTGGTGCGTGGGTGTGCGCCCGGGATCCGAACCCAGGCCGCCAGCAGCGGAGCGTGTGCACTTAACCGCTAAACCACGGGGCCGGCCCATAGAAACACTCCTACAGCATCTCTCTCCCAGCTCTCTCCATCTCTCCCTTTTCACTGTTATCTCTTGCTCAGACTCTACGACAGCCTCCTAACCCGTCTTCCTCCTTGTATCTTTGGGAGCCTCTAATCCATTCTCTAGAGCAAGGGTTGGTAAAATGTTTCTGTAAAGGGCCAGAGAGTAAATATCTGAGGCTTTTCCAGCCATGGGTTTCTGTTTCATCTACTGAATGATGCTGTTGTAGCATGGAAACAGCCATAGACGATAGGTAAACGAACAGAGGCGGCTGTCTCTCAATAAAACCTTACTAATGAGTGCTGAAATTTAAATTTCATAAAATCTTCATGTGTCATGAAATATTATTATTCTTCTGCTTTTAAAAACCAATTAAAAATGTTAAAACCATCCTTACTTGTGGACGGCACAAAAGTAGGAGGTGGGCTGGATTTAGTCCGGGGGCCATGGTTTGCCCACCCTGGCTCTGGAATGATTTTTCAGAAATGCATTACAGCTGCTGCTGTGGCTGCTGCTGCTGTGAAGGCATCTGCTGAGTGCATGAGAGGCACCAGGCACCGAGCTAAGAGCTCCTCCTGGGATGCACTTAAACCTCACACTCGGTACCAGAGGCCCTATTTGCTTCCTTCTCGAGAGGCATAGGGCTGCCTCAGGGTACCCAGCCAGGAAGCGAGAGCCAGGATTTGAAGCTGGTTGTCTGAGTCTGCTCTTATCTGCAGCTACACTGCCTCTGGTAGAACCGCCCGTGGCTTCCCACCGCGCCTGGAAGGTATCCCAAGGTCCTTCCCATGGCCCCTGGAGGGTTGGGATGTTTGCATCCCCGCTGTGCCTGCAGCTCTCCCCCCCAGCCATTTTGATTGTCTTTTGTTTCCTTGAGCTCTCCAAGTTTATTTCTGGCTCAGGACTCTCCCTGCAATGCCCCTCCCACCTCTCTTGGCCAAGCAAATGCCTGCGCGTCTCAGCTTAAGTGTCATCGTCTCAGAAAGGACTTCTATAACCCCCGTGGTATTCTCTCTCACAGAGCCAGTTCTCTCCTGCTGCAGGATTTATGACAACATGCGACTGCATAGCTAGGTATTGATTTCATGTCCATCTTCTGCACTGGACTGGAATCCCACAATGCGTGATGGGGAGCGTATCTGCTGGACACACCTTGCGAATGCATAGTGGTGAGCCCAGGGCCTGGCCCACAGAAGGTGCTCGACAAATATCTGGAGAATGAATAATCAAATACGTCGCCTCTTAATCCTCTCTACATCCCTGCGTAGTGGTTATCACGATCCTCCTTCCCTCTTATGTTTGAGGAAACCTCGATTCAGAAACATTAAGCAGCTTGTCCAAGGTGTCAGAAACAATAACCAATTTCATGGTTCTCTGATGCCATGTCCAGTGTCTTGATTAATGTACCAGGAACATTCCTTTATGGTTATATGGCTATTCGTCTCTGTGTGTATTTATATATATAAATTTATTTTGGTATACTTGCCCAAATTTAGAAGGTACATAATGAGATAGAGCCAAAAGTCTCTGTCCAGCTTGTGTCTCCCAGCCAGCTAGGTCCCTTTCTCAAAGCAACCGGTGGTGCCAGTTTCTTATATATCCTTCTAGAGGTTGTTTCTGCATATACAAGAAAACACCTGTATTTATTCTCCTCCCTCCCCATATTTGACATAAGTGGCAACATAACATACATGCTGTTTTTACTTTTTTTACTTAGCACCATGTTGTGGAGATCCATATCTTACATATTCCTACATATGCCTTCCATATCCCTGCAGATAGAACTTCCTTTTTATTTTTTTCCTATGGCTGAAGAGTATTTCATCATATGTGTATTCCACAATTTAACCATTCCTCAATGATAGGCATTTGAGTTGCTTCCAAATTTTTGCCATTACAAACATTGAGTAACTTTGTAAACACAGTATGTCAATTCACACATGTGCAAGTATATCTGAAGGATAAAATTCTAGAAGTGGAAATGCTGGGATAAAGAGTATGTTGCAACATTTTTCTTTGAAGTCTGTCTTTTCCGAAAGCATGTTTTAGACAGCATGACACATCATTTTAAGATTCATGGTGACCATGACAATTGGACCATGGTAATGCCAGGTCAGTGTCTGGAGAGAGGCTGGTGGCGGAGAGCTCTCTTCCTAGGGGGATCTGAGAATCAGCCAAATGCATTCTTCCCCCAACAGCTTTCCTTCCATCCTAGCTCTTCAATACTCTCACTCCTGTGGATTGGGTCTTTGAAAGGCAGTGTCATATGGGAGAATCAGCCGGGGCTCCAACATCAAACATACTTCAAATCTGGTATCAGCTCTGCAATTTATAAGCTGTGTGACCTAGAAAAAGTTACTTAATCTTTCTGATCCTCAGTATCTTCCCTGGTAAAATGGGGCTAATAATTTCACCAAACTCACAGGGTGGTTGTGAGGATTAAATAAACCAATCCATGAATCATAGTAAGCACACAATACACGTAAGCTATTATTATTGTTGTTATTAACTTTGAAGTCGTGGAACCCCAAATGGCAAAGGCTGACTGGACACAGAAGGATAAAAGTGATGGTCTGGAAGTATAATGTGGATCTGGGAGGGAAAAGGAGATGGGGCAGAGCAATTGTGGTCCCAGCAGACTAGGGGTCAGCTAAAGGTCACAGGGTGCCAGGGCCAGAGGTCAGAAGGTGACGCAATAACTCCAGAGAACCTCTGTCTGTTTCCCAGCTTAGCTAGGGCCAGCCTCGTTAATGGTTAAGTGAGTGGTGCCTGCAACATGGGGAGCATGGAAGGCCTTTCTGTGTACTTGGGGCCAAATGTAGCCAATTAAAAATACCCTCTCAAAGCGAAGGCTCCTAAGGTTGTTCCTGCTGGAAGAGTTGTGCAGAGTGTGATCAGAAGCCGATTCACCGTCTGCTGTGGAGAAACTCTGTGGCATTTACTGGGAACTTCATCTTTGCCATTGTTCCTGCTGCTACTGCCACCACTGCCCTCCTCCACAGCAGCCACTGTGTATCAAGTGCCAGGTACTGTGCTAAGAAATTGACATGCATTCTTCTCTTCCCAGCCACACCATGAGGGAGATATTATTCCCATTTCACAGATGAGGAAACTGAGGCTCAGAGAAGTTAATTGGCTAAGATCACATAATAAGTAAGTGGTGGAGCTGGGATTTGAATCCAGATCTCTTTGTAACTCCAAAACCCTAACTTCACCCACTGCACTATGATGCACATCACCACCACCACCATTACCACTACCGTCTACATCATCATCACCTCCATCACTACCATCTCCTCCATCACCACCATCCCTAGCACTTCCATCATCACCATCATCATTATCATTGTTATCCTTATCATCAGTTTCACAAAACCGATTTCACATATATCCTCTCAGTTAATATTCACAAGATACGATAAATAGCATGAGTATGTTATCTCCATTTTGTAGATGGATTAAATGAGTTACTGCATGCAAGTGTTTAGAACAGTAACTGGTACATGCTAAGCTCCCAATGAGTCTTTGCTTATTATTATTAAACTCTATTATTGTTATTATCTCAATACTGTCCAGATCAGACCCCCTGCAAAGTCACTGGGTCTCTAACCTGGCCACTGTCAAATCTCCTCCCCTGGGCTCTATGGCAAGGAGGCATGTGATCCCTGAATGTCTTCCGATTGCCCTCCTGTAATGTGATCCTCATGGCCTCTGCCTCCCAGGCTCTGATGAGGTGCTCAGGGGTTGGCCCCAATGTCACTGTGACCCTGGGACTCATGTCTGGGCTGAGCAACCTCCCCGTCTGCTTGGGAAGCCTTTGCACGGGCCCTCAGAAGAGGCCGTGAAGACAGAACCCCATCAGGTCCAGCTCCCGCTGCATCTTGGGCAGGTTTTGTGTTTGTAGCTGGTTCCCTTGCAGGTTGCTGTGGTACTGGGGTGCCCCATCCTCCCTCCTGGAGCTCAAGGCCCCCACCCCCCACCCCAGGGCTTCTCTCTTCTCACCAGCTCCTTTCTCCAGCACCATTCCCTTCTCTTTGTGTCATCCCTCCTTGACTTCCCCCTCCCCCTGCTCTTCTTGGAGTTTTCTTTTTCACAAATGAGACCTGAGGCTGGTATTTCAGTGATGCTTTTGCCTCACTTGTTCAGAGTCCAGACCTTGCAAAACTTGCTAGGCACTTGACTGGAAAACTGGCCAATTTTTGATCTTGAATGTGGGGGCCATAACTTTCCCAATATCATTCAGCTGCAGGGGAGGTGGGCTCTGGGGAGGCCAGGGCAAGGCCCAGGTCTGGCTGGGGCTTAAATCCCTCCGTGAACATGGGGGTGACCCCAACCCTGGAATTCATGGGTTGCTACCTGATTGCTTAGGTAGGCTGTGTGCCTCACCCGCCAAAGCCACAACTCTTCTGAAGTAGAGCCATGTGGAGGTAGCCCTGAGACCCCCAACTCTGGGGTTTTCCAAGTCCCTGAGCTCACAGGCCCCAAAGAATATGTTGTAAGGACAGTGCGAAAGGCAGACATTCAAAGCAAGGTGTATGTGTGTGTAGGGGAGGGGACACGAGCTCTTGGCTGTAGGCTCTTGTGCACACGTGTGTGGGCCACACCCAAGTGACCACACGTATGGAATATTTTGAGTAGGCAAGAGCTTTGGAGCTGGGCAGGCCTGGGGTCTAGTTCTGCTTCCTCCCCTCCGTCACTCCTGTGGGAGACGAATAAGACCAGTTAAAAGTGTGGGCTCAGGAGTTAGTTTGCCTGGGTTCAAATTCTGTCTGTACTGTTTATTATCAGTGGAACGTTAGACCAGCGTCTCGGAGCCTCAGTTTCTTCACCTGTAAAATGGGAATGATAATTACACTAATCTAGATGGCTGTTGTGAGGCTGCAATGAGTTAAATACATATGAAGTCCTTATCCCAGGGCCTGCAAGGAAACTTGAAGAAATTGTAGCTGCTAGGTTCTAAGCATATTTTGTTAGGCCACTAATTGTTCTCAGTCCCTCTCTTTCTTCTGTAACCAAGTCTGAGGAGAAACGCTGGGAGACCTCGGAGGGCTTAACCTCACGCGCCCCTCTCCCGGTCTGACCCCGAGATAGCACAGCTTGCCCATCAGAGTCATGTGATTGGAAGACAAACTCCTTGGTGCTGTCTTGAAGCTTAACAGTCAAGATGTCAGCCACGTCTCAGCTGCTTCTCCCCCTTTCTTGGCTTCAGAATTTCCGATCTAATGACTTGGCCTGGTAGCCTCAGATTTTGCTGTGAGAGTGGATTTTCAGGCTTTTCCCAGCAGAGGCCCTGCTGGAGATGTTCTCAGGCCAGGAAAATTCTGTCTTTTCTGTAATGCGAGGCAGATGCCATGTACCTAAAGGCTGTGGTGAAAGAGACATCGTAGCTGGGTTTCCCAGATCCTATTCTGTGTTCAGAGTTGCTGAGGACATCTGGCCTTCCCACGAGGGTCTCAGGTTAAAGTACAGCCCCTGATGTACCTGCAGTCCACGGGCGGCGACACAGAATGGGTGGGTCTGCTGGGAGCCTGTGGCTCCCTGAGAAAGGAGCTTAGCACATGACTCCCGGTGTGGGGGGAGGGTTCTCCTCCACCTCACCCAGACCTCCAAGGAAAAAAAGGCAGGGGTGGAAGAAACTGAGGGCTCCTTGCTCCCCCTGAGATGAGGGGTGGATGGAGTACAGGGCCCACTCTGAGGCCGTCCTCCCAGGGGTGCATCTCCTGGTCTATCCACCGTAACAATGAGATTGTGACTGATGGTGCTTGGCTCTACTTAGCTCAGGTGACCCTATAACTCTTGCTCCCCGTGCCTAGCAAATCCCAGGAGAGGCAGTGTAGCACAGTGGGGGCGGGGTGGGGCAGGAAATGACACTGGTTTGGAGTCTGAGTGACCTGGGCTCGAATCCTGGCTCTACCCTTTATTATCCACATGACATTGGGCAAGTTACTTGACCTCTCTGCGTCTCAGTTTTCTCACATGCCAAGTGGGGATAATAATACCCACTTTGTAAGTTTGTGTGAAGATTGAAGTGAAATGACATGTGAATGGTGTAGACGCATAACATTCAATAAAAGGAAGTGTTTTTAAAAAAATATCTCACTGGATTCTTGTAACTTCTGACACTAAAAGGAAAATAAACTGAGTGGTTGAGAATGACAAAAGTTGTGATATGGGATAAACTAAAGGCAGTTTACCAAGCCGTGTGTTTACAGCTATCTTGTGACATGGGTCTGGGGTTAACTATTAATTCTCTGCTTTCCTGAACATTGATGAAGCTCATACCTAGGAGACACCAAAAGAAATGCTGGATCTCCTTCCCGATGTCTTTGAACTGATTCTGGGTCATCCACTGATCTACTTCCGCATGTTACATCTATCTCTGCTGATTCATGCTGGAACAGTTACTCTCTTGTACCAGAGCTAATGAAAGAGTTACAGAGAATTCTTGGTCTCCCTGTCTTATAATTCCAAACTTCAAAGAACAGGGTCTTCCCCAGCACCATGTCTGTAGCAGCAGTGATTTATATTCCTATTAGTGACTGCACAGATCCAAGCAAATGCTAGCTGCACAAATCTCAGTTCTGCAAAGTCCCTGCTCCAGCACTCAGTGGATGCTGCTAGAAGGGTACTCTTTAAAAAAATCCTTTAATTTTGAAATAATTATAGACTCACAGGAAATTGCCAGGATAATAGAGAGGACCCGTGTACTCTTCACCCAGTTTTTTCCAGTGATTACGTCTTACATAACTATAGTGACCAGGAAATTGACATTGGTACAATGAGTGTGTATCATTCTGTGTCATTTGTGACATGTGTAGCGTTGTGTAACCATCACCACAATCAAGATGTAAAACTATTCCACCACCACAATGATCTCCTTACTGCCCCTTTATAGTCACAGCCACCCCCTGCCACCCCCATCCCTAACCCTGGCAACCACTAGTCTGTTTTCCAAATGGCGATACTTCAGGGAGTGAAAGGGGATGCCATTAATTTTTGTGCTGGGATAGCAGGTGTAAACTGGGATGTTTGGTCCCCTAATTAAATGTTTTATTTCTGAAAGATGATGATGATGATGATGATGATGATGATGATGATGACGTATGTGTGTGGTTGGGGGTGGGGTACAGAGTGTCCTGGGACAAATTACCTCCCAAGACCTGCCTGAGAGATGTTCCCCTTGGTCTGTAGGAGCTTTCCCTGGCCTACTATGCAGAGTCTGTCCCAGCAGCTAATTATTCTATGCCCACTCCCACTTGCAGTAAAGTAGAGCAGATTTGTCCCCCTTAGTGTGATCTGGAGGACAGCTTTGAGGACAATTCCTTGTTCTGCATCTATGCCAAACCACTGCACTCTGCCCTGTGCTCCCACCATGCCACAAAATTGCAATTGCCCAAGTCACCACTGACCGTTCCTTGCTACATCCTGCCCTCGAGAGGTTGGAGTTTTCCAGAGTCCTGGCAGAGGCTATCATCTCCTCTACACACTCTTGCCGGGTCATCTCGCCCCACCTCATGGCTTCAATAATCACTTAGGGCGATGACATCATGTTGGTTAATTTTTCAGATTATTATTCCCCATGCTGACGTGGCCTCCTGTGGCAGGGCTTAGAGTTCCCTCACTCACAGTGGCATTTCTTTTTTCTCATACACATTTTGGAACGTAGTGCAAGATTCTTCTTCTTTGCCCTTTTCTCCCTTGGCTCCCTTGGCTCCCTTGGCTGGTTTCCCCTACCCCAAGTTAAATAGAGAGCTAATTTATATTTTATATACACTAGGTTAGCCCACCAATAATCATCAGTTGAATGAATTGTTTTAACTTCTTAGCATGATCAGAAAATACTTACTCTTTGATTTGCTTTTTGTGTTTTAAACTAATGCAATACACCAGCAGGTGCTCCATGTTATTTCTAGAGATGATCGTCCCTATCACCTTCTACGTGACTGCTTTCCTTGTGTCGTTTCTCAGCCTGTGTTTTTTCTCAGTTTCCCTTCTTGCCTTATTTATTGTTATTTTTTTTATCAGCTGGTGTTTTGATGCTTTTTTCCAAAAGGGGTGCCCGAGACAGCAGGTGACATGATAAATATACTGGTGTGGGCGCTAAGTGACCTGGATCCTTCTATCCTTTGATGCCCCGCTCAGATGCCACGTTCTTCACGAAACCCTTTCTAATTTCCCATCAGAACTTCTTTTCAGTCCTTCCAGCGTTCTTAAGCACTTCTTTTTAGTCTTGAATTCACTCTGCCTCGTGTTACAGGATACTTACATGCCCCTCGATTAGACTGTCAACTCCTTGAGCATGGAGATCATGCTTTATTCATCTTGGAACCACCTCAAGCGATAGAATAATGCCCTGCGTGTGGTAGATGCTTCGGAAAGGCTTGTAAAAGCTCTGTGATCTTAGGCAAGTCACTTTCACTCTCTGGTCATCTTGATTTCCTTATCGGTAAATTGAGGAAGTGCACAGAGTTGGATAAGATGATCTTTAAGATTCCTTCCAACTCAAGAGTACTTTGAAGAAAACTGTTACCTCCTTTGCTACCTCTGCCGCCTCTGGAATGTCATCTGGAACCAGCCCATGTCCACTCTAGCCTAACCCCAGAGAGCTGTGAAGAAGCCTTCTATAGTACTGATAGTCCCCTTAGACTTTAATACCACACGCATATCTTACTTTGTCAAAAATAAAATTACATACCCCCACACCAGACAAACAAACAAACCAAGCAAAAAAGACTAGAAGGAAAATACACTTACGCAAACACATGCATATACACATATACCACATACATACATACATCCCCTACCTTGTTTGTAAAAAAAGAAAGATTTGATTTATACAGGGAGAGATGATGGATGAGGCAGTAAGAGGAGAACCAAACACATCAGTGGATGTATATATTTACTGCCTACTGTGGATCCTCAACTCTTTTGAAATTTCAGTTTTAATCACGTGTCGTCTCTTCCTTACTCTCATTAGCTGTTCTTTCCCTTTTGTTATTATTTACAATTTAAATGTAACTATATTATTCAGGTGCAAGATATTTTCTATTCCAGTTTATATGGAAGAACTTTAGCAAGATAAAGTCATTTGCATATAATTTCCTAAAAGAAAGAAAGAAAAAAAGAAAGACAGACATACTATCCGCCCACAGTCTTTCTAAAATAAAACTTACTTCTTAATTATTCCTGAATGGATATCTCGTTCTGTTTCAAACAAATGTAAAAGTGTTGCTACTAACTACGGAAAAAGAAAAGTACAAGTAATTAGTAAAAATATTAAAATTCTTCCTTATATTTGCATAGGGCTTCACAGTTAAAGAAAATATGCTTTTCCAGGTTTTATTTTATTTGATGATTAAATCAACCTGTTGGAGGAAGTGGATAAAGTAGTATAATCCCCATTTTACAGACGAAAAAACTGAGACTCAGAGAAATTAAGTATTTTGCACAAAGTTATGCATCTGGAAAGTGGCTGAATTGATTTATAGTCTAGGCTTTTTGACTCTAAATGCAATGCCCTGTGTTGTAAGATTCCTAATATTTGATGATATCAACAACAATTTATGTGTTCAATACTGAGGTTTATCCAAGTTTACAGTTTCCTGGCAGATATAATAAGTTTCATTTTGCCTGATGGAAAACTTTTGTTATTATCTTCTCGTGTGTCAGTATTAATTTTAGACGGGTAATTTCTGAAAACCTAGCATCTGTTGACACAAATATCAAGTCCCACTACACCCTTAACCAGGACGGCTGGTGAGGAGCCTTGTTTCTGGTTTTAGTGACAGGCCATGGCTTGCTCTATACATCGTCAGGCCTGTAGACAGGGCAAGAAGGGTCCCAGGTGTGCAATGGAGGATGATGTGACAATGTCTGGTTGACAAGGTCGTGGGGACACAAAGGAGAAAGGGATCATTATATCCCTGGAAAGAAGACTTGGGGAAGGCCTCCTAGAGTTGGTGAGATCTTCAGTATAATTAATCTTTCCCTGGCAGTCAAGGGGGCACGGAATGGGCATTCCAGGGAGAGCAGATGTTCGGAGAAGTGACACAGCATGTTGTGTTCCGGGGATGCAGTTTGGTGGAGCTGGACAAAGGAGCCACTTTCAGGTGGGAATAGGGCTGATGTGGGGCATTAACGAAGGTCCGCCCAGCCAGGAAGAATTCATGGGGCCCTCCAGGCTGAGAGTCAGTCTAGCTCGTGGATTCTCCATCACAGAGGAGATTTGTGCAGACCTTCTGGGCCAGTGGTTCTCAGTCCCAGTGCACATTAGAACCATCCCATTGATTCTGATTCATTGGCCTTAGGTGGGGCCTGACCCTCTTCAGAATTAAAAAAAAAAAATGCCCCAAATGATATTAATTAACTGTTAAGGAAATAATTATTCCAACACTTGTTAAAACAGTAAGGGAGACTTTTTTCAAGACTATTTCAATGGGGATATTGCAATAGGGGAGAGAGATGGGGTTCAACTCTAAATACAACAAAGACAAGTGGGGATTTATAGCCAATGGGCAGAGTGAGGGGGTCAGTGATGGAAAATTACTAAGAGGAGCGTCAAGGGTAGGGATATTCTTGCTTAAGGTGGGCCAAGGATTTAGACATCAAAAGTGGGAGATGAAATTGGTCAGATATCAAGTGGTGGGGGGATGACTTAGAGAATTCTTTGCTGAAACTGGGCTGGGCAGGCCAAAGACAGGGCAGGGGCCAAGGTTGAGGCCTAGCTGAGAAGACGGCTCAGAGGAGCCTGACTAAAGTTTGGTGCAGGAGAGAGTCTTTGTCAATGCATCTGGGGTTGAGACCCTTGGCTGGGGCGCAAAAAGGATCCTCGGTAACAAGCTCACGCTCACCATCCTGTCTCATTCTCCACTGTGGCTGCAGAGCCTGTTGTGCTTAGTTGCGCATTCAGCGATTTCTCAGTGAATTTGATATTTGTAGAATGAGTAACCTTGAGAAGGATGGTAAAGGTTCAGGGGCCTGTTCAGCAGTAGGAGGAGAGCTGAGGAAATCATGGGGGCGGGGAGGCAGGTTGGGAGGAGAGGCAATGCGGCAAAATCCCGAAGTCAGCCTGGAACTCAGTGACTCACTAGCTCCACCTGTGGGCAGGTAACCTCAGCTCTCTGAGCCTCAGTTTCCTCACAAACCCAATGGCGGTAAATACAGTAATTGCTGCACGGGCTATTGTGAGGAAGAAATAAGACCATGTGTGTCAAGTGTCTTTCACCACACCCAGGGCATAATTGGTGACATTAAGAAGTAACTGACTCTAAAGTAGGATCCTCAGTAAGGAAGGAAGCCCCGAAGACACGATTTCCTATCCTGTACTTATGCACTACTCCCTCAGCAATAATAATAATGATAATGATAATAATCATGATCATATACAATATACTTAATATAATATATACTATATAAAATGTTATTTTTAGTGTAAAATATAAATTATACCTTTGATTCATATGAAGAAACCTGCCAAAGATACAATTTGCTTTCGTTGCTACTGTCTCGTTCATCCTTGGCGCTCTGAGAGAAGCAGCACAGCCTAGCGATGAGCAGGAGGCTTCTGAACTAGACAGCCTTGGTTCAAATCCTGGCTCTGCCACTTACTGACCTTGGGTAAATTATTAAACCTCTCTGTGCCTCAGTTCCCTCATCTGTAAAATTGAGATAATAATAATAACATCCTCATAGAATTGTTTTATGGATTAAATGAGTTAAAATGTAGAACACTTAGAAAAGTGTCCAGTAAATGCTTAATAATTATTGGCTACAATTTAGACTTATGGATATGTATTGTTTTCTATCAGTGCCGTGAGAAGTCACCACAAACTTAGTAGCTTAACATGACAAATTCATTTATCTTACAGTTCTGTAGGTCAGGAGTCTGACATGGGTCTCACTGGGCTAAAATCAAGGTGTTGACAAGGCTGCATTTCTTTCTGGAAGCTCTAAAGGAGAATTTTTTTTTGATGGCTTTTCCAACTTGCAGAGGCTGCCCACATTTCTTGGCTCATCAATTCACCCCATAGTTCAGAAAATCCTTCACGAAAGCTGTCTTTTCAGCTCTTTTCGAAGTGTCTCTCTCCTTAGGGATTAGACAAGACCCCAAGGGTTAGATCCTGTTTTCTCTGTTCCTCTTCCCTGTCACATGTGCAATATGAAAACAAAACCCCTCTGTCTGTTGTAGTCATGAAGTTTCTGAGCTGTGTCTCCACTGGAGAAGAGTAAAAGAATTATTGAACACAGAGAGAACTCACCTGGGGCTGGATAACGTGATTTGATTTGATAACATGATTTATGATTTGATGCCAGCAGGCTGGGTGGCTCAGAGGTGCAGACAGTGGGATAACAAATCTCTAAGGTTGTTGATTAGCAGAGTAGGATTGTGAACAAGGCACATATTTTAAGGTAGCTGGGAGGACATTATTAAAGTGATTGACCTTGGGGACTCAGATAACAGAGAGGAGGGAGACTAGGACAAGTTTGAGAAACTAGGGTCCGTGGAATCTGACACTTCAATAGGCCAGAGTTCATCGCCTTTTCCCAATGACCTTGTAAGATGGGTAATATTATTATCCTCAGTTAATAGGTAAGGAAACAGGCTCAGAGTGGTTTCATGATTTGCTCCAGCTCACAAAACTTGTAAGAGGTAGCAGCAGGACCAGGACCCAAGTTTGTTTAATGCTAAGAACAGTGTCCTTTTCATAGATAGGGAAGAGTAAAGTCATGAAAAGACCCGTATAAGACAAAGAGGCCATCTAACCATCTAGGTAGCCACGGCGGCCCTCCACCTTCCCAGTCCAGACCTAGGAGGGGCCCAGTGTTCCCTGTCCAAAGGCTCTGGAGAATGGCATCTGGAGGTATAATAACGTCTTCTTGCATGTGGTCATGTGTGCCAACATGACAGGTAAATGTCATGGCTGCAGTGAGGGATTTCCCATCTGTTGATACTCAAGTTCTTCAGCCAACCACTCCAAAATTGAAATGCATATTTAATAAGCCGACTCTCTGCAACAAAGCAATTTAACTCACTGATAATTATTCAGGTCCACCTCTTGCTCTCAGGGTGCCAGCTTCACTCACAGTGTCCTTGAATTGGCATATTGAAAACCTTACATCTGTCTCGGGCATTTAAATTCCCAGAGATGTGATCATTATTTTGGAAACATCAAGAATTCAGCGTCCTGCGAAAGTACCACCTTTCCACTAGGGTTGGCAGATAAAATACAGGATGCCCAGTTAAATTTAAATTTCAGGCAAACAATGAAGCATTTTTTTAGTGTCAATAGGTCCTAACTATCACATGGGACATACTAAATTTTTTTGTTAAATATTCAAATTTTATTGGGCATCTTGCATTTTTATTTGCTAAATCTGGCAACCGTACTTTCCACACTGAATTAAGATTTCTAATTGCTCACAGATTTCAGCTGAATCTTAGCTCTAGTACATCTTGAGCATATGAGAGGATTATGAATTTGAGGAGTATACCCAGCTTACACTGGGCTTCTTTTTTGATAGTTGCTCAAAGCATCCATGTTTATTGCATGGGATCCAGAATCTTAGCGAGAGTTGATTGGGCTGGGTTGACCATGTAGGTCAACTTAGGCCAATCAGGTCTGTTTCTGAGAACTGGGATTCAGAGAGAGCCAGTCTTTGCAAGTGGTTGTAACTGAGGTGATGGCCCATGACACACCCCATTATGTTTCCTACAAATCTTCCCCTTTTCACTGAGCTAGACTGAGTTGATTTTTGTTACCTGAAACCAAAGAAGACTCACCTAAGAAAGGGTGCTAAGCCCAGACTTTTTTAGTAGAAGCATGAAGGAATCCTTCTTCTCCTGGATTGCTGTGACAGTCTCTTCCTCATGTCTTCGTCTGTTCAGGCTGCCATAACAAAATACCACAGACTGGGTAGCTTATAAACAATAGAAATTTATTTCTCATTGTTCTAGAGGCTAGAAGTCCGAGATCAGGATGTCAGGATGGTAGAGTGAGGGCCCTCTTCTGGGTTGCAGACTTCTCGTTGTATCCTCTCATGGTGGAAGGGGCTAGGGATCTCTCTGGAGCCTCTTTTATAAAGGCACTAATCCCATCCACGAGGGCTTCGTCCTCATGATTTAAGCACATGCTAAAGGTCCCACCTCCTAATACCATCACCTGAGGATTACAACATATGAATTCTGGGGGGACACAAACATTCATACCATAGCACCCACCCACCCAAATCCTACTCATTCTTCAAGACCAGATTAAGTCTCATCTCCATGAAGACTTGTTAATGGTCCACCACATTTTAAAAAATTGACTCTGATTTCCTGGTTATCAAGGGCTTCCTCAACTGAAATATGTCTACACAGAATTCCATCAGAAGAGTAGGATTTTAGTGGAGGCTGTAAAGAAGACATTTCTTTTCAAACTTTCCATATTTCTCCTCTTAAAAACTCCATAGGCAGCCGATACTTTCATTACCTGAGACCCTTCCAGGCTGTACCCTCTATGAGTAGAACAAAGAACACTGCATTAGGATGCAGTACATTAACCTTCTGGTTTGACTTCTGTTTTTGTCACATACCAAAGTGTGACTTTGGGAAACTTATTAGGGATGCGTTCTTGCTACAACTCACCTGCTTTGGATCTACATTGCTTTTAAATGGATAAACAACCTCATAACTAACGCCTTATCTTCAGCTTTTCCCCACTGTAACCTACTCCATACACTACTACAGATCAAGTGTCTAATTTACGACACTACTAGACAAAGGAATGACAGCCTTAATTTGTAAACAGCTTATGCAAATTAATAAGAAAATCACTATGACTGCAAAAGTCTATGCCTTACCACTTCTAGAACATTCTATGCGGTCATATCTCTTTTTCTTGCACATACTGTTCCCTCTGCCCAGAATCTCCTTCCCACCTTTTCTCCTATTCACTCTTCAAGACACAGCTTGCATGTCACTTCTTCTACAGAGCCTTTCCAGTCTCCTTCCCAATCCCCTCTGTCACATTGAATGTTTTCCCTTCTCTGTGCTCCCCCGCACTTTGTACATTCTTGCATTATAGTATTTATCACACTGTATTGTGCTTATTATTACACGTATTTGCTAGCATATCTTCCTCCTCCCACAGGCTACGAGCCCTTCAAAGGCAAGGGTGGTGTCTTCCTTGTGTATTTAGCACCTGGCACATAGGTATTCAGATTTAAGCTCTCAGGATGAGAGCATAGCCTCCTACTCATCCCTGCTACCCATGGGTTCTTGGCCAAGTCATATGTAAGGAACAGTAGTCAAATGGGGAACAAAGTACGAGCTTGCCTAATGATCTGCAAGCACCATAAAACCCCCAAATGAAGGCCTTCTTTGATAAAAGCTGAATGGGAGAATGGCACCAGGAGGAAAAAATGAGCCATTCCCTCAAATCTAGAATGGCTGGGCCTACAGAGCCATCTCTAAGTCCCCTTATCCAACCAGCTGCACAGGCCAGGATGGCCAGCTTGCACTGCATACCCAGGAGTGGGCACGGAATCAGGCACAGAGAGTGAACTCGGTCCACAGGCTCTGCCCTGTGACAGAGGAGTTGGGAAGAGGGCTGTGTGTGTGAATGCAGGAAGTGAAGGGGCGTCATAGCCCCACCTGCTCGTAAAACATGGTCCAGTGATCACCCCAGGCTCTGATCAGTGACAGGAGCTTGTCTCCCTGTCTTGGGGGGAAGCTATTAAGGGAGGGAGTAGACAAAGGCACTAGAAGACATAAAAGGGATGAAAGTCCCTTTAATTCTATCGTGAGAGAGAAAAACCAGAGAAGGGTAGAAGGCGCCTCTCCTCCTCTAAAACTCAGAAAATATTTTTGAGTGAATGTAAAGATTCTCCGAACAGTCTCCTCCTTTCTTTACTTGTATCTGGAATCCCACCTCAAAGGATAGTTGGAGAACATAAATGATATCTAAAAGGACCTAAAGATCAGCGATTAGAAAGCCTAGTATAAATATTGCATTTTTTTCCCAGTTAAAATCTACTGATAATTTCGTAGAATCAACTCATTTTAATCAGTCTTCAAGCAACATAAACCAGCAGGTAGCCCTATTTCTATGATTAAAAGTTGGAGATGGAGAAATTTATTGAGAAAAGCATTTAATTTCCTTTTCTGGTTGTGGGGCTGTATCTTCCTGTTGGAAAAGCCAGTGTATTTTCCGAGATGCACATGCCCCAGATGGGATCCTTAGGGACTGGAGGCAAGCCGGTCTCCCAGAGGTGCCGGATCTCAGGACCTTTCATATTAGAGACAAATACAAACCTGTTTGGACAGGCAGCAATCTGAGTGATGCTCCACCTCTTATAGCCCCTCTGCCTTGGCAGCCCGGTGCTGTCAGAGCAGTCCTATAACACACAAGCGCTGTAGAACATTTTGAAAATACAGATAAGAAAAAAAAATTAAAATACAATTCAACTACTCAGCTATTATCACTGTCATCATTTTTAGTCATTATCTTTCTAGGTTTTTATGTGTAAGCGTGGGTGTATGTGTATGTGTGTGGGCGCCCCTGTGCATGCGTGCGTGTGTCATTATTATACTGAAACTCTTATTAGGTCATATCATACATATTAGTTTATGTGCATATGTACTTGCTTTTAAAAATGACTGAACAATACCATGGTTAGTTTTCTGTGACATTAAATATTCTCGTACAAGACCATTTTTGGTGGCTGCTGGGTATTCCAATGTGAGGATGAACCGTGGTTTGATTATCCACTCTCCTGCTGTTGAACACTTAGACTGTGTCTAATTTTTCATTATTATAACCACTTCTGGACATGAAAATTCTTTTAGCCATACTTTGTGTACATCTATGATTATTTACCTAGGATAAATTCTTTGAAGTGGAATTGCCAAGTCGAAGAATTTGCAAACTTTTGAGTTTTTTTTGACAGATATTTGACATCAGGTTGCTAGTTCCCTTCAACAGTGGTCCAATGTCTCTGAAGTAGTCCATGACGGGGCAGTATTGGGTCTGCAGCATATCATTGTCTGGTTGAGAGATGAGGCACTTTCTTAGGGGCCCCGGTGGGATTGGGCTTCAGTTGCCCACAAGGATAACCCTCTCGTGAACCCACCTTTTATTTGCTCTTCTCTCCTCCCTCACTTCTCCCACTTCCTCATTTGTCTTCCTGGGATCACTTCCGAAACAAACTCCTTGCATCCAAGTCCTTATCTCAGAGTCTGACTTTGAGGGAACCAAAACCTGGTTCAGTGAACCTAAACTAGGACGTGTGGGAACACACTGGAGGGAGGATCTATTTTGCCTGGGTGTCTTAGTCAGTTTGGGCTGTTATAACAGAATATCACAGGTTAGGTAGCTTATGAACAACAAGAATTTATTTCTTCCAGGTCTGGAGGCTATGAAGTCCAAGATCAAGGCACTGGCAGATTTGGTGTCTGGTGACCCACTTCCTCACAGATGGTGCCTTCTTGCTGTGTCCTCACAGGTGGGACTAGGGATCTCTCCGGGGCCCCTTTTATTAGGGCACTAATCCTATTCATGAGGGCTCTACCTTCATGACCTAATCACTTCCCAGAGGCCCCACCTCCTAATATCATCACATTGGGGATTAGGATTTAGTGTATGAAATTTGTGGGGGACACAAACACTCAGATAGTGGCACTGGGTGAGCATTGGTAGCAGTAGCAGTAGTTGTTGTTAAAGTAATATGATAATAATATTAAAAAAATAGTAACAGTGTCCTTGCTTATTGTGTGCTTACTGTGTGCCAGGCACTGTGGAAAGCTCTTCACACACATCAGGCCCTTCAATCTTCACAACTCCATGAGGTATGAACTATTTATTCTCATCCCACTTGATGATGAGAAACCAAAGCTCAGGATGGTTAGGGAATTACCCTAGACACCTGGTAGGAAGTGGCAGAGCTGGGGTTTGAAGTCTGACTCTAGGACCTGTGTCCTCAGGGAAGGGGACATCTGAGTTGATCCTTTGAGGTGGAGTGTGAGGGATCTGCCAGGTGGGCGAGAGGAGATGAACATCTCAGGCAGATGGGGAGCAGGAGCAAAGGCATGCTGGGGCACAGTGGGTCTTAGAAAGGGGCTTGCAGGGAAAGTGGGATGTGTTGGGAAGGGTCTAGATAGAAAAAGACATGAGGCTGAAGCCTTTGGTTGGATCCAGGCTGTGATGGACTTCATTCACCCTGCTAAGAACTTTGGGATTAGAGTTATAGGATGGGACACTTTTAAGCACAGGAATGACGTCCTTAGATCCATGTGGCAGAGTGGAGAAGGGAAGGTAATGGGAGAGGTGGCAGGGAAACCAATTAGGAAGCGATTGCCACTTGATTCGCCTCCATCCTGCCATTCTCCTAACTCCCTCGGTGGAGATGGGTCTGGGCGGGCTGGCAAATGAGCTGAGCAGCTCCCCTGGGAAGATCTTTCAGCAACTGGCTGTTCTTCCTATAGATGGGCCAGGTTTGCAAAGAAGCCCACAGACTGTCCTGATCTATAAATAAGCCTTATCTGTCTCCAATCACCCCCTCCTCCAGTGCTCCAGGTAAAGACTTTTTTAGAATTCGGACAACCAGAGAGATCTCTGAAGCCTCCGCTGGGGTGAGGGTGAGGGGTGGCTGGGCAGTACTGAGGGATGTAGGTGGTGTAGTTGTGCATGTTTGAGCTGGACAGGACCTGGAAAGAGGAGATCCAGAAGACATAGGGAAACCGAGACCCAGAGCTGACAGCCTGGGTCTCCTGACTCGCTTTCAGTTACACGGCCCCACCTTAGATCCTTTGCTTTAGTTATTCTTGTTGCCTAAAAGTGTTCTTGCCCAGGGAGTCACTTGGAATAATCCCCCCTCCCCTTCAAGTCTTTGCTAAAATCTCACCTTCTCAAGGAGACCTACCATGACCACCCGTTCAATATTGCAACCTGCCCCTCCCTCACCTGCACTCTGTTCTCTCTTTTGCCACAGCACTTATCACCTCCTAATATACAAAGTCATTAACTTGCTGTTTCTCAAGGGTAGGACCTAAGCCTGCTTTGTTCACTGATTATCCCGAGTGTCTAGAAAGTGCCTGGCAACAGCAGATGCTCAATAAATATTTGCCGGACTAACTGTATTGCTTATCTTTCTCTCTTCATGGCTGCCTTTAATGGCAATTTTCAACTGCTCTCACTGATATTAAAGGGAGGTATAAATATGACAAAATGTTAATTAAGGGAAGTGTAAATACGACAAAGGGATGATGATGATGATAATTTTTAACTAAGAGCCACAATCAAATTGTTGAGGAGAATTTAAGAGCTTGTAAATCCGTTCTCAAACATTTAATGAATTACTTCTCCAAAAACACTGGTCTAAGCTCAGGACTCAGGCAGCTCTGTCCAATAGAAATATGAGGACGCACTTATACTTTTAAATTTTCTAGTAGTTACACTAAAACAGTAAAAATAAACAGATGAAATTAAGTTTAATCGCCAAAATACTATCATTTCAACGTGTAATCAGTGTAAACATTATTAACAAGACAGTTTACATTCTTACCGTCTCTAAGTTTTTGAAATCCAATGTGTATTTTACACTTCCAGCACATCTTGATTTGGACTAGCTACATTTTAAGTGCTTAGTAGCCACACATAACTAGTGGCTGGGTCAGGGCAGTTCTAGAAAGATGTAGATTTTTCTCTCTAGGAGCTCATATGTGAGCCCATAACTACCAATAATTGTCGCTCTGTGGTGAGTCCAGGAGCAGAGGTAGGAACTAGGTACTAAGAGAAGACTGAGGAAGACGTGATTAGTTCTGCTTGAGAGGAGGGAAATTGGCAAAGACATGAAAAATCAGGTCACGTAAGAATATATACTTAGCAAATAAATATGGGAACATGTTCAGCTTTCCCTATTATCTGAGAAATGTATTAATCTAATGTCAAAATTTTATGTTATACAATTAAATTAGTAAAAATGAAAACTAATGAGGTTTGTACACTCCTGAATGGCTAGCGGTGGGATGGTGGTACAACACTTTTGGAGAGCATTTTGGGAATACGTTTCAAGTGCCAAAAGAAGCCCTTATATCTTTTCCTCCATAATCCCATTTCTAGGAATACACCCTTAAAAATAATTCAAAATGAAGGGTGAAAAGATAATCCATGACATTGTTCATTTTAATGTCACTTAAAAAAATGGAAATGATGAAATGAGCAACAAAAGGGTTGCATCCATTTGGAAGAATATCTCAAGAAAATGTACTATGGGAAATGCTATTGTTACAATACGAGAAAAAAGTTAAACTCAACATTCTATCTATTTAGTGTCTTCAACTTCATGAACATTACCCAAATATCCTCAGAAAAACTGGGAGAGAGCATGGAATGATTTTTCTGTATAGTGAGATAGTGGTGATTAAAAATTTCCCATATTCTATTTGCTTTTGCACAGAAATACAATATTTTGAGAAAATTAGGGGGATGGGTGCAGGGCTAGATTATTCTTCTCTTGCTCTACCAGAAAAATATAAACAGAAGTGTCAGGCTGGCTTGGTGGAAAATGTCATTCCTGCATACATTCTTCAAATGTGACAATTGTAGGTCTCCTTTTATAGGATGGCATTTCATGTGGACTCCTAAAAATAGGATAGTGGACCCCATGTTTCCAAGAATCTTATTTTCAAAAACAGTGACTTGAAAAATTGAAGACCCATCCTATGACAATGTCTTTCAGTTGTGAATTAGCATTGTTGAGAATTCTGTCTTTAAAACTGGTAAGACAATTGTTTTTAGATTATCATAAAAATGAAAACACCAAATTAAAACATTCTTGTTGAACTGTCACACCTCTGAGAGAAGAACTGTGGACCTGCAGGGTCTACAGAGCTCCTGGTGGTCTGTTGAGTCTAGCTTGAGAAACGCTATCCAGGGTTCCTCTAAGCTAGGAGGTACATCTGGGGCCCTCAGATGGGTTTTAGTGGACCAGGACATTGCTTTAAAAAGTCTGTTTAACTTGAGTCACTTTAGGTGAGGCCTTTACACTAGTTTGCCTTAGGTCTCTGTTATGGACTGAATTTGTGTCTCCCCAAATTCATACATTGAATAGTTCTAACTCCCAGTACCTCGGAATGTGATTTTATTTGGAGATAGGGTCTTTAAAGAAGTAATTAAGTTAAAATGAGGTCATTAGGGTGGGCCCTAATCCAATATGACTGGTGTCCTTACAAGAAGAAGAAATTTGGACATAGAAAGTTACGGAGGGAAGACCATGTGAAAGCACAGGGAGAAGACGGCCATCCATCAGCCAAGGAGAGAGGCCTCAGAAGGAACCAACCCTACTGACACCTTGATCTTGGACTTCTAGCCTTAGAACTGTGAGAAAACATGTTTCTGTAGTTTAAACACCCCTAGTCTGTGGTACTTGGTTATTGCAGCCCTAGTAAACTGATGTAGTCCCCCAACTCCCCATTGACCCCCCTCCTCTCTTGGGTTCTCACTTCTGCCATTTCCCTTTATGTTCCCAACCTGGGTCCTGAAGACACTGTCTTTCTGCCAGGCCCCCTGGCCTTCCCCTGTGCCACTAGCCACTGCCTGTAAGTGAATGCCAACACTTTGCCAGCTGAGGGAGAAGGAAAAAAAATTAGGGCAGAGCCAAGCCCAATCTGGAAGCCTGTACCTGTGGTGACAGGAAGTCTCGGTGTAATGATGCGTATGTGTCAATCATTAGGGAAGGTGGTTAAAAGCATTGATTTTGGCATCAGAGACTTGTATCAAGTTCTTGTTCTTCCTTTTACTAGCTCTATAGTATTTGGTAAATTATCTACTCTCTCTAAACTTTAGCTTTCTCATCTATAAAATGGAAAAAATATAGTACCTATGTCACAGGGTTGTGAGGATTAAGCAATATACTGTATCTAAAGAACTCAGTATAGTGTCTGACACATGAGGGCCTGATCGATGTGAGTTATTAATATTATCAAAGTGCCTTACACATAATATGCACAAGATGTCAGTTATCTCCCCCTCTCTAACCTTTTCCTCTTGTGTTTATTTCAATATCACTCAATGTTTGGTGGCAAATTTAATGACTCATAGACATGGAAAAGAACTTGGGGTGACTACGGTTCAACCTCCTCATTTTACATGTAGGGATGCTGAGATTAAGAGAATGCAAGTGACTAGCCCAAGGTCACACAGTGACTCAGTTTCCTTCTCTGTAAAATGGGATTAAAAGTCCTGCTCCATCCTCCTTGCAGCATTCTTGTAAGGATCAAATGGGATTACATATAGGGACGTGTCTTGCAGAGAAGAAATGGCCACAGCACCATGATTTAGCACACCTCTAAAAACGTCATTTCCAAATGGACTCTTCCTGAGGGGCTAGGGCCTCAAGTTTCTCCATGTGGAGGATGCACTGGGGCTTAAGGGACCTTGCCTGAGTCTGAGTGCTGCCACTAACTGCCTGCATTGGGGGTCTTTCTCTTTGCTGGCCATTGGTGGCCTTCTCTGTATAGGAAATCAGAGTGCGCGGTCTCCTGTGAGTGGAAAGAAGAGATCTTGGAGACAGACAGATCAGGGTTTGCATGTTGGCTCAGCCACGTGCTGCCTGAGTGATGTTGGGCCAACCTTTCACTCTCTCTGAGCCTTGGTTTCCTCATCTGTAAAATGGGAGTGACCACAAGGCATATGCCAGGTTACTGTTGTGAGGGCTCGGGGACGTAGCTCATAGGAGATGCTCAGAGAAAGGTTTTCCTTCCCCATCCCTCCTATCCCCAGCTTTTGATGAGATTTTTTTTTGCCTGTTTTCCTCTCCTATGTGCCTGGTACCAGGCTGAGTGCTTTGTTATGTTACCTGTTAGAACCCTGACAATCGTTTCTGGTAAGTGATTGAGAGAGATAAGTGAAAAACACCGGAGACTGGCCAGAGCCACACGAAAACCCGCCTTTTCCAAATCATCACAGGTGTTGCCTCACACTTCTGTCCCTCACTCCTTTCCCTCCACGGAGAGCAGGTAGGGCCGGCAGGGGCTTGGGAGCCCATCTCCCATTTGTTTCCATTCTAGTTTCCTCCTGAAACCTTTCGTGCAGGAATCAGCCCTGAGGGAAAACGGGGCTGAACTAGCTTTGGGGGGAACTCACGGGGTTGTGGACTCACCTGATGGGGTTCCAGAGTGTACCCTGGCCACCTCTCCTGGTACTTTGTCAAAATGACTTCCATTCTCATTTCTGTTCTTTGCAGAAATGTGAAAATTTAAAGAAGCTAGAGTAAAATAAACAACAGCAACATGATGTTGAGAATAACATCACTATATTTTGACATGCAGATGGAGATAAAAAATCGTATTGTATTATACACCCTTGTGAAGGTTGCTTTATTTCTATATAATTTGTTTATATAGAATAATTATTTATATATAATACATTTATATATTTCTAAATTATTTATACGCTATAAATTATTCATATATAATAAAAATATGATTTCTATACAATTTCTATACAACCTATGGCAAATTTTTTGTCAATACATATTCTTTACACAATTATTTAACAGCTAAGCAGCATTCTCTTGTATGACTAGCCCCCATTACTGGACAATCAGGTTACTACTGAGTTTTTATTGTTATAAAGCAAAACTTCCATGAGCATCCTTGTTAGCTCAGTCTTCGTGCACTTGCTTGATTATTTCCTCAGTTTCAATTCCTGGATTGAAATTGATGAGTAAAAAGGGTTCTACAATAAAAACTTTTAAATAAGAAAATTGTTTTTAAATAAGAAAAAAAGCAGACATGCACAAATTATATGGTGATAGTCTTCTTACTCTTTCTGCCTCTCCAAGCAATCCTAGTCCCCAGGGGGATCACTGATAACACTCTGCTGAGTATCCTTCCAGAACTCTTTCCTAGATCCATCCAAGCTTCCTTGTTCGTAAATCCCCTTCACTCTACACACACACACGCACATTGCTTAAGGCTTTTGATTTGTAATGTCAATTTTTCTTCCAGAAAGATTCTTTCTCTTCTTTTAATCTTCACGTGTTTCTGTCCCTACCCCTGTTGCCGAGGTGCCACTGGGAAGAGTTTGTGCCATCTGCTACGGGGTTTCGGCTCCTCCAGGCTTGTGGGGCTCTCTGAGGCCAGGCAGAGAAGGTCTGAAGTGGGAAGTCTCTGCACTGTGGTGTGTAACGGGAGCAAAGCGCAGTCCCACTTTTGATTTGGCTGTTCACCCAGCCCCACGTGTACCAAGGACAGGCAGGCATTGAGGAACTGTAGAGACAGTTGTGGCTTCCTTGAAGAATGTAATGTACCACCCTTAACCTTGGCAAAGCTTCATTTCTTTGTCATAAAGCTCATGTGGAAGAAAACAGAAACAGAGGGAGGAAAAGAGCATCGTGCCCCAAAGCATAATGCAGAGAGGGCTGGTCCTAGGGCAGAGGCAGGGAGCTCTGTGGCCAAGACTCCTCAGCAGAAGGCGACCACATAATTTACTGTCCGGATGGGACACTTCTGAGAACGAAAGGGGGAGGTAATGATACTTATGCTGGGACAACAGGCATAAAGCAGACATTTGGTCACTCTTCCTAAGATGACACTGACTTCAGCCTGCAGGGGACACAGGTGTGCTGCAGTGGACGGAGCGCTGGGTTGGAATCAGAAGGCCTGGATGTGAGGTCCCGCCCCAGGTAAGACCTGGAGCAATCCCTTCACCCCTGGAGCCTGTTTCCTCCTCTGCAAAGTGAGGGGTGATACTCTCGACCTCATAGGGCTGTTGTAGAGAGTGAGTGGGATGTTGAACTTTGTAAAGCGTGATTTGCTGTGAACATATTAGGTATTGGGGACCAATCCCCCTGCAGCCTCTTTTAGTGAAGGGCCTTGTGGGAGAAGCCTGTCTAAGGTACCCAAAGGGAACTAAATGGACAGTACTGCCTTCAACCACATCCCATTCCTCTGAAGTGAGAGGAAACCCTCACATTAGCCCAAGGTATAGGCAAGGTGGGTGTAGTGGATCGGATAGCATCCTCCAGAATTCATGCCTACCTGGAGCTTCAGAATATGATCTTATTTGGGGATCAGGTCTTGCAGATATAATTAAGTAAAGACTGAAATGAGATCATCCTGGATTAGGGTGGGCCCTAAATTCACTGCGAGCATCCTCATAAGAAGAGAAGACACGCATGGAGGCTGAGACGAAGGCCACGTGAAGATGGGGGCAGAGACTGAAGTTATGCCCCCGTGAGCCAAGGAATGCCAGCAGCCACCAGAAGCTGCAAGAGGCAGAAGTATCTTCTCTTACAGCCTTTGGAGGGCGCGTGGCTCTGCGACACCTTGATTTCAGACTTCTGGTCTCCAGGACAGCGAGAGAATAAATTTCTGTTGTTTTTAGCTAAGAAGTTTGTGGTAATTTGTTAACGGTAGCCCTAGGACACTACACAGTGGGATTGATAATAGCAAGTGCTATTTACACATCACTCGGGATGAACCAGGCGTTGTGATAAAGACTACAAGAGAATTAACTCTAAATCCTCACAACACTGAGGAGGTAGTTCCGTTACGACCAACTACATCTTACAGAAGGAGGAGGGACAACCACTTATCCAGGGCCACATGGCTGGTCGGTGGTGGAGACAGGATTTGTATCCAGGAGTTTCAAGTCCAAAGTCCTTATGTGAGCCACTGAGCTTTCCTACCTCCTGTAGGAATAGGGGTCATCATGAGGACTGTCACCAGGGGTCCAGGAGGCAGGCTGGTCCCTGCAGTGGTGGGATTTCAGGGGGAGCACCTTTTCTTCAAGGTTCATATCTAGACCTTCAACTCATGTGTTCCTGGCATATGAAGCCCCGTCTCATGAGCTTTTAGGGCTGGGCAGGGCTGGAGGAGAAGTGGTCTGGAGGATGCAAGTCAGCAGGTCGGCAGGGGAGGGGCAGGAGCAGGGAGGAAGGGATGCAGAGTGAGAGGACATCTAGATGCTTTCTCATTCTCTAGTAGGTGGTGATGCCCCAAAAGGCCCCTGTTACAGCAATCAGGAGATGTGGGGATTTCAACAACCTGGGGCTCATCCTGTCACAGGCCAGTTGTGTGTCTGTGGAGAAGTCACTTACATTTCTCTGGGATCCAGTTTCTCCAACTGTAGAACAGGATTAACTTTTGTTCTGTTTACATCATAGAGCTGTTGTGAGGGCCAAGGGGAATTCTGCTCCTAGGAAATTATCCTGTGGAAAGAACTAAAAAAAAAGAATATAAATGCGTGAAGATATTTATTGCAGTCTTATTTGTAATAGCAGAAACAAAGAAAGGGGTGGGCCGGCCCAGTGGCATAGTGGTTAGCTTGGTGCACTCCACTTCGGCAGCCTGGGATTCGTAGGTTCAGATTCCGGGTGCAGACCTACGCACCACTTATCAAACCATGCTGTGGCGGCGTCCCACCTACAAAGTAGAGGAAGATGGGCACAGATATAAGCCCAGGGCCAATCTTCCTCAGCAAAAAGAGGAGGATTGGCAATGGATGTTAGCTCAGGGCTAATCTTCCTCACCCCCCCAAAAAAACCAACAAAGACACAAACACAAGCAGCTCCGTGAAAGAACAGAACCACAAAGAAACACAAGCTCTCAAATAAACCTGGCAGTTATTATGTATCTTCACCTGAATGGAATATTGTGCAGCCCTGAATAAACACAACTCTGAAAAGTATGTAGTGTAGCTACATGAAAAAGTGCTTGAGTATTGTTACATGGGAAGGGAGGACCACAAAATGGTACCTGCCCTAAAGCATGTAAAATCACCCATAAATGTGAGGACAGACTGAAAGGAAGCATGGAAACATCCAGAGCCAAAGTGTTAAGGTGATGAGATTTTGAATCATCAAAAATTCTTTATTAATACTAAAATGTTTTGAAAATGAATGCGAATTAGAGAAAAATTCAAATAAAATACATGTGAAAATGCACATTTTTATCTAGTGGCTAGGGATGTCTATCTCAGAGCTTCTGATGACTGGGAACTGTGATTTGTAGGCAAATTGGGGAAGTTTTGAGGGGAGAATAATGACTATTGTTCGAGGGATGACAACTTGAAGGGTGTGCTCCCTGGGGGTGGGTACTGTGTCCTCTGCAGCTCAGAGTTCTCCGCGCTGCCCGGTCCGTAGGAGGCCCTCAGTGGGGAATCACATCTAAACTTCCTAACAGTTTTATAGAGGTGATGATTTCCATGTTATGGAAGAGGAAGCTGATGCCAAGATAAGGGTGAATTGCCCAAAGTTTCCAGCAGTAAACAGCCAGGTCAGGCCAGACCTCACACCTCCTGACCCTCAAGACAGTACCTTTCCAGTCCCTATGGGGCTGCTCAGTCAGCACCACAGACGGGGAGTGGACCCACCCCTCTCTGTTCACCCAGGTTATACCTCGTCTCTGGAATAATAGGTGTGGTAGGCAGAATAATGGCTCCCCCCCCCAAGATATCCACATCCCAGTCCCCAGAACCTGTAATACGTGAGGTCATATGGCAAAGGGAAATTAAGGTACCTGGAATTAAGGTTGCTAATCAGTTGACCTTGAGATAGGGTTATTATCCTGGATCACTGCAGTGGGCCCAGTGTAATCTCAAGTCCCTATAAGTGGAAGAGGGAGGCAGATAAGAAAGAACTAGAGATGTCAGCACGAGAAAGACTCAGCCAATGTAGCTGGTTTTGAAGATGGAGGGAGGACCATGAACCAAGGAATTCGGGTGGCCTCCAGAAGCTGAAAAGGACAAGGAAATGGATTCTCCCCCAGAGCCTCTAGAAAGAACACAGCCCTGCCAACACCTTGATTTTTAGCCCAGGGGACTCCTTTTGGACATCTGACCTCTAGAACTGTAAGACAATAAATTTGTATTGTTTTAAGCAGCTAAGTTTGTGGTAATATGTTACAGCAGCAATGGAAAACGAATACAGTGGGTATTCCTGGAATCCTGGCTGGGCACCTCTGAAAAGAGAATGTTATGACCTCCCTCAGTGAGGGGAGATGTGCAGGCAGAGCTCATCTGTCTGTAATTAGTCATCATGCCTAGTTTAACCATTTACTAATCCAGTTAGCAATATATCCACTAGCTGTGATGAAATCACTTTCAGGCCAAGAGTCTCGTGTTTTAAGTCCTGGGTAAAGTTCCTAGTGAAGCACTGAGGGAACACACCCTAAAGGGAGGCCAATGTGAGTCCTCAGGACAAGCCTCTGAAGTGGGTGTTGTTATCCCCATTTCATGGAGGAGGAAACTGAGGCTCAACAGGAAATCGGTGCACTGTCCAAGGTCCCACAGTGAATGGCAGAGCCAGGGCTTGAATCCAGGTCTGCCTGGTCTGGCTCTTCTTCATACTACACACTCCAGCCTTAATTGCCTTTTTCCAGAATGTGTTGTAGAGGAATTTCAGGTTCCTTCTGCTGACACTCCCTCTCTGTTTCCCACTCCAGTTCCTATGCTAAGTTATCACGCGCACTTTCTGTGTGGCCTGGTCATTATCCTTCATTTCCCCCATGGAGGTCTTGCCTCCTTAATTAGATGACACACACTGAGAAGCAGCATCAGCTCCTTCTGAATTCTGCTCGGTGCCGGAGCCTGCTTCAGGGGCTCACCAAATTCCTACTGGATGAAAGAATGGAATCTGCCAGGAGAGAAGGAGAAGCTCCTTCCTCTATTTTGAATCTGTGGGGAATTCCCATCCCTCTTCCCCGAATTCTCAGACCCACTTTTGCGGTTGGTCATTACTGGATATTAGCAAAGGTGTGTGTATTAGCCTAGAAGTTCTTTTAGTAGAAATTTTAAAAACTCAACATCAAAGGCGAGAAATGCTTGGCAGTCTTTGATGCACATGAGAGAAGTCAGCTAGACTTTTTGTAAAGTGGTGTGACACACACACACACACACACACACACACACACACACACACACCTTTCTTTACCAAATACGAAAGATTCTTTCTGCTTCCTCCATCCTCAAATAATGGTCCGTTTTAATTCCTGGGAGACTCTCTATTGCTATCCTAGGAGGGCGGAGAATATTTCTTCAGCTCTTTTGCTTTACTTTGCTCAGTAAAACCCTTCAAATAGGATTCCTGCTTCCCTTTATTGCAAATAGTGCTACAAGAAGGCCGGGAGAGTTTAGGGAGGGAGGCGGTGCAGAAGAAAACACACTGGCTCTGAAGCCAGAGGACTTCCCCAAGGTCACACATCTAATCCTGGCCCTGAATATTCCTTCCCCTGTTTCAATGAAAGTTGCACATAACGCGCTCTCCAAGTCTACTAAATTGACAAACCGACGTGGCCCTGGATTTGTTTGTGCAACCAACTGCAAGCGAATCTGAGAGAGGCGAGGGCGTCAGAAGGGCGAGCGTCTGGGATATTTTAATATTCAGTATTCCCAGACTCAGCAGGCAGCAGGCTAAATCTGTCCGCTGATGGGCAGGCATGAATTATGAAACCACTCACGTAGGTTGAGAGGTTGCCCGGAGCTGGGGCAGTGTCTCCACCAGCTTCTCCTCAAGCAGGTTGGGGGAGGGGTCACTCCCCAGTCGGGAGGGAAGGTCGGATGTGGACAGGTGAGTGGTCACAGTGGGGGTGTGGCCTGCACACAATGGGCCCAGCAGGGGCTTGCCAAATCCTGGGCCTTCAGACAAGGTGGGCAGTAGGCTCAGAAAACGGAAAAAGGACCCACAGGAGGGCCCCAGCTTTCTGCACGGCTGGAGGGTGAGGCTGCCCCCTAGTGGCTACGGCCCACACGGGGGCTGAAGTTCAAGGAGTCCCAGGGACTAAATGAGACCTCCTTCCTGCCCTGGGTTGTGATGCCTTCTCCCACGATGAGGGATCTGCTTGTTGGGGATGTCTCAGTGTGAGGCTGAAGGCTGAGAGCCCAGGTCTAGTCATCAAAGTAAGAAAACTGAAGGTTAAGGGTAGGGTAGGGGATGGGGATGGTGGATTGTGTTCAAGGGCCAGGGAAGACAAGGAAGGAG